>NC_137786.1:190591452-190896452 GCF_963383645.1 Muscardinus avellanarius | reverse complement strand
GAAAATCAATCACAATTAGTTCTGAAGACAGCCACATAGATTTTTCTGAGTTCTGTCCTTTTCCCAGTGAGATTCTGGTGGAGTCAAGGCTGAGATGAGGGCTGCCAGCCAGAGAGAGCATTTGTGTCCTGACCCTGTCTCAGAGCCCCGTTTCCAGCCGGCTTTTCCTCTGAGAACAGGGTGAATCAGCATCTGCTTGGAGCTCTGGTCTGTGTCATCCCACAATAACACTTGCTCTATCCGGAACACATCCGAGCTCCTGTAACCCCGCAGCACCCATCCCTCTCGGTTCCCAGGGTCTGCGGGCTTGTCTGATGTGCTTATCAAACAGACACTGGAATCTCACCACTCTTCTTCAGGCAGATGAGTTATGGAGTGTCTCCAAAAAAAGCACAATCGAAAATATTTTTTATTTGGCCAAGGCTCAGTCTCAGTCCCGTTTCCCTCTCTGTATCTGAAGAACACTTGCAGCAGGGTCGTGGTCTGACCTGTGGCCTAGAGAAATGGGCCGCCGATGGGAAGAAAGGCGGGCTGGCTCTGTCTGTTTCTCTTCTAATGACTTTCAGTGAGCTGGAAGGAGGCTTGTGCCAGGGGTCTCTTTGGGTCTTTCTGGAACTTTGCTACAGGGAGTGAACAAAAGCAGCTCTCTTCCGGTTTGAGTTAGGACCGGAAGGAGAAAGAGCGGAGCAGCTCAAGAGCTGGGGTCTGCACTGTAGTGTGAGTGGGATAGAAGCTGTGGTGAGTCCGGACTGGAGGCAGAAACAGGACCGCCAGGCAGATTCCATCTGTAGTACTGTTGGCCAAAGGGCCAGTGTTCAGAAAGTCAATATGGAGGGAAAGAGCCAAAAGGCCCAAAAGGGAGGTTAAGAGCATGAGAGAGGAGAGAGGGCAGGGGGAAGATGCTGCCTGTGCCCAGAGGGCTGCTGTCCCACCTTGACGCTAGTAGCTACCACTAGGAGATGGTAAGAGGCCTGGGATGGTCTGTCCACTGTTGGTGGAGTGGGCACCAGGAGAAATTACATCTGGAATGGAACAACTGAGAGTATGACAATAGCAATTTCAGATATGTAGATGACATTTGGGGGTCCTAACTCAAACCTCAAATATTCTGACTCATATATGGAAAGAGACAATGAGAATTGAGGGTCAGGACTTAAATCAGAGTGGTTACCCGGGGATGTCCAAGTATTTCCTCATAAAAGCTTTATGTATGTATGTATGTATGTATGTATGTATGTATGTATTTAAGCAAGCATGAAGGGTTTTATTGGGTGGGTTTACCAGGAGGCACCCAGAGCTAGCTAGTCTGGGAGCAGATAAAAAAGGGATAAGTCTGTTGCATGGTGAAATTTTAAACTATCCAGACATCTCACCCCTTCTCATGCATAGTAATCTGAGGCAGTTGCTGCTTAGTGTTTGAATTTACCATGCTGGACTTTTCACTGGTATCCAAACTTGCAATGTTTGACCATAGTTGGGTGGGGAAGTCTCCATATTTCTTCTGAGGAAGGCTCCTCCCTGTCCCATTTTTTCCCTTGCCCTGCTCATCTCCAGCTAACTATCTTACATCCCCTCCTCAAGAGCTAGAGGAACAGGGGTGATCCATGTCTGTAGTTTCTTTGAGCTGGGCAGGGATGTAGACACGTCAGTGCTTCTTGCTCGTGCTGTCTGCCAGGGCAGGGCCTGTTGGCCCAGGAAAAGCTTTTGGAAGGTGGGTCAGTCCAGGGGTCCCAAATAGTGGTTGATGCCCACTGTAGAGAGGGGTAGTCCAGCCTGAGTCACATTTGGGATTTGATAGCCTGGAGCTGGGAAGAAACAAATGCCAGTTGGTTTAGGAGTAAAGGATCAAAAAGTAAGAGTATTGTGGCCAGAGGCCTCGTGAAAGGCAAGAGTCAAGAAAGCCAGGACTATGTTTCTTTCTATGGTGTCCATCCCTGGGTATCTTGCTCCTCAGGGTGGTTGCCTTTTCTATTAAGTGTCAAATGCTTTCTTGTCCCTGACATAATCTGTTGACATAGAAGTATCAATCCCCCTGAAACATAAAGCATAACCCTCTGGCTGCTGTAATCACGTCCAATGCTTGTCTGTTTTGAAGAACTATTCCCATGAGTGAGCCAATCTGGTGTTGTAGGTCTGTGAGTGATTTGGCCATAGTCTCTAGGCCATTAGCGAGTTCTCTCTGTTCTTCTATCCATACCTACAGCCATCAAAGTATCTGAAGTTGCCAATTGGATCCACCACTCCAGGGCCAAACCATAGACGACACCAGATAAAGTCTTTTATTCCCTGGAATTACCCAACAATAGCTATGCCTATTCACCCATAGAAGACTTTTGGTTCCTTTTCAAAAGAAATGGATAAGAGCTAGCATGGTAGTGCACGTTTGTAATCCCAGCATTTGGGAGGCTGAGACAGCAGGATCCGGGTTTTCAAACAGCCTCAGCCATTTAGGGAGGCCCTTTGCAACTCAGTGAGATCCTGTTTCAAAATAAAAAATAAGCCGGGCATGGTGGTGCACGCTTGTAATCCCAGCAATCAGGAGGCTGAGATCGAAGGATTGTCGTTCGCGAACAGCCTCAGCTATTTAGTGAGGCCCTTTGCAACTCAGTGAGACCCGGATTCAAAATAAAGAATAAAAAAAAAAAATAAGCCTGGAGGTACAGCTCAGAAGTAGAATGCCAAAACCACCAATAAATAAATAAATAAATAAATAAATAAATAAATAAAATAAAAAATAAAAATAGGGCTGGTGGTGTAGCTCAGATATAGAATGTCCTTGGGTTCCATCCCCAGTACCATAAATAAATAAATAAATAAATAAATAATAAATAAATAAGTAGATCCTCTTTAACCTACACCCTGACACTGACACTAGTAGGCACCTATCCTGGGCACCCTACTCTTCCTTGGATATTTGGCTTTTGTCATCCTATTACACTTACAGTGTTCAACCTTCTAAGCCTCTATACACCCTTAATTCCGTCTATAATCCCTATCTTTCTATAGAACAAGCCGCTCAAAGGCTGCTCAAAGTTAACTCCTCCTATGCCTGTGACTGTTAGTTTTGTTTAGATTCTTCACTTCAGGAAATAGGAATGGTATATCTGGCCGATCCTTATGACGGGGCCCAAACAACAGCTGAACTGTCCTATACTCATCAAGGAGGAAGATGCAAGTATCTAATCTTCCTCTTCAAGTAGTTAGATATGTAACCCAAGCAAAACAGTCTCTTTTTTCCATATTTTGTGAGCCCTCTCCCCCAAATCTCGGGCTCACTGTTTTCTTCTATGACTCTCAGGTCAAGTTCTTATCAGCATTTGGTCTCAGCATCCCTGGGGAACCGGAATGGGAAATTTGTCCACAAGCCAATTTAATGTAACAGTTGATATTATTGACACCTCCTGCACCTATTTTACTTTCACACTAGTTCCAGCAGCCAGTTGCTCCTTCATTGCTCTCATCAGACTTCATTCAGTTTTATTTGGAATGACCCTGCTTATACGCCTCTAGCCAATGGCTTACGCCAATGCAGATGGCAACTTGCAAACAATTCTGTAGCCTTCAAGGACCCTCTTGGAATGTCTTATAGATAAGGCTCAACATATGCTCTTGTGGGAAAACAGGACATCTGTCACAGCCCAACCCTTGTTTGGCCCCATTAGTTGCGGCCACTCTGGTTCCTGAGTATTGCATCCTAGGGAGCCATACTGGGTACTGGTTAACCTTTGGTACAGAGTCTCTTTCCACATCGAGTCCTGCATTAAAAGCAAAGAGTCTATTTCCTCTGTGGTACTCAAGCTCACATCTGCTCACCATTTAATTGGACTAGAGTCTGTACACTTGCATTTCTCTCCCTCTCTGTCCTCCTGGACCCTGGTGATACCTTGATATTCCTGCCTCTATTTGGGTTCTTGTCTCCCTCAGAGACCAGACCCAAAAGAGTAATCCAACTTATTCTGTTCCTGGTTGATCCTTACATCACTTCTGGGATGGTAAACAAGAATAGGAAGTTTAATATCCTCTCCCTTAATCTTGGGCCCTTGAAGGGCCCTTAATCAATAAATTTCATTGATTGATTGCACTCCCAGTATGAAAGTGGAGCCCAGGGGTATTCTGACTCCAAGCTATACTCTTAGACCTTTTTATTTTTTTTTAATTGAAACAGAGTCTTGCTAACTTTCTGAGGATCTTGCTAAGTTGCTGAAGCTGGCTTTGAACTTGCAATCCTCCTATCTCAGCCTCCCAAGTACTAGGATTACAGGCATGCACCAGTGTGACCAACTAAAGTTTTATTTTTTAAATTAACCAATCTATCTTTTCTTTATAGGTCTTCTCTCCTCTTTCCTGCCTTGATCACAGAACTACATTTTATACCTTTAACAACGATGGTATATTTTGACCAGGCTTAGGATGTACTGAATTTAGAAAAGCCTAAGCAGTGTAGGTCATGATACCTTTTCAAAAAATAATTTTTTAAGATAAAACAGTTAAGTCCCATAGATAATAGTTTTGCTTTCAGAACTGGCATGCCTTCATTCATTCAACAATGATTAAGCTCCTACAACATGTCAGATACATATCACAGAACAATAAAGACAAAAAAAATCTGCCCTTTGGAGCTAGCTAGACCTATTTAAAATATTTTTTAAATTAGTCAATCTTCATTTTGTTTTATGCAATAAGCTCATTTTTACTTAATAGTCATAAATTATTAAAAGATGTGTAAAATTTCAGATATTAATCTATAAATGGTCCCATGCACAGTTGACAACTTTTGGGTATGTGTGGTAGTAGGGATTGAACCCAGGGCATTCTACCTCTGAGCTACCTGTAGCCCTATTTTTCTTTTTTTATTTTGAAATAGGGTCCTGCTAAATTACCATGTGTTGCTGGCCTCAAATCTGCAATCCTCCTGTCTCAGCCTTCTAAGTACTGGGATTATAGGAGTGTGCTACAATGTCTGACTGACAAAATATTTTAGGGAGTACATAAAAAAGTTTGAAATTGACCATAATAATCTACCTGCTATGCGAAACAAAACTTCCCTGCATAATATGCATTTGACAAATTGCTGCCTCACTTCCACCTAATTTTTTTTTAAATGCTGAAGCATTACATTCCTTTCCACATGTTCTAAACAGGTGGAAAATTCTTTAGATAGAACCCTGTTCCTTTTTATTTTTTTTTCTTGACAGTACAGATTGAACCCAGGATGTTCTACTCTGAGCTACTCCCCCAGACTTTTCATTTTTTTTTTTTATTTTGAAACAGGATATTGCTAGGTTGCTGAGGGTCTTCCTAAATTGTGGATGCTGGCCTCAAACCTCTGATCTTCCTGTCTCCAATACTGGGAGTATAGGTTTGTGTCACCAAGTTCAGCAAGAACCCTATTCTTTAGCTTTATTCAATAGGTCTCCTTTTTCCCTCTGGAATTACATAGAACCTTGCCATTCAAAGTATGACTCCTCAGAAGGCAGCCCCAGCATCTCCTGGAGGCTTGTTAGAAATGAGGAATCTAGACTCAATTATGTTACCCCTGAGTTAGAATTTGAATTTCAGTAAGATTTTCAAGAGATTTTGTGCCCACTAAGGTATGAGAAGTAAGCCAGCTGTGATGGTACATGCTTGTAACTTGGTACTTGGGAGGCTGAGACAGGAGAATTGCAGACTCCAGACCAGTCTCAGCAACTTAGCAGGATCCTCAGCAACCTCACGAGACCAAAGTAAAAATTAAAAAGGGCTGGGGATGTAGCTTGAAGGTAAAAATGACCCTGGGCTCAATTCCCAGTAACACACACACACACACACACACACACACACACACACACACGAGCGCGTGAAGTACTTGTATAGTATATATCTGCTCCTTATCTCATAAAGAACAGCCTTTTAGCTCTTCAAACAGCTACTCCAATGGTCAAATAGAAAGAGCTCTGGCCTTTGAATTCTACCTAAGCAATTTATTAAATCATATCCTTTCATTTTAAAATAGGACCTCTCAAATAGACCTCCTAGATTTAGCAACACTAATTAAGTTGTTTATGTATAATGAACATGTGCGTGGAATGTAATGTGGAAACCAGAAGTGTTTCTGAATCAGAGATGGTCCTAGAGGCCGCCCCTCAGAGGCCGGAGCTGAGTGTGTCCACTCTCTTCTTGCCTTCAATCAACCTCCCTAGTCTCTGGTCCATAGAAATATCATCTTTGTTATCCTCACTTCTCATAGCTTCTGACATCTCCTGGGATCCAAGGTGGCCTTCTCCTTTGGCTTTCTTTCTGCTTCTACTAACCAACTATATCTGTATATCTCAAGTTCATAGACTTAGGGGAGAAGACATGATTTGTTCGTGATGAGCATGAAGGTTAACTCTGTTTATCAGAGTACTTCTCACAAGGCACTCTCTGGCCAGCGTAGGGAATGCATATTTTAGATCTGTACCCTCCCTAAATCAAGATAGATCCAGTGATCATGAAGGAGCCTTGTGAAAAGGGATGCGTGTGGCTGGTCACAGTATGTTATATAGCTCATTTACTTGTTCTTCAAATACTTGGTGAGCTTATATTCATGCAACGCACAGCACCAAGAATGAATATGAAGATATATACATAAGACATAGTTTCCTTTATTGCACAGCTCACATTCTAGTGGGGAGGTAAACAAGCAAATAAATAATTTTAGGCAGGATAAATGCTGTAAAAGATGTTCACATGGTGTGCTGTAAGTAAGGACGAAGGAGAAGAGATCAGTTCTACTTGAGAGGGATGAAGGAGAACATCACAGAGGTAAAAATAAATAAATAAAAGCTTTATGGACTAAGGACAGATAGAAGGCTTGAGGCTGGTGAGTTTCTCAGGGTGTGTTCAGGGCAGAAGTTGGCTGTATCCTGTTGGCATGGCCAGGTGTAGGGTTGAGGCTTCTGGACCAGCGATGATTCATCAGGGCAGGGATCCAATCATGTGGACTCTATAGATCTTCCTGAGGAGTTTGGCTACATTTCATGAGAGAAGGAGGAAATCCCTAAGTTACTTTGGTGGGCGATTATTATGGTCATATTTATGTCTTGGAAAGAGACCATCTTGGTGGCAGGAGCAAGAATGGATTTGAATTGGGTGACAGTGGAAGATGGAAAACAATGAAGAAACTCTTTCACTGAGAGAGTGAGAAAATGAAGGCTCAGACAAAGACTGGTAAAATAACTGCACACATGCTACTCTTTCTTAACCCCAGTCTGGGAAAGACAACATTGTGCCCAGATAAAAATTCATAGTCGTACTCAACTTAGTATGCAAGGCAGTTATTACTAAAGGATCAATAGATGAAACCTCTTCCAGGCCAGGTCTAGTCCAAGTCACTCATAGTGGAGACTGGGAACAGGGGGAAAAAGCCAGAAATATTTACACTGCCCGCACATCATCAAGAGAGTCCCCTTTTCGAGTTGTTTATGCCACTGTTCATCCCACGTGTGACCATATCCTCTCTGCCAATCACTTATAACTGGATAGTGCTTGATGGCTTTCAATAAAACGTTCATATTTTAATTCTCAGTCCAACCTTGAACGTGAAGCAGGGAAAGTAAGGTCTACTTTTTCTTTCTTTACAGCCTGAAGGCAGAGCTCATCTGGACTTCTTTAGCACTTTGGGTTCTTAAAGCCTTTCATCCCTCCAACAAGCTTTGGCTGAGAAACTTGCATCCTTAACTTAGAAGTGTCATGCACTGAGGATACAGCTGAACATGACTTGGTCTTAGGGTTTTTTCTTTTTTATGGCCCCATATTGAATTTATCTCAGTATATTTGTTTTATACCTTCTTCAAGATTGTCAGTTCCCTGCGGGCAGTCTCTGGAAAATATTACTCTTCCTAATCACAGCCTGGTTGCCGCACACGAGAACACCCCACGGAGACCAGGCATGCGGCCTGGATTTGCCCAGCCTTGGCTGGAACATCAGAGCTCAGGGATCTGGTTGCAGATCATCGTAGAGGTCTGTTTCTGATCATCCTGGCAGCTGTCTTTAATGCCTGCTAGTCATTTAACCTGGCAGACAGAAAGGGCCTAGCCCCCAAATAGAGTGTAAAACCACAACCGCAACCCGCAAGACCTTGAGGCGTGCAAATCCCGCGATTACCCGGTGGCAAGCATGGGTTTGCTGGGAGGCCCTGTCTTACAGGTCCTCTAAGTCCAGGTTCGCTCAGGTCACACCACTCTGGCTTGAGATAGACGTCCTGGAATGAATGACCTTCAGCTTCACAAACCTTTACGATTTCAGAACCCCAAGGATGACTTTGAATCCAAAAGCTTCTTGGGCCTCAAATGATCAAATCACTTGGGGATTTGGAAGAAAGAAGAGCCCTGTGATTGGCTGGTGGTGATGTCACAGTCATGCCAGCCTCGCCTTCTAAGTGGCTGTCTGCCTCTTTGACTAGCCCCCACCCTGTTTGATTTATACATGATGTTTTATAATAGACAAAGTGGCGCTCAAAGAAATTTCCTCAGCCTGGGCCACCCACCACCACCCCAGGCATGTAATAATGTCCCAGAAATACATGGCCTGTCATGTAGTATTACTTAAATATAGGCCTGAGATGTTTCTCTATGGTGATAGTGGGATGTGAGTGCTGCCTGGGCATGGCCCCAGGGAAGAGGGAGACAGACCACCATCATCTCAGCTTTCTTAAGCAGAGTTATCTTCCTGCATTATTCCAATCAAAGCTGTAAAACATGTTACTTTGGTGTCCAGCTCCCCTTCCTGGCATGTTAGGACAGGAATGCTGAAGTCCCGCTTTGTGCCCCAGGTCCCCTGCTCACTGCCTGAGTATTTTTGGGACAGCCATACTTGCTGAATGGCAGTTTCCTCCTCTGTGGAACAAGGGGCAATAATACAAACACACCAGGCAAGTTTTTGACAGGATTGAGGAACAGTGCTTTTAAATTAGAGCTATGCCAGTATGATTTAATAATAGTTATGATAAAGATAATAAGGATAAACTAACCTTCCTATTAGTGTCTGTAAAGCGTCTATTTTATAGAGAATCCTATAGCCAATATTAAGTATAGAATGTTTCATAGTTTTACAGAGAACATTGATACCCACTTTAGCATGTTTCATTGTTCCCCATTAATGAAGGAAGAAAGTATTTCTTGGACTTTTCCAGAGAACCGACAAGTGAGGAAGGCAGTGGAGGAACGGAGATTCTCAGAGCATAAACCCCACACCCTTTTTCATGTGCAAGTCTGAGTTTGTGCTGCTTGGAGGAGTGGGGGTTAGGCTTCCAGCCCCCACCCCAGACACATCTGGGTCTAAGAATATCCTGGGCTTTGGCCTATTTACACAGTGGCAACTGCTTCTCCGCCTGGAGTGTCTGCCTGGTAAGATGGTGTTTCTCAGTCTTTGTGCGCTCTGGCCCTTGTCCTCTATGCGTGGCAGCTGTGCCACTAGCATTAATTTCATTGAAGTATCCCTGCCCACTAATTCTTTAGCACTGAAAACAAATTTGTCAAGCAGACCCTTTGTGCAGAGGTAGCTCTGCCCCTTGGTCATTCTGTGCTAAGGCAACCAGGTCACCTCGTCCTTCTATGCAAGTGTCCCTGGCTTCAGTCCCTTTGTTCTCTGGAATTCATGAGCTATGGCTCTTCCAAGTCAATTTGTGGGGACCTTGGTTTTTTTTTTTTTTTTTTTTTTTTTATCTGAGCCTAATCCTCCTGGGTAATTCCTGAGTTCCCCTGGAAACAGCCTGAGGCAAAGGCAGTGGTGTGTAGGTAGTTTCTCTAGGAAGGGAGGACACTAGAATAAGGGTTGAAGGAGAGAAATAGCAGAGGAGGGCATGCTTATATGCTAGCACAGGGATGTGCTAAGGGACTGGCCACTGCTGGGAAAGGCACATGCGCTCCCACAGGGGAGAGCCTCAGGAAATATGTCTTAGCACTGTCAGCTCCAAGCATGAAGGAGGAACATACCTATCTACCATTTTTTCTTTTCCAGTGCTCAAGGGTGGTCCTCTGGATTTCTGGGTCTGCATTTCTGTTGGCACATGCATATGCCCCTCACCTTGGAGTAAGAGAAGCCCTAGGGCAGGAAGAGGAAGGCATGTGATATGCACCTAGGCAAAGAAAGCACTGTCAGGTACTCTCTGTGAGTCTGGTCCAGATCCAGCAGAAGCACTAGAGGTGTGTCTTGGCCAACATCCTCACTGCTGCAATCCCAAATCACTAATCACACGGCTTAGATGAAGGAAGACTCGCTCTGATTTTAGAGGTTTAAAGTTTCAGGCCATGTCAGACCGGGTCTGCAGAGTTCAGGGCATGGCAGTGGGAAGTGGAGAGAGGAAGAATGCTCCTCTCTCACATCCTGGGGACCAGAACAAGGGAGTGAGCAAAGGGACAAAGAACCACAAACAGTCCCTAAGGTCGCACCTCAGGGACCCCTCGTTAGCAACCAGTCCTCACTTCTAACATTTCTACCTTGTGGCTGTGAGGGTTGGGGACATTCTAAACCCAAGCCATTACAAGGTGGGAGCGGCAGGCGTGAGAAAAGAAGTAGAATTGAGAGGCTCAGAAGTGGTACGGGAGGTGTCCAGTGCAGAAGAGGATCACGGGGCCTGCGGGAGATTGTGATTGCAGGCCAGATGCTCAGCTGGAGCCTCCAGGGCACCATCTTTACAGCCTCACTCAAGGGCTCTGGCTTGGGAGGATTCAGCTCGCTGCGACGCAGACATAGAATGAGCTTTGGATTCCAGGTGTCCGGTTCTCTCTATGACTCAAGTCTCACACCAGAAGCAGCGCGAGCCATTAAGGATTTAATAACGTAATTATAACAAGGCGACACAGTGTGGGGAACAGAGAGGCACTCGGCTGCCTCAACAGCATGCTCCAGGCCTCGCCGAGGGCCACTCTTTCAAATGAAGGGGGGTGTTGAAAATGCAGAGCAGAAAGATTGATAATTATTTGAAACAAGCTTAAACATTTGGATTGCTCCAACCGCCTTAAATCACTCTGCCATATTTATACTTGACTAGTGTTCTACATAACAACTTCCAAATCAAAGACTTTTGAAAAATTTCAATCACTGTGTTTTGAAGTGATTGAGAGCTCAGGGCGTGAGCAGTGTAGAAATAAGGCATATTAACATTATTAGCGCGACAAATTTCCTGAAGTAGTTGCATTAAGAAATGATCAAGGCCTCAGCCTCTGTAAAGGAGAGGGAGCGGCATGTGGCTCAGGCGGTCTGTTGTGAAAAGATCTTAACTCTTTTGATGCTGAGAGGAGATCAGTCATCTGAAAACTGATGATTTCAAATGGATTGTGCTGTCGGACATATCAGGACAGTGGACGAGAGAAAGATGGAGCGAGGAGGAAGAAAGAAAATGATAAATATCCCGTGTGTGTGTGTGTGTGTGTGTGTGTGTGTGTGTGTGTGTGTGTGTACCAGGGATTGAATACAGGAGTATTCTACCTCTGGGGCATTTTATTTTTATTCACTCCAGCCCTATTTTATTTTGTATTTTGAAAGAGGGTCTTGTTATTTTTATTTTTTTATTTTGAAACAGGGTCTCTAAATTACTGAGGCTGTTCTTGAACCTGTGATCCTCCTGTCCCAGCCTCCCAAGTACTGAAATTACAAGCATGCACCACCACACCCAGAACCTTCTCTTATATAGAAACTGCTTTATGCTAGGTGCTATTTTAAGCACTTTACTTTTATTAATAATGTGCACTTACTCATCCTATGATTAATCCCATAAAGAAAATCCTATTGTGACCCCATTTTATAAGGCTGAAGAGCAGTGAAGGTCTTACACTTAAATACTGAAGAAGTCAAGACAGAAACCAGACTCACTTCAGAGTGCCTGCTTTTGCAAAAGGGAAGGAAAAGGTCATATTTCCAGCTCTGTAGCATGACAGAGATATTTTCTCATTTAAACCTTTGAAGAACCATCTGAGATTTTTATGTCTCATTCAATAAATAAGAAAATAGAGACCCAAACAGATTGACCAGAGTCATGCGGCTTGTGAATGGCAAATGTAGAATTTTAATTCTTCCCCATCTTTCTGGCCCCCGGCTCCTATTTTGGATATTTGTTAAAGGGTGAATAGCACTTAAAGAGCAGAAAGAACTAAATAATTGTAACATTTACAGAAAATTACAGAAATTGAAGAGTTCTCTCCTTTCTATCTACTGAGATTAAGACAACTGCAGCCAGGCATGGTGGCGCACGCTTGTGCTCCCTGAGCTTGGGAGGCTGAGACAGGAGGACCGCGCAGGTTCAAAGCCAGCCGCGCTGGTTTAAGAGACCCTGTTTCTAAAAATATAAAATAGGTCTGGGAGTGTAGCCTGGAGGTAGAAGGGTTTCCAGGAACCCCAGTGCCACCAAAAAAAAAAAAAAAAAGACAACTGCAAAGCAGTTTATGTAGCATAGAGAGTCTGTTACAGGAGCGGACTTGAGGCTGAGGGTCCAGGAGAAAGCAGGGAGGTTGGGAACTGGACAGGTTTGGTTCTGAATTACATGTTGATTTCTCACTAGCATCATGGCCTGAAGCAAGTAGAGCTTTTTGAGTGTCATTTGGAAAATGGAAGAATAATGGTTCCCTTGCAGATTTATTTGAGTAGTAAATGAATGAATGTGTCTGTAACATGCTGATCACAGGCCTGGTATATACTAGGTGTTAAGTAAATATCAGATGCCAGATTGCCATAAGAATGGACACCCCTGCCAATATTAATAATTATCATAATTCAGGTTGTCATATAGGACCATCTTACCAGTAGTTATGATTCTACCCCCCTGGAGAAAGTTAAAGTAAAATTTGAAGTATTAACAGAAACTCAAAAAGCCCTTACTGTGGGACTCAGAGATAGCTCTAGTGTAAACTTGATTTAGAAGGTAAGGATTTCACAATTTGAACATTTTGGCTCCTTCCATCAATTCTGTCTCTCAATGCACCCTGAAGTCAACCTCTTCCTATTCAGGTGGAGAGGGAGAGACAGAATAAACCCTGGCAGCCCTAATCCTTGTTCTGGTACTAAGAAACAGGTTTACTATCCCTTATTTCTTCTACTATACTATTCCAGTAGAGTTATGGCAAGTACTTTTTAATATTTTAGGCTGTCCATTTCCAAAATTTCCAAATAATCTCTCTCTCTCTCTCTCTCTCTCTCTCTCTCTCTCTCTCTCTCTGTATATATATATATATATATATATATATATATATATATATATATATATATATATTTTTTTTTTTTTTTTTTTGCGGTACTGGGGATGGAACCTAGGGGCATTCTACCTCCAAGCTACACTCCCAGCCCCATTTTTTTTCCTTTTATTTTGAAACATGGTCCCACTGATTTGCAAAAGGCCTCACTAAGTAGCTGAGGCTGTCTGTGAAGAGCAATCCTCCTGTTTAAGCCTCCTGAATGCTGGGATTACTAGTGTGCCTGCAATTACAAGCCACCATGCCCGGTTTACACTTTTAAAATACTAGACAGATTAAAGACAAGTCTTTTTTCCCCCTTCCTGTCTTTTGCTCAAGGCAGGCTGTGACTTTAAAATTAAAAATTAAAAGAAATACTGAAACTTTACATACATTATCTAATTTAAACCTCGTAATAGTCTGATAGAGACAAAATTGTTAGCCTTGTTTCATGAGTGAAAAAACTTTTGGGACCACTGAGCCTCATCTACATATCCAAAGCAATTGAATTTAAGCAAATACTAAAGATTGCTCAATATTATTTTTGGAGTGGTTTAATGATTAATAATCAGATTAATTCCAAGATGTGCTTCATCTTCCAAATCTTTTAAATGACAAAAGTTGGATTAGATAATCTTAAATTGTCTTCCAACTCCTACATTCTGGAATCTCTACCAAATTTAGGGAAGGCAAGAGAAGGGAAGCAAAGGGGCAAAAACATTTATTTATTCTGGTTGGAAAGAACTAAGTGCCAAATGGTGTACCAGGCACTTTTCACTTAATTGTCACCAAAAACCACATGAGAAGCTTATCAGTATATCCACTAAGCAGAGGAGGAAGAGAAAATTAAAACACTGGTATTACCCAAAATCATGAAGCTTGCAGTCAGCCAATTTAAAGCTTCAATCCTCTTTCTGAGCACAGAAATGATAGGTTATTCAAACAGGCCCTCTGAGAAAGCCTGCACTGAAAAGACCATTTGCTTCAGAGAAGGGATCCATCCTGAGCTTCTATGAGCCTCCTTAAAGCAATACTGGGTTGGGGAAAGTGAGTCTTGACCTTTGTCAGAGACAATTGTATGTCATCAAAACTGGCATTATGTGGTCAGGTTTCGTAGAACCAATGCCCTGGACTTTTCCAGACCAATAAATTTTGTTAGCTCCCTCCAATATGAGCAGATGATCAGTGTAGTAGCACTGTCTACACCATGTACCAAGAGCTCTGTCAAGGTAACCATCTCCAGGATGGCCACTCCAGGATGGCCACTGCATTTCAGATGTGTGTCACCCCCAGCGGGTTCTAAACCTGTTCAGGGATGTGTCTGTGATTATTACCCACCTAATGATGGGTGAGCTGCCAGACTACCACACTTAATTTCTCCAGAACTCACTGGGTTCTGCTAGTTTCTTCTCTCCCATGTGATGGCGCTCTTTGCTGTGTGGTTCTACAGTGCATCATACCAAGTTATGGATTTATTCAACTCAGAATGTTGGTCTTCTCACCCCCCACACACACACACCAAATAAGACTGATGTGCACATCCTTTGACTCAAGTGTCTTTTGCATCAGATTGAACAAGAAAATAATGATACTGAAGTAAAGGGTAGCTAGATCATAGATGACATTAATAAGAGTCAGGGTTGTAAAGGCACATTTTGCAAAGGGAAGAGGGATGGTTTGGGGGAACAGGAAGATAAGGGAAATCAGCATCTTAGCATGTAGCCAGGAGATTCAAGAGCTCCATAGATTGAGGAATGTGGGTCAGAACTGAGCCTGTGAGTAGGGAATATGTTGTAAGGCACAGCTTCTAGGTAGTGTCTGTGCAATGCATCTGAGTATAACAGAGTAAGGTGGCATCAGTCTGAACACCCAGCAATGAGAGGCACTGCTCCACCTATCCCTCATACCTCCTGGTAAATATCATTGTAGTTGGCTGAACTCCAGTGACTGTAGTAAGATTTTGCATCTGTAGTAGCTGTTAAGTGACCACGCTTGTAGGACTTGCTAGATTTTGGTCAAATGCTCCCCTATAACATTTATGACCAAGATTCTTGGAATAGAACTGGGATAAGGAGACAGTAGGCATTCAGTTCTGAACCCCACAGCACTCAGACCCCATGTGAGGACAATGAAGTAATGAACATGCTTTGTCACTCCAGATGTGAGGGTCTTTAGAGTGAACATTTTGTCTATAACCTAAACAGGAAGTGTTGGAGTGGCTCACTGTACACAGAGCTATTTGGACAGTACGTCTATTCCCTGGTTTGAACTGGTGTGACTCCTCAGCACAGGAAAACCAAGACTAGGCCCTTGAACTTTTAGGTGAGCCTAGAAATACGAATGATTAATCAGCTTCATCTTTGTTGCTTCTTGGTTTTGTAAGAAAGGCTAGCTGTGTACGGGAGGAGATTCGCAGGAGGAGTATTCTGATGAAGACAACCCAAGGACATTTGCATCCCTCTCTCCCTCTCCCTCATTTGTCACAGTTTCAGCCCTCTTTTCAGTCCAGCCTTTTCCTTGGCAAGCTTCCTGGGTTGACTTCTGTCGAAGTTGGATGATTATTGGAGTATTGGATTCCAATAGCCTTGGAAGGAGCCCAAAGCCTGCACTGCTGTTCATGTTTGATCTCCCATTCAACTTTCCGGAAGAAGTTGGCTGAACGGAGGATCAAAGATTTCTTCTCTTGCTTTCTCTTCTCCCCTATGACAGCCTCGGTGCTAGCAGTTTAGCACAGCAGCAAATTAACTCCTCAAGTGATCATCTGCTAAGAATTGCTCTCATCCTTGCTGAAAGGGCAGCACGAGTGGTCCAAAGATTGCATAGGAAGGGGTTTTCATTGTAGCCTGAATTTACCTGCAGGTAAAGATATACTTCAGTCTTTCTCAGTGCCAAGGGGGCCTCCCCAGGAAGCCTGTTTTTTCTGGCAGAGTGACTTTGTTTGTTGAGCCAAAGCCCTAGCAGGGAGTTCTCCCATAAACACAAAAAAACTTGAATGTTTCCATTGCAGGTTCTTGGCTGCAATGAAATGATCACATTGGACACTTGAGAATTTTTAGCAATGGCAAGTGCTCCAGAAAGAAGGCATATTTCTCTACAAAGTACACACTAGTGACCAGAGCTTCCAATTTTCTGCTAATAAGACTTAATTGATACTCTACTAATTAATCATTGTCACCTTTCCCCCCTCTGGGGCTTCAGTTTTCTGAGTCAGGCCATCTTTCAGGAAAAAGATGAACTCTCAACTTCCTACTATGTGTCTGGCACTGTGCTGGTTTGTTCTCCAAATGCTTAAGGTCTACAGCCCAGCTCTTTAGTCTTGAATATGCTTGCCTATCATTTGGGGATCAGGATGTCTGGGATGGGGCTTGAGATTATGTATCTCTAACCAGAAATATGGTACTGATGTTATTGGTCCTGAGAATGCCCTTTGAGTAGGGAGCTTTTGGAAGGCCAAAAGGATTCTCTTGTGTAGACAAAAATGATTTTCAATAGATTTTAGCATCTTTTTAAGTGGAAATCTCATATACAATAGAGAAGTAGAATTATTCTGGTTGAAGGAGGAGAACTCAGTAGAATTCCTTAAATATATCCAGCTCAGCACTCCTGCTTTGCCCCACCTCTAAGCCTGATCCGCTGATTAGAAACCTACAGTACACTTTGATGGTACCACTAAGACTACAGTAAGTGTATTTTGAAGCCCAGAATGATCGATGGATGATCTCTGGTCATACTTCTAATATTGTGTGCGTGAAGAAGAAATATATAGATTACCTACATTTTTAAGGAAATAAAATATTATGGCCCCAGGGACAACTAATTTTACGTGTCAACTTGGCTAGGACAGGTAGGTATCCAGATAGTTGATTAAAAACCAGTCTAGATGTTCCTTTAAAAGCATTTTTTGAGATGAGGTCAACATTTACATTAACAAGCTTTGAGTAAAGTGCAAAGGTTTTGTTCCATAATGTGAGTGGGCCTCATCTAGTCAGTTGAAGGCCATAAGAGGAAACAGACTCAAGAGAGGAAGAAGAAATTCTGCCTCTAGGTTGCCTGAATTTAAAAACTGCAATAGTAACTCTTCCCCAGGTCTCTAAACTCCTGGCCTATCTTGAAGGTTTTGAACTTCCCAGACAATTGGCATAAGCCAATTCCCCCAAATCACTTTCCTCTGGCACCTTTGCCTCTCACATCCTATCCATTCTGTTTGCCTGGAGAGCCTAACTAATATAGTCCCCTAAAGCCCAAAGAAGATTATTGTAATAGAATTCTCCATTCTGGCTTCAAGTGCCAATAACCATTTGATTTAGCAAATATGTTACTCAAGATCTGTGATCCTATGTATGGCTCCTGTGGCTTGAATTTGTGGAGGCCCCACAACTGGCCCTTCTTTGTCGTAGTGGAACATGAAACCAACCTAGGGCTGGACTCAGGACGTCTGGGTTGTCTCTGTTTCACTATGAATGTTCCAGGGCCTGGAGGCTAGTCATTTTCCCTGACTGAACCTTGGTATTTCCCTTTATAAAATGAGTTAATAACCTATACCAACATTTTCTAGATGTGTGTGGTACTGGGGGTGGAACCCAGGGACTTTCTACCTCCAGACTATACTCCCAGACCTATTTTATATTTTATTTGGAAACAGGGTCTCACTAAGTTGCTGAGAGCCTCACTAAGTAGCTGAGGCTGGCTTCGAACCTGTGCGATCCTCCTGTCTCAGCCTCCCAAGGGCGAGGATTACAAGCGTGCACCACCACGCCTGAAAGAATATTAGAATTCTTTGAAAAAAGATCTATCACCAAGTAACTTGGGAAATTCTGCATGCATCATTTCTTCTTAGATAGTAAAAATCCATTCTGAAGTCTTGCAGCAAAGAGGCCTATTTATTCCCGTCCCCACTCATTCATTTGCTGGACAAATGCTAACATGTATTAAATCTAGCAGAGACATAGTTTGGGAAATGTAATACTGGATGGTTGTTGTGGTCCTCATTTGGGCCTCAGATTATTCTTTTCATATATTAACTATTCAAAAATAGAAGCCAAGAGAAAAACTGGTTCACAACTTTTCCATAATACTTGAAGGGCATCCTGCTTTTTACATTTCTAAAATAGGAATGTTAATAGAATTTACCACATTAGGTTATTGTAAAGATTAAGTTAAATAATACATATAAGGCACTCAGCACAGAGCCTAGCACCTCGTAGGAGCCAATAACTATCTTTTTAAACCTTGAGCCAAAAAGTGGTTATATTTGAAGACTTCAAGTCCAAAAGGAGCTCAAGCATTCAGTCCTTCAAACCAAACCCAAATCATTTTGTGCCTGGAATTTTTTACCCTGGGTGCAGGGTGACTTCCAGGCAACTGAGAGCACTGATATTTCTCTGGCAGTCCAGGAGCATTCTAGAGCCAAGGTACTAATGATTTAAACATTAATAAATCCAGAGATAGGTCATTCAATTTTCTTTTACAGGCAGATAATAAAAGAAGGAGGAATATTTGGGTCAAGATGTACTGAGGATTCCACTGAATCTGAAGGCTTTGGAACAATTTTGTAGCAACTGATGAGGGAGGTCTAATAGCACAGAGCATTTCCTCTACCTCGGATTTTAGAGAGGACATAGACGAACCTTTGAGAGATATCCTGGTTTCTTTTTGACCCTGAAAATGCTACAAGAGCTATGTTATTCTTATGGAGCACATTTTGCCTATCCAAGAATTTCCACATCTGCATTCTCTCTTCAATCTCACCAACACCACTGACTTAAGAAAGAAAGACGGACCAAATTGTCCACTTAACAGATGTGCAAACTAAGGCCTACAACATTAGAGAATTTGTCCAAATTCCCAAGGTGAACTGGCCAAATCCAGATAAAAAATGCATCCTCCTCCCCCACCCCTACCCCCACCCCCTGTCAATACTGGACTCTTCTCAAGGACTTCACCCCAGCATAGGTGACCCGTGGTGGCGCCAGCACAGCCCCTGGGATCTGAGCAGCTTATGTGTGGATTGCAGCAGATTGGTATGCAAGCTTGGTGGGCTCTGGCTAATCTTGCAGGGAACCCTTCAATCTGAATAACAATCAACAAGATTTTAAAGAAATTTGGGCCAATTTCCTGGAAGTCTATGATTAATCTAATTGCTGGGTTTTCCTCTGTTTTTGTCTCCCACTGTTAATTTCATTTATTTTTCTCTTTCTTCCCCAACACAGACTGCCTTGTCTCTGTGTGCGGTTTTGTCACTGTTGTTATTTGTCCGTGCATAGTTTATCATTGGCAGTGCATTCAATGGGATTGTTGTACTCTCTGTTTGGGAAGGAGAATCTGTCAACAGAGACAACATATTGCAGAAGAAAGAAAGAGTGCTGGGCTGAATTTCAGACGCCCCTTTTCAAAGCCTAGCTCTGTGGATACCTGCTAAGCCTATCTGCTTCCTCAGGTATGCTGCAACTAAACAGACACCCGTTTTTCCTGGCCCCTCCCTCCATTAAAGAGCAAGGTTGTGTGAGAAACTCTAGTTTCGGAAAGTTATATGATCTGGGTGCTACGCTGTCCATTGCTGTGAATAAAAGAAAGTTGTTCAAAAACAGATGTGGCCAGGTGTGGTGGCTTACACCTATAATCTTAATATTTGTGAAGCTGAGAAAGGAACACAGGTTCAAGGCTAGCTTTAGCAACTTACTGAGGTCCTCACCAACTTAGGAAGATAGTGTTTCAAAATAAAACTAGAGAGTAGTGTTTCCTGGAGATAGAACTTCCCTGGGTTCAATTCCCAGTACTCAAATGAAACAAAAACTTAAACAACAGTAATAGCGACAACAACAAAAATAGATTTTAACCAAATAGAAGACACCTCCTTTCAGCAAAGGGGTTCAGTTTTCTAGAGGATGCCTCTCAGAGGCAGTGATGGTGACAGTGTTCTCTGGATTAAGTGGATAGAGGCATTCTAGCACTTAGCTATAGACAGGTTAGGGAATGTGTGAGGAGAGATGGGCTGAGTGAAGGAAAGTGCCAGCACCGGCCACTGCTGCACCTGCTGAAAGGCCGGAGGTACTGAGAGGCAGGTTAGGGAAGGAAGGGGCTTCTAGTTTATCAACCTGGTGAAGCCACACCTGCAGCCGCCCTCTCTCTCTATCACTTTGCCTGTGGCTCTCTTGGAAGCCCAGACATGGGAGGCCGTGGATGAGCACTTGGCCCGACAAGCCAGCGCTGGAGATGTGAAACTCTGTGGGTACAGCAGAGTCGCACTGCGCCTGGAGATTGAGGAGCCTAGAAGAGAGCGTGAACTGGATTCTAGGGAGACTGTTGGCCCTGGTCACCTCTCCACAGCCTGCCACTTCTAGACCCTATGTGTGTGTTTGTGTGGAACTGGGGATTGAACCCAGGGGTATTCTACCTCTGAGCCCTTTCTTTTCTTTCTTTCTTTCTTTCTTTCTTTCTTTCTTTCTTTCTTTCTTTCTTTCTCTCTCTCTTTCTTTCTTTCCTTCCTTTCCTTTCCTTTGGAACTGGATTTCATTAAATTGCTGAAGCTAACCTCAAGTTTGCAATCCTTCTGTCTCAGCCTCCCAAGTACTGGGATTGTAGGTGTGTACGACCACCCTGGCTATAGAACCTACTTCACACCCCTTAGGGTCCCTGGAAAAATGTAACATAAAGCCAGAAAAGCCAGACAAGGTCTTTGATTTTTATTTAGTCTCAGTATTATTCAGAGAATAACTGGGCCTCCTTTTTTGATACCTACCAGAAAGCAAATACTTGGTAAGTAACTCAGGGCACAATAATAAAGATTTTCCTTAATATCACATCCTTAATGTGTACCAGCTACACCCTGAGTAGATATTCTTAGAATAAATCTTTATTTTATAATAAGTATCAACTGCATAATTTTCAAAAAACTGTACAAAAATGATAATGTAGGGAGCCAGGCATGGTGGTGCACGCTGGTAATCCTCGCATTTGGGAGGCAGAGACAGGAGGATCGCGCAGGTTTAAAGCCAGTTGCGCTGGCTTAAGAGACTCTGTTTCCAATAAAAAAGTATAAAAATAGGTCTGGGAGTGTAGCCTGGAGGTAGAAGGGTTTCCAGAAACCCCAGTACCACCTAAATAAATAAATAAATAAATAATAATAATGCAGGGCTCATTGTTTTTAAAAATTGGAGTATTTTAACATGACAAGAGAAAAGAATTAAGCCAAACACAGGGCCTCCTGAACATGGGACTGGCTGATGCACAGATCACCTGTCTGCAGACCCAGGTCTGCTTTAATTGTAACTGCCAATTGAGTACCAGGGCTCCAGACCTGCATTAATTGTAATTGCAGCATGGAGATGCTAAGTCATTTCCTCAAGATGACAAAGTTAAAAGGCGGAGGCCTAGCCAGGTGCAGTGACACACACTTGTAATCTCAGTCCTAAGGACTCTGAAAGAGGAGGATTGAAGGTCTGTACCTAGCCTCACCAACTTAGTGAGGCCCTCTGCAACTTAAGGAGACCCTGTTTTGAAATAAAATATAAAATAAAACTGGAGTTTATAGCTCAGAGATAGAATATACCTGGGTTCAATCCCCAGTATCAGGAAAAAAAAAAAAAAAAGGCTGAGGTCTGACTGCAGAGCCTGAACTCTTTTTGACCACTGTGCTAAACTGACACCAGCTAGGGTGATAGATAAAGGGTGGGTCCTCTGCAGTAAACCACTCTAGGAAGGGCAGCTGACCTCCTGGAGGGGCCTCAGCCTGGCCGCACAGTGAGCACTGCCCGAGAGGTGCAGTGATGACCAGGGCTCGAGGCCCTGTGCTCAGTACCCAGGCCTGATCCTCCAAGTCTAGAGGCAGCATCTTCCTCTGGATCACAGTTGCCTCATCTAGAAACAGCAAGAATTGCAAAAGCACCTGCACCAAGAAGGAGAACTCTTGCATATCAGGCAGCGTCTGTTCAGTGGGACTGAAGTCCTTTCCTAGGTCTGTTGAAGAAGGTCCTCTGCCAAGCAAACTTCCACACCCAAACCGCAGCCCAGGCTCCCAGGTGGGCTCATCGCTGCCCACTGATTGCTCTGCCTTTGCCTGTGCAGACAGTGAGAGAGACTATGTAGAGGTCTGCTATTCACTTCTCTGGAACTTGTGCTGGGGTCCCACTTCTCTGTGTTTTCTTCTAGGAACTGAGAACCCCCTATGTCTTCACATCTCAGAGTTGTTGTGATGTGGAAGCAGATGGACTGTGGGCTAATTTTCCTTACCTCTCACCACCTGGGCATTTGCACCCACACCTTCAGATGTGCAAAGGTGAAGGCTGTCAACACAATCTTCCTTAACTGGGCTCAGTGGCACTTGCATAGATGACACAGGGCACAGTCACAATTTGGAACAGTGGGTGAAGTCAAGAGGCCATCTGGGCTTTTGTGTAGAAGGAGAGGGACAGGTGGCCAGGGTGTGAGATTATTGGGAGTATCAACCCCAATGTTGTGTTGGGCAGGAAAGGTTATAGCAATAAATGAGACAGAGGAAGGTCCTCCTTTCCTCCTGGAGCTTACAGTCTAGCAGGCAACACAGAGAGTGAACAAATTGTTTCACAAATAATGATCACTTAGTTATAACTGTGAAAAGTGATAGGAAATCCCAAGATGACATGCAAGTGTACCCAGAGATGGTCTGATCCGATCAGAGCGTTGGGAAACATCTGAAGAAGTGACATTCAAGCAGAAAGCTGAGTGAAGAACAACAGTTATCAAGGAAGTGAGGTGAGGGGGGCAGCTGGAGGAGCTTCTGGCAATGAAACAGCAGCCTCAAGCCGGGACTGTGCCTGGCCCGTGCCTTAAGTGGAATCAAGTCATTGTAAAACGTCAACGCTAATGCGTGGTTCAGTTGTGATGGGGTGGAGGGCACTCACTTTGCACTGTGTAATCTGTTCGGCTCTTCTCACCTGACTGAAGAAGACAGTGACTCAATAGTAGTGCCCTGAGCACTGATGGAGAGAACATGTGTGGAGTACCCAGCATGAAGCTGGGCACGTAGCAACCACAGAGGAAGGTCAGCTGCTTCTAACATTCTGTAGTAGAAAAGAACAAGCTTTGCAGGCAGAATGGCCCAGCTTCAAAACCTGGTTGTCAAGTTGCACAATATTGAGGTTATCACTTGATCTTTCTTAGTCCCACGTCCATCATCTATAACACAAGGTTCACAGGCCTTACTAATGCAAAGACCTAAGACACATAGTTAACAATTCATCCTTTCCTCTTTACTTGCTCTCAATTTCTTACCTGTTTGCAAATTCAACATGTTTCAACATTTGAAGGAAGGAGGGGCTTTGTGCAAGCAGAATGCCTTCTGCTCCATCCCTTCTGCAAGAATCCAGCCTGGAAGATGAGAAGTCCCGTGTCCCCTGCCTACAGTTTTCAAAGCCCTTCCATGTGCATCATTAGAAGGGTCTCAGAAAAAGGTAGGAAGTATTATCTGCATTTACTGTTAAAGAAAAAAGAAGCTCTGCGAGGTCTATGTACTCTCCAAATTATTAAATTCTATAGCCAACCCAATCCTGAACCCCAATCTCATGCAGTACGCACCCATTTACAAGCTTAAAAAGAATGAAAGGAGAGAGAGAGAGAGAGAGAGAGAGAGAGAGAGAGAGAGAGAGAAAGAAAGAAGAAAAGAGAAGGTAAGAGAAGAAAAGAGAAGAGGAGAGAGGGAGGGGGAGAGAGACAAGGAAAGAAAGAAAGAAAGAAAGAAAGAAAGAAAGAAAGAAAGAAAGAAAGAAAGAAAGAAGAAATAGGATGCCAGAGTTTATTTGCAGAAAAATTTAAGCAAGTTTCCTTGAAATGATTTTTCAATAGAGACTAGTCCTGGATAGGTATGGATTGGTAGACGTTGCAGAAAACTGGGGGTAGTGGTGGGGATATAGGGAAGTGAGCCAGGTAAAACTAGCTTATCACATTTAGGAAAATCTAGGTCCTAAAGAAGGCTAGAAGGGCTAAAATGGCCTTTGTGGGCAGGCAGATCCCAGAGTTTTCTTTCAGGAGAAGTAAATGCAGGCCCGACATGTTCTTTGTGGCTCCTCCCTCCCTCCCTCCCCAGCAGGAGCCTCCCTTCCCACTCACCCTGGGGGCTTTGCGCACCCTCCCACCTGGGCTCCATCCAGTCCTGCTCCGCTCTTGCCAGAGGCTGGAGTGTTGGTGGCCGGCTCCTCCAGCTCGCCTCTGTTGGCCTGAGTGCGTCCTAGCCCACTCTGGATATTAGAGCATTCTCTCATTTGAAAGGCTCCTTTATTTTTAGTGCTAAATCAACAAAGCTGTTACTGTCATTTTTCATCAGACCGTCATCTTCCATGGATTCAAAATTACACTCAGCTGCAAACTATTGACACTCCTCTTAACAAAAAAATGGTTTTAATAAATCTTTACATTAGCCTATGAGATAAAAAAATCTTTACCATGAAATATACAAGTGTATAAGTGTTTTATGAAAGTTTTATTAACTTTACAAAAGAAAAATTGGCAGTGGACCATGAACATCCTGTACTCCCAACACGTGGTTATAAATTACATGTTCTTTCCAATAACATCTGAAAAAGAGACTGTAATTTAAATTTCAAAACCACTTGGCATACCTACTATATAGTGCTGACATGAAGTAAAAGGAGGAACTAGAGAGGCCCAGACAAAGAAGGGAAATATAAAGACGTCCTTAGCTAAAAAGCTGCTGATGGGTACAATCCCCCCTCCAGCTGGACAGGGATCAAGTACTTGCTTGTCATATCATTCAATGCACTGTTCAATCTGGGATTCTTCCTTTCAACAAAAAGAGAACTTAAGTGCTAGTAATCATCGCTTGCAGAACTTTATCTCCCAGATACCTTCTTTATGTCAGGATTTCTCAATGACCGCTGCTGCTGGCAGAGAGATCAAAGTTGTTATTAAACACAAATGCAAACCCCGGCCCGCGTAGGAGATGCGAGCCACGATGCTCCCTCCCTGGGATGGAAGCCTATTGCCACCTTAGTGAGTTTTCATCTTCTGTCCCTGCGTCTTTGACTTTTAAGTAAACTTCCTGTAGAGTCTATCCAATAGGGGGAATGGGGTCCAGCTTGTCTTTGCAAGTGAGCTTATGATTTTCAGCAATACTTTGGGACATGGAGGTCACCCGGTGGGGAGCTTGGCATTTGGAGAAGTCTTCCAGAAGTGAGCAGATGTCAGGGATCTGGCACTAGTCTGCAGCATTCAGGGAAAGTAGGCATCCCTCAGGATCTCTGCAGCACTAATTTTGCCTTTCAGGCATTAACATTGTAGGATGCTGTGATTTGAAGTCATGTAAACCTCGATTGAAGGTTTAATTTTGCTAGGCATTGGCTGTGTGACTCTGGGCAAGTGAGTCAACCTCTCTTTCCTCTTGGAGTCATTCTGAGAGTGCCTGACGTCTGAGCAATTTTCTTTTGTGTTAAAGCTCACCATTTTCATAGCCTGATGGTGTGGTCTGGAGGCCACTCTTTCTAGAATCCAATAATTTAGCCTTGGTGAAAAATGGTTAAGGAGATTTGGAAGGAGGCTGGGACATTTCACCATGACCCTGCACGCTGTATTTGAGGACCTGAGATCTTGCAGTTTTATTTAAGTGGCAATACTGCCAATTTGTCATTGATAACATCTCAGCCCCTTAACAGATGTTATTAAGTTGGTGGACCCAGGCCAGACAGCTCAGCTAGAAAACAATGCTGTAAAAATCCTGTTAGTTGGGTGGCAGGTGGCCCTGCAGACTCCAGCAGGAGTTCTGAGCACAGGACCAGGACAGAACCCAGGTTTTAGAAGGAACCTTCCAAAGCATTTATTCACAAAGTAGGAAGGATTTAAGTTGATTTCCACTCAGTCAAGGAACATTTTTATGGTTCTTACAGAGATACCAAGGCACACTTCTGCTAATCCTCTGCCCTGCACCTTGTGGGGGGGCACCTTTTTAAACCCATTTTCTTAGATCTGGAATTTGCTCACTGAAATAAATTGAAGAAGAAAGGCCTACACTAGAATAAATGACCTTAGAGCCTGGACTATACAGAAATCCAAAAGGCCCTGATTCCCATTACAAAAGAAAAATGTGTGCCCTGAATGGAAAAACACAACTACTTTGGACCAAGTAAATTATTTTCTTCCAGTTCAAAATAAGTGACGGCGTTACAAAGTCGAACTTGCCCTCCTTCCAAATGTGTTGAAGGAAAATGACATGTGTCTTGGATGCAGAATTATAAGGACATCATATTAATCTGCTGGGGTTACATCGCCGGGGATGAGATGGCAGCCCATGATGGGTGGGGGGGCTCACAGCGCAGTGCCTGAGAACAGCTGTGACTGCGTGGAGGTCACACTCGGGGACCAGGCAGGAGCCAGCAGTGGCCAGACAGCGCTGCCCAAACTTCATTATGTGGGAAAAATGCACCCAGAGGCAGATGCAGAAGATCTGAGAATCAGTGAGAAAAGTTCATTTGGACTGACAGAAACTTGATTAATTTTAAGCCTGGTGTGTTGCGACAGCCTCCCTGACTTGGTCTTCAGAATATTAATGGATAATTTGAGGAAAAGAAGACATACAGGAGATATACCTGGGGATGCTGCTTCTCTGTGACCACAGCAACCACAACAGTAATAATGACCCCACCATAGAGACATGAGAAAAGGCTCATGTTGACTGAGGGCATGCCGTGTGCCAGGGACTGGGTTCATGAGTTTTATCTGACTTACTCCTCAGATGTGCTTTGTGTTTTGATCTCTGATTTGGCAAATAAGAACTCTGGCACAGAGAGGAAAAATAGATTGTCCAAAGGTGTATGGCTATCCTGAGGATCATACCTAACGGGATCGTACCTAGCGTATTCTTTTGTACTACATGGTCCGGTTAAACTTTAGCACCCAAGGACAAGACCTTCATAGGTAAAGACCTGGAGCCACGATGGCCTCTCTCATCCCATCTCAAGATTGGCTGGACATGGCCAGATTCTTACTGGTAGACAGGAAGGGACTAGGCACTAGTCTGGGGCTGCCCTTGTATCATGTGACCTGGAGATAGGCACTGACATCAGGGGAAAAATCCTCTCCCAGCTCAGGTAGTAGGCTGGTAGTTGTCATCTGAGAGGTCGGTCAAAGCACAGCCTGCAACCCTGCTGCCAGCCAGGGTGGCAAGGAGGAGGAGCAAGCCAGGACTGGGAAGAGGAGTGGAGCCCATTGCTCTGGACATAGGTAGCAAGCGCAGTAGAGTGCTGTGTCCCAGACAGGGCTGGTGGCAGGGCAGATGACTGTCACGGAGACTTGAGGCCAGATCTCAGGTGATGCGGTGGAGGGATGGGATGCTGTGAGTATGGCGCCATTCACCCTCATGGAAGGATCAACAAGGGAAGAGATGCAAGAATGATTTTGTTCCTAAGTCAGGGGCTGTGAGGCTGGGACCTGACAGAACCCTGAATTCACTCACAAATGCTCTCCTTTCCTCTTTTCCCTCCCTTGCTCTCTCCGCATTACTCTATTTACTCCAGAAGTATTATCCATTCTGAGTCAGGCCCTGGTGTAAAGACAAATGAGGCATATGAGAGCTTCCAGTCTCCCAGGAGACAGTCTTAGAATTAAGTGTATGTGCCAGGCAAACAGTAGAGCTGCAGTTTAGATGCAGGACTATGGAATCCTAAGCGGGGGCACTTTTTTCTGCCTGGAAGGCCTTCTGGAAGAGGTGAGAGATGACTGAATGAAATTTATTTTTTATGATATATTTTTATCTTTTTACTTTTTTGTACTTTTATTGGTACATTAGAGTCTCACATCATAATGTACTTTGTAGTGATAGTGGCAAACGGGCACATAGCACTTGGTGGGCTTTTCTCCGCTTCCCTCCCTACTTCCCCCTCCCCATACAGGAAATTGAGATTGATATTAGTATTTTCACATATATACCTAATATCAACATAAGTGATTATTATTATTATTATTACTATTATTATTATTATTATTATTATTATTATTATTACTATTACTATTTATTTGGTGCTAGGGATTGAGCCCAGGGACATTCTACCTCTGAGCTTCACCACCAGCCCTCTTTTCTCACTAAGTTGCAGAGGCTGGTCATGAACTCTGTGATTTTTTTTTTGTCTCAGTCTCTCAAGTACTAAGATTACAAGTGTGAGCCACAATACCTGGCTAATTTTTATTTTTTTTCAATAGAATTTCTTTATTTGGTACTGGAGATTGAACCCAGAGTATCCTACCTCTGATCTTCACTCCCAGCCTTTTCAGTTTTTAATTTTAAAAACAAGGTCTCCCTAAGTTGCTAAGAGCCTTACTATATTGCTGAGGCTGGCCTCAAACCTGTGATCCTCCTGTTTCAGCTTCCCAAATAGTGGGATTATAGGCATATACCACCACACTTTGTTTTTCTCTTTACAGAGTGATAATGCAGGTGGCAGGGGTGGAGAGAGCACTTTGGCAAAGGTATAGAGGACAGAGTATATGGCCAAGTTGGGACTGGCCCTAAAACCTGGTTTGCAGACATGTGGGTTGAGGAGGGAAGGGACTCTTTCTTGAGAGAAGGAAAAGGGCGAGTGTGCCCGGAGCCAATGGGAGCCAATGTCAGAATCCAGGTCTCTCAACTCTGGGGTCTAGCCTCCCATTTCAGGGATCAGAGTGATGTTGCAGATGATCCTTTTGTTACAGACAGAACTATTAGGATTTCAAGCCTCTGTTATACCACCACCGGGCAGAGAGAGTTCAGGATCTGCTTATTTCTCTGAGCCTCAAGAACATCATTATAAGGGGAAGGAGCTATTAACAAGGACTTCATGCATTGGAATGCAATATAAATAAAAAATTAAATCAGTTACTGCTGGAACTGAATCACCTACTGCGTGTAATATTGTCATTTGTCTTGTTCTGTTTGTTTAGGGGGTGAGGACTAGAATATCTGCACATGCCAAGGAGACAAGATAGGAGTATGCAGACAGGACACCCCAGTAGGGAAGTTAAGTAACTTAGGCACCAGGTAATCAGGATGGCAGTTGTTCCTATGCTGATCAGAAGGAGGGAAGTGTATGTGGGAAAAACACCTAGTATGTGCCAGCATTTGCACTAGGAATTAGATGTTTGTCATTTCATTTAATCCTTACCACAACCCAATGTCCCAGTGTATGGTCTGGATAAATATGCTAGCCAGGGAAGAGCTGATATTTATTCAGCGGCAGTTGGTAAGAAGTAATTGTTTTCCATTCAACATCTCAAGTATCCTGTGCTCTTCTCTCTCTCTCTCTCTCTCTCTCTCTCTCTCTCTCTCTCTCTCTCTCTCTTTCTCTCTCTTACACACACACACACACACACACACACAATGCACATACTAATTCGGAGACACTACTATTCTCCTCCTGAAGAGGAAGTGGAAAAGTGGAGACTGGATGGAGTTAAAGCCTTGCTCAAGACTACTCAACTGCACAACCAGTCACTCAGGATTTGAATCCAGCTCTCTTGGCCTCCAGAGTCAATGTTTTCCATCTTGCTAGTGTCAAAATGGAAGAGGAGCAGCCAGCAAAATGAGTTTTTCCTTCCCACAGTAGGAAATAGAAGCTCCTTCCTGTCTTCAAAATGCTCAGGACCCTGGTCATCAGCAAAGACACCTGCTTTCTTTCTTCCTGTGGTGGTCTCTGTGTCAGGGTAGGCAGGCAGGAGGTAGGAGCTGGGTTTTGCCATCAAGGAGAATAGGAAGGAGAACATGACTTTATTTGAGATGCAAAACTTTCACATTAAACCCTATTACTCTCTCATAGAAGTTTTCAATTTTTGAACACTTAATCTCATTCTTAAGTGAAATTTGACTCTGAAACCCAACCTATAAATAATATAAATAGATGCTGCTTTTGTTGAATGGGTAGAGGTGGACTGAGGCCCGACCACCAAGGACCACCACCCTTGAACCGCAGCCCAGGATCTCAGAGCATCTTCAAGCCCAGATTGAAAACCATGGATCCCTTCCATGATTCTGGATCCAGACTGGCTGATATATACATAAGTACTGTCCAAAGAAACAAAAGCCCTAATTTTGTCGGGATACCTAGGTCCCCATTGGAGTGAGGTGAAACTCATACCTTGGACTCAGGTCATGGCTTTACAGAGAAAAAAGGAAGGAAGACTGGACTCACATCTATGGATCACCTAGGAAGTACCATATATTATATGTCACAGAAATATTTCCCAGTGATTTTATGCAAAAGTGTGTAGTGTAAAACTTCTGGATCCCCACATTTCATTTCTCGGATGACTTAAATCCTGCAGGGTTAGGTAACATGGCCCAAAGATTGGCCTAAACATATGTGGTCTAAATTTTGTGCCAAGTGACATTTTACCTTTCAGAAAGATGCAGAAGGCTTCTGGGATCTTCAAGAACTCAGCTTTGTCCTCAAGAAGCAAAGATGCAAATGGGCTGAGATATGTGTAACATGATGTCACACAAGAGAGTGCCAGATGGGGAGCCAGGAGGTTGAGATGCTAAGCTTGCCAGGGACCAGAGACCTTTACTAAACCAGAGACCTTTCTTCATGTCTCAGTGTTGGGCTGAAGAATGCGCAGATAGATAAGATAGTGCTGTGGAGACTTGAAGTTTCTGTGAACAGATGAGAGGATTTTGCAGGGTTGAGTCTGACTAAGACCAATTGCTAAATAGGTTTCTAATGAGTTAATATCATTTTATCTTAAAAAATGCTTTGTGTGCCACAAAGAAACCCCATTAACATATCCTCCTGTTGACTACAGAAGCCCACGGCAGGGAAAGAACCAGGGAGTCAGAGCCAGAAGAACTGAATAGATTTCTGGCTCCAGCACTTGCTAGCTGTGTGTCCTTGGGTAAATTACTCAACTTTCAGTCTTAAGTTTCCTTCCTGTGAAAAGCTCACCTCATGGGGTTATTGTGAGAATTAAAATGTACAGAGACGTACAAAGTGTCTGTCAGCCCATATACAGTACAATTAAGTCCCCTTCCTCTGCTTTCTGATCCACTCTCTAGGTTAGAGATTGGGTAGGTGCCGATTGGGTAATGTGTGCATGTATATCTCCACAAGTTTGTGGGGGTTTTTTCCCCATTGAGATGTAAGACTACAATGCACCAATAAAAAATTATTAAAATCATTTAAAAAATGGTTGGTGTCACATACTTGTAATCTCAGCTACTTGGGAGGCTGAGATAGGAGGATCAGAAGTTTGAGGTCAGTCTCAGCAACTTAGTAAGATCCTGTCTCAAAATTTAAGAAGTACTGGGGACCCAACTCAGTGGTACAGTGTTTCCTTAGCATGCATGTGGCTGTGGATTCATTCCCTGGTACCATGTGTGGAGCACACATACACAATTAAGTGACAGTTAAAAACAAGAAACAAACAAACAAAAAACTCCTATTAAACCTTCAAAACTTGGACTACTGGATTTTTCTTTTAGCAAATCTTTCTTCAGCCTGCAAAGCAGAGTTAGCTCTACCTCTAGGTTGCCTGGAGATCTTGTACTTGCTTCTATTACTCCTTGTTATAGCACTACTTACATGTTGTAATTTCCTGTTTTTATGTTCCTCTTCCCCAGTAGACTGCGAACTCCCTAGTTGGAACCTGGCACATATGAGTTTGCTATACACATTTGAGGAGTAGCTTTTACATCTAGTAATCTTTGAGCTGCCATCAGCCCAGCTTGCATTCCACTGAGGATGGGAAAGTAAGAGGCCCCCACCCAACACCTGATACTTCATTTAATCCGCTTTCCAGAAGAGCGTGGCGTTATTAGCCATCTTTTGTGAAAAACAATTGTGTAAGTAGGGCCCAGGGGAGGGGGTGTGGGCTGGGGGGAGGGGGCAGAGATAGAGATAAAGAGATAGAGGATGGAAAGTTCTCTGGAAACTTTTTTTGGCACTGAAATTCTTTGGCATTTAAGAAGGAGGATTTCACTCTTCTTGATAACTACACCCAATATGATGGAGCCATAGTAAAATGCCAAGCCCTGTGCTGGGCCAGAAATTTTATTATTTTTAAAATTACAGCCTTACTGGAGTAAAGAACTGTCATATGTCAACATTAATCTGCAGAGACCACTGAAAAGAGCAAGAACTTTGCAGTCATGCAGTATCAGGCTGAGCTCAGTTCTGGGCTCTGAGGCAAGTATGTTCATCTGCCAAATGGAACCATGGGCACCAACCTTGCAAACTTGCAGCAGGGATAGGTGAAGCTGCATATGCTGTGTGCTTAGCAGAGCACTTGCACAACACAGCCCTTTTCCCTGTTCCCCAGATGCCTCATTGAAACTTCATAGCACTCTATTATATAAAGTCACCCACAATTTATATTTGACCTGTGTTCATTTAGATTTGGCCTGAGGGTACCTCTGTACCTGAGTCCCTAGAGTACCTACCTACGTACTATAGCCTAACTTATGCAAACAAACTGAAAACCTAATTTACCAGTCTGTCTGTCTGTCTATCTATCTATCTATCTATCTATCTATCATCTATTTATCATGTATTTTGAGACAAATATTTGTGCCTAAACCAGTAGAAACAACTGTGCTTCAACAAATCATAGGCCACCACCTGATCAAATGAGGCTAATACTGAACACTGGCCAATGTCACTGTCTGTGTACCTCACTTCCAGTTTGCTATCTATACACTTCAGAGCAAAACTCTTGCAAATTTTTCTTTACTCCTTTATTTATTTATTTATTTATTTATTTATGTTAAGGATTGGACATGGGGACATTCTACCTCTGAGCTACACCTCCAGCCCCATTTTATTATTTTTTTTTAAATTTTGAAAGAGGGTCTCACAAGTTTGCTGAGAGTCCTGTTAAGTTCCTGAGGCTAGCCTTGAACCTGTAATCCTTCTGTCTCAGCTTCCCAAGTACTGGGATTACAGGTGTGTGCCATCAGGCCCGGCTTCTTTGCTCCATTACTCTCTATTAAATTTAATTCATCAACGGGTTTTCTTTTGACGCTTGGGAATGTGTATATGGTGCCTCATAGGCAAGCTGTGGAGCTGGGATTGGAAGTCAGGATCATTGGACACCAAAGCCCATGTCAAGTGTGTTCCTCCTTCATAAAGGAAGGCTGACATTTTTCATTTTGGCTTTTCTCTGTAATTGCATGACAGATTTGCAGAAGATTTCCTCAGCCAGCAATCCAGGAGCTCTGATATCCCTGCTCCTTGGTTAAACTCATCAGGAAAAAACCCTTGGGTCTGGGGAACTGCTGTCATCATGCAACGTGGAGGGATCAAGAGAGAAAAATAAACATCAGAGACCATTCTGATGAGTGTGAAAATACAGCAGCAAGTGGAAGAGACGGCTTCATGGGCCGGAAGAGGACTGAGGCTCCAGGAGGATCACATGTTCTCGGGAGCACTTCAGTGGGGCCTCCTCCTCTTCCTCAGCCATTTCTTTCTCAAAAGCATTTTGGAGCCAGTGAAATGATCTCTGGGTGATAACTGCAGCTCAGGCACCACCGGCTCAGGGCAGCCAGGGCCACAGGTGGAGTGGACGCTGCAGTACGTTGCCCACGTTGCCTTGAGGACTCAGCGCTTCAGCCTTAGTAGGCAGGGATACGGGGGCTGGAGATTGCTCTCATCTGTAGCCTATGTTCCATCCAAGGTCACAGCTCTTTCCTACAGAAACAGAGTCTGGGCACCTATATATTCATTTGGGACAATTCCCAAGGTCTGTCCCAGCTGTGGAGCTTCCCAGGGGGTCAGTTCACTCCTGCTGTCTCCACTCAAGTCTCCCCAGTGAATACTCACATCGTAATGTGCCCCACTCACAGGCAGCTTTCGAGGAACTACAACCTAAGGCCAGGAAGCCCTCTGGCCTAGAAGACTGCAAAACATAGTTCTATACCCTCTTTCATTGGCAACTTGTGTGGCCTTAGACAATTTCCAGACTTTCTTTTTTCTGGGCTTTTGACTCCAAAATGAACAGATTTAGCCTCAAAGTTCTATTTATGCTGATCAGTCCTTGAGTTGGGCTGAAACAGGAGCTCAGGGGAACCTGAGTAGAGGGACCACACGGCCCTGCTTGCCTCTGAATATTTCAGGTAATTCTCGGGGCATTGTTAAAAATGTCCTGTTCACTCTCAGAGCTCTCTTGGTTTGAATGATAAATTCTTTGACAGGCTATGAGGAGTGGGGACTGGTTGGGAGGAGAAAGCGTGGGCTAAAGACAAAGGGTCCAAAGCACTATCCCTCTGCCCCGGAGTGCTCTCTCCCTGATCCTGTCTCCCAAGCCTACAGATCAAGTGGTCCCTTGTTCCCTGAGTACGGAAGATGGAGGACACTCAGTACACTATGGGGCAACAAAGAGTTAATGCAGCTCCCAGGGCGCCAGACAACAGCCTCATCAGCAGGCCCCGATTCTGATTAAACAGCTGTGCACACTGAGGTAGAGACTGTGTGTGAGTGGATGGGTGAGGGTGAACAAGCGTGGGGGAAGGTGTATTTGCAACCAAATATGTCTGAGAATGTATGTGATGTGTATATGTGAGTATGGCTGAGTGAGAACACAGGAGTGTGCAGCACCTCTGTGTGCACGGGTGTGTGTGCACATGAAACGTGTCCACATGATGACGTGCGTTAGAAAAGTAATTAATATATACGTGTAGGACTGTGTATGCAAGTCTGTATCTGTAAATGAATATATAAGCTGAGTGTGTGTGTGTGGTGTGTGTGTGAGAAAGAGAGAGAGAAGCACTTTGAAAATTATATAATATTTTAAAATAATAGTCATAGTCATGCATGGTAGTGGATGCCTGTAACATCAGTACTTGAAAGGCTGAGACAGGAGGATCACAGGTACCCACCCTCAGTAAGTTAGCAAGGCCCTCGGCAACTTAATGAGACCCTGTTTCAAAATAAAAGAATCTATCTAGGATTGTAGCTTAGAAGTAGAATGCCCCTGACCTCAATCTTCAGTACCATAAGTGAATGAATAAATAAATAAATAAATAAATAAGTAAATAAATGTAAATAAGTAAATTAGTCATGATTAAAATGGACCTACTTCCTCCTTTGGGACTCAAGCACTCTACCTCAATGGGCATGGTGGCTGAGGCAGGATCTTTCTCAGCTGTAGGGTAGCTCCCTCCAAGGTCACATCCAAGGTCACTGCTCTTTCCTAGAGTCAGGGAGCCTGGACAACTTCTAAGGACTGTCCCAGCTCAGAGAAATCATACAAGCTGCTGGCTGTGGGAATGCAGGCACAGGTCTGTGTGGATGGGAAGAACTGGGAGGACCAGAGACATTTATGGGAGAGTAAGGCCATCCAGGGCAACACTCCCATTCTACAGGCCAGGGAACCAGAGTTCAGAGTCTAAGGTCACAGTATTACCTGTGAGATAGGTCTCCTTATTCTCAGCTCCTTAATCCTTCCTGCCCCATTACTCCATAGAGCTGATTGACTGGCTGGAGTCTCTTTCCCTGCCCTGTTGCTCTTGGCCTAGACCAGAGGGTTAGTTTTGACTAGTGGGATGTGAGTAAAAGGGGAGGAGCGCCATCTAAAAGCCAAGAGCTCAAGAGGCACTGGGACTCCTGCCATCAAATCTTGCCCCAAGGAATAGGTGGATCCCAGTAAGATTAGAGACTTGGGGAGCCTCTGAGTGCAACATGCAGCCTGGGGCCAAGCAGAGCTGCCACTAGCAATTACCAGCCAGATCGCAGCAGTCCACCTGCAGGCATGCCAGTGTGATGATAACTGGTTGTGTAAGTCATAGATTCCAAAGTGGCCCGCTACAGAAACAGCTGGCTAACCCACTTGGTGCAGCTGGAGTGTAGGCCCTTTACCTGGGTTCCTGGGCTTGTCTGAGGTCACCAGAGGGAGTGTGTTATATCCCAGAAATGATTATTAAGCTGGTCTTAGTTATGGTCTAGGCTTAATAATTTTTCTTTCTTTTTTTTTTTTTTTTCTTGTGGTACTGGGGTTCCTGGAAACCTTTCTACCTCAGGGCCACACTCCCAGACCTATTTTATACTTTTTTTTTTTTTTAAACAGGATCTCTTAAGCCAGCGCGGCTGGCTTCGAGCCTTCGCGATCCTCCTGTCTTCGCCTCCCAAGTGTGGGTACTCCCAAGTGCCCGGCTTTCTTTTAAGGTACTGAGGAGTGAACCCAAGGGTGTTCTGTCTCTAAACTACATCTCCAGCACCATTTTGCTTATTCATTTATTTATTTTTGAAATAGGGTCTCACTAAGTTTCTGAGGGCCTTACTAGGTTCCCAAGAGTGGCCATGAAGCTTTAATCCTCCTATCTCAGCCTTCCAAGTACTTGGATTATAGGTACGCACCAGCATGACAAGTTGGACTTGAGAATTTCTAGAAGAATCCAGGTGATTTGAGTTTATTACTATGTTTTGGGACAACTGCTGTGTGCTCTACGAAAGAAACCAAGAGATAAAGTAGGAGAGGTAAACATAGGCCTGGCAAAACATTAGTTGCCAAACCAAAGAGCTTGGCCTTTATTCTGAAAGTGATGTGGGTCCGGTGAAGGGTCTAGTGAATGTATTTACACTCATGTATTAAAATAATCACGCAATCTCAGGGCATTCCAGGCCTTTATAAGGCTATTCTCCAGAATGTCCTCAGCCTGACAAGGTATGGAAGGTGGACTTATAACCAGGTATTCTTATTCTTTCTGGCTCAGAACATTTTCAGATGTTCAGTATACATTTTGGTGTTCTCACAGCTGCCTTGGAAGAAGAAAAAGAAAGAAAAAATCAGCTTTTATTTATTTATTTGTTTGTTTGTTTATTTATTTATTTTTAGTAAGCCTATGGCTGCTGCCAGAATCTGGGCCTCACACCTCTAACTTGGAAGGGTCTGTCTGCCCCTTTCTCCTCCTCTTCACTCCATCAGAAGAGCTGGTCCTGTTACTGCCCTGTGAGTGAGTGAGTGAGCAAGTCAGTCCCAGGTCTTATCACCTATCAGAAGGGCCCAGGCTTTTTTTCAGGGGGCTGAGGCCCTTCCGGTTTTCCCTGGACCTATCGTTTTAGCTTCACCATCCACTGTAGCCTTTCAGGGGAGTAACATAAAGTTGAACATATCTGCAGCTGTATTCTTCTAAGCTCTCAACCACACCAATCTCTGCCTGGAATGTTCTTCCTGGGCTTCTCCACATGTGAAAGTCATATTAGATCTCAGAGCCTACTGTATAGGGGCCTCCTCTATGAGATATTCCTGGATTCTCAGAGCCTCAGAATGCTCCTTCTACAGCCCCACATCCTGTCCTTTGCTCCCCTCTTGTTTGGCAAGTAGGCTAAAGATGTCTGTGCCCCTCAGCCTTTGTGAGCATCTGTGATCTGGGGGCCCACCTCCTCCATCTTCTCCATCACCCTTGCCCCTAGCAGTGTCTGGTAGGCAGGGAGTGACAGGTTAGTGTTTGCTGAGTTGAACTGAGCTTTGTGCCCCATGCCAGGAACTTAAGGAATAGCAAGGATTGTGAGCTGGCTCCAGGCCTGGAGAGAGCCTGAGAGCATCCCCCAGCATCCCCTCCTCCCTCCCCACCAGAGTCTCCAGGATGCTCAGCCTTCACCCTCCCTGAGTGTCAGAGAGAAATATCCTTTTGGAATGTTTTTGTCATCCCTTATCAGGACAAGGGCTGAGCCACTAACAGTTCTCTGGTCCATAGGCCCAAGTGGCCTGAAAGGTCAGAGGCTCTATCTTGTTTATGTCTGTGCCTTTCTGAGGCTTCTCTTCTTGACAGTGTCACAGAGCAGGCCTGCTGTCTGGGATGTGTCTGGAAAGTGGCCCACTCCTTCAAGGGGAGGAAAGAGGGGCCCGTCATGGATGCTGATGGGGCATTCCAGGTCAGCCCCTGGTCAGAAGCTGGGGCTAAACATGAGCCTAAGACACAGCAAGGAAGGTAGGGTGGAGCAGAGCACCCCACCTTGTGTCTTCTTCCATTACATATAATGACTAGCTGCTGAAAATGTACATACTTGGTGGAGGTAGGAAGGAAAGGGAACAAAAAGAAAAGGAAAAGAACTAAGAGTCCTTGTTATACTCTGGGCATCAGAGAATAGCAAGTGCAAAGACCCCAAGGCAGGAACACACTTAGTGTGTTGTAGGAATGCAAAGAGGCTGGTGTAACTGGAGTGGGCTGGGCCATTGGAAGAGTGTTAGGTGTTGAGGTTCAGAAGGGAAAGGAAGTCAGGTTTATGTAAGGCTGGAGGGCCTTATTGCACAATTGGGTATGTATGTGATGTCGATGTGTGGGCCTTTATACTTTGAGCACAACCTCGTTGACTTTCTCATAGGATTATCCTGAACACCTTGGGGGTTAGAAGCTTCCCCTTCCTCCTCAGCACCCTGCCTTCGGTTTTATTTGCACCCGCTCTCTAGCACCTGGAAGAATGTCTTTTACAGAGTAGACACTCAATAATTACTTCTTGAGTACAGAATTCTGTTTCCTGCTTTCACGTAGGCTCATTATGAGAGTTGAGGATACTGCGACTGTCACCCAGATGAACACCTCGTCTAGAAGTTTTGTCTCTTGGGGCCCTGTTCTCCAGATGTTGGATGGGTAGGAATTGGCATGCAGCACTTTTGACAGCTGGTGAAAACACAGCTGACTGCAATGCTGTGCACATCTGGTACCCACATGTCTCACCGTGGACTTGATAGTCAGCCAGGTATCTGTGAGCATGCTGTAGGCACACAGGAGCAATGGAAGGTCCCAAGTGCTAGAAACAGATGGTGAGAAGAAGTGGCATTCAGGATGGCCTGTGGACATTTCCAGATTGTCCTAGGTGTCTATGCTATGCCCCCCAGGCAGGGTTTCAAGCCCAGGGTACCTCACTCAATTCAAGCTCAAATTTATATAGTCACCAGGATCCCATGAGCCTACTTTCTTCAGCCTCAATTTTCCCACTTGCAAAATGGGAGATAGCTGAGCTGAAACTGAGGCGGGAGGACCTTATTGCACAATTGGGTTTGTGTGTGATGTCAAGTGGGTCTGTCCTGCCTCTGGGCCTCATTTTTTTCCTGCAGAATAGGGATAATTGCAAGAGCCCTTCATCTGAGCTCTAGGAAAAGGTGGGAGGGGAAGGGTGTCTCTCTCTTCATCTGGGACTGTCCCCATTGTCTGTCGTGGAGCTGACTGTGCATTTCAGGTGGTTTGGAGAAAAAATTGACTTTTTGTTTTTTTCTCTTGCATCCTTCCCATTTTGCTTATGAGGCAACCACTTTCTTGAATGAAAATGGATATTTTGAGAGCAATTAATGCTATAATTTTAAACTGCCACAATCCTGAAGCTATTTTTCCCCAAAGGGTATTCTAGTACAGGCATGGACGATTCACAGAGGTCTATTTTAAGTACTGGATCCCCCAGAACACCTTAGGTATTTCTTTTTAAAGACACAGAAACATGAATCATGCTGTTACAAACATAGATAATCCATGTATTACTAGAATATTCTGACTTTAATTCTTTTTAAAGATACTGAGAAGTGCTACAGCTGGATCATTATGGAACCAGCCTAGGTTTCTGTCAACAGATGAATGGATAACGAAAATGTGGTGAATATACACAATGGAACTTTACTTAGCCATAAAGAAGAACAAAATCATGTCAAATTATATCATTTGCAGGAAAATGGATGGAACTACAGAATATTATGCTAAGTGAGACCAGCCAGTCTCAGAAAGTCAAGGATTGTATTTTTTCTCTCCTTTGTAGAAGCGAGAAAGAAATCGGAAAGGAAAAGGGAGTTTATATAATTGAGGAGAGTGATCAGCGCAGTAATGGAAGGGGAGAGGGGAAAGAAGGCCAGGAAGGGAAGGGGAAGAACTGATGCGAGAAATAGTTCAAATTATATTGTGCCCATGTATGAAGGTATCCACGTGTGAAGATATGTATGAAGGTTTGTATGAAGGTGTTTAGGGGAGGGTTGGGTAGTTGGTGGGACCAGAAAGGAACCATACCAAGTCCTGTGTGCCTCTTTGTTTGTATAGATTCCAAGCTCACTAAGATGTATAATTACAATGCACTGATTTAAACATAAAAAGTCACAGTAATGCCACAATACCTGATATGGTGGCACTCACCAGCAATCCCAGCTACTCCAGAAGCTGAGGCAAAAGGTTTCTAAGTTAGGGGCCAGCCTGAGTAACTAAGAAAGATCCTGTCAAAAACTAAAAATAAAAAGGGCTGTGGATGTAACTCAGGAGTAGAGTGCCCCTGGCTTCAATCCCAGTACTAGAAAATATATAAATAAGTAAACAAGTAAATAAATGAAAGGTACAGAAGCACAGGAGAATCCCCAATGTTTGCTCAAGGAGCTCAGAGTCTCTGAACTGGGTAAAGGAAAATTCAGTTTCAGGCCCCTCTGGGGAAGTGATATTCGAGTTGAAAGGTATCAGGATGTTCTATATCAACCGTAGCAGAAATGAGACTTGCAATCCAAGGATTCCTGAGGAAGGAGAGCACTGGGGAGGAAGGGGAAGAAAATGAGGTCTGGAAGAAGCTTGCCCTTGACCTCAGTCTTCTGCATAGGTTTGTCCTTTAATCCTCTCCTATAATCCTCAGATAGACCCTGGCAGGGGCGTCATGCCATCCCCCTTTGGGGGTGAGGACATCAAGACTCAGAGAGGCCACCCATCTAGGAAGTGATGAGCTGAGACTTGGACCCAAGCTCCTGTCCTCTCTCCTGTCCAGGCAGCCTACAGAATGGCTATGCCGCAGTCCTGCAACCAGATTGCTATTTGTTAAGTTTAAAGACCTTGGGCAGATTACTGAGCCTCTCTGTGCCTCAGCTTCCTCATCCAAAATGAGGCTTATCACTAATGACTTCATAGGGCTATTGACAGAAGTCAAAAGGTTCATGCAGAAAAAGCCCCAGGTATGTCAGGTTTGAACATGCTTATTACATGGGTAAGAGTTACAAATCTTATTCTGATTACCTTGCCTCTGACTGGAATGGTTAGCCTGGGGATTTAGAGAAATGGTGGAATTAATGTTGCCAAGTCCTCTGTGCTCTTCCTCATGGCTCTGTCATCCAAGCCTCCCTGAACATCTACACCTTCAAAGCTTTCTCGTCAGCTGCTTCCTCCTCTATTCCAGCACCTTCTTTATCACCCATGGTTTCGCCTCCTAGACTTGTTCCCTGAATCTTTAAATACTGGGCATGTACTTAAGGAACCATTGTGGTTTCAATCACCAAATCTGTTGCTAAACATTTATGTTGACCATGACCAAGTTTCTTCAGATTTCAATGGCTTTATTTATTTATCTGTAAGAAAGAAAGAATAATTTTACATCTCTCAGAGGACTGTTGTGATAATTAAGTGTTGTTAACATATGCAAAGGTCTTAGGTGATTAATTGCTTGTTTGATTTGAACTGTTATTACTATTTATCGCAGTCTAAAATGCTAAATTTGATTTCATGTTCTAATTTCTACCCATCATTCTAAGAGCCAACAAAAATTCTGCATTCCATTCCTTGAGGTCCTCTGTACAACCTTCCCAGAATTATCCTTCTCTCTCCCCTACATCCTCCTTGACAGCATCCCCCAGAGACTGCTGGTCTTTTTGGACCAGTGATTCTACTTCCTAAGGAGCAAGGCCCTGCTCTTGCCTGTCTGTCAGTAAGGGGTTGGCTTTCCCTGTCATGCCAGAATCAAATCAGAGACGTTTGATTTGTGTTATGGGTACAGTGGTCCTGGAACTTTCATTCTAAAGAAACATATCTTTAGTGGTGAGAAATATGAGAGATGGTTGGACAAATTTCTCTATTGTCCTAGGGGAGCCATGGAGGTCCACAGACATAAATGATTTCTTCAAATTTACAAAAGCACAGGGAATCAATGTGGTAGACCAGAAAGAGCAGAGGATTTGGAATCTGAGGATAAATCCTCAAATTTAAGTTCCCTTACTAATAATTAAGATATTAGGCAAATCATTGGACTCTTCTGGACCTTGGCTTCCACCTCTATTGAATGGATATAAGAGCACATATCTAGCAGACTGACCTATAACGAGCTGATGTAGAGCCTGCAGAGCACAGTGTGTGGTGTCTATTTTTGTTACTTCAAAGAGTTGTAAAATGCTTGGTGGGATAATTTTCCTTCCATATTACCTGGATAATTTTCTTTTCTGCGATCAAGTGGCTTCTAGTGATGTCCTTTGGAGACTTTGAGAGTCAGTTTTCACCCACAGCCCTGGTGGTCCTCCAGCACTATAAACTATAGCCCTGTGAGGCTACACTGTACAGTGTAAGAACCATGCTAGCCCGATACACAATGCTGCGTCTACACCCACTGCTTTGATTGGCATCTTTTTCACTGAGAGTATGGTGTGCACCTGTCCAACATATTTCACCTCTTTAAAAATAATCAAAAAGTTCTTTCTCTGGAGATTCTATTAACTAATATCAGCTAATATCAGCTACCAGGCCCTACCCACAGTGGAGGCTGAAATAAGTGAACTCTTTAGAGAAATGTTTCTACTCTTGATTTTCAGTGGTTGCCCAAAAATCACGTGGCTCTGGCTTAAGGAAAATCTTTATGCTGAATTTCCCTTTTCCTGAGTGTACATGGATGTGGGCTCTCCTCAATCCTCACTTTTGCTGTCACCAAGACCCACACCGGGGGGAGGTTCTGACCACAGGTGGTTCTCTTTGAGTACCCTGACTTCAAGACAGCTGAGGCTGTCTAAATTGGCAGGGCCCAGGCATCCAGAGTTGAAATGTCCTCCCAAGCACCTTTGGCAGTTGCCAGAATCTATATTGTATTTCTCTTAATCAAGAGAGAAATCTGAATTTGCTTTCAAATTCTTAGATTTTGATGGTATTTGTGAAAATAATAAGGATCATCAGACAACATTTCTGAGTGGCAGCCATAAGAAGTAATCTAGTGGGCATAATTAAGTTATTCTACAGAAGAACCAAGGCCCTCTACTGAGCACCTATTCATGTTTAGAAATTAATTGGTAGCTGGGTACAGTAGCACCCACATGTAATCTCAATATTTGGGGGATGAGACAGGAGGATTGCAGATTCAAGGCCAGCCTCAACAACTTAGTGAGACCCTGTCTTAAAATATAAAAATAAAATACAGGTTGGGGTGTAGCAAGGAGGTAGAATGTCTATGAGTTCAATCACTACTACCAAAAAGAAAGAAAAAGAAATTAATCGGCGACTTACTGGTTGGAGTCTTTGGTTGCAAACAACATAGCAAATTCTTGCTGATATAAGTACAAGGGAATTTATTAGAAGGATAATAGAATATTAGAAGAAGAAGAATAGAAGGATTTAAGAGACTAGTAAAAGGATAATAGAAAGATATTAGAAGCTTAATGAGTCAATATAAAAGTTGAATAATCTGGTTTAGAAATGGGCTAGAGCCAAAATAATGGAGAATTAGGAAATCATTTAAGGTATATTTTCATAGGAGTAGTCAGTTGGGGGAGTTACAGAGATAAATGAACTTTGACCACCTCTTTCATCTTTGTATGATTTGCTCAAAAATCAGACTCCCTCACAGAAACTATCAATGGGCCAAGTCTGGCCACATATCTGTTCTGGGCTTGAGAGAGAAGCCCTTAAGAACTCCTTGGGCATCCATGCTGGGACAAAAGGCATCTGTATTAGCATTCTGACAAGGTTGCAATAAAATGGGAAAAGTAGCCCACCTCCCAGCTGAAATCTTATGGGAATGGGGAATAAAAGCTTTGAAGTCTCTCTCACTCACAAATCCTCTGTATTTTCAGTTTAGACTAATTTGTGCATAAACTGAGCATGGTAGCCCACACCTGTAATCCTGGTATGGAAAAAGAGACAGGGAGATCATAGGTTCAAGGCCAGCCTCAGCAATTTAGTGAAATACTTAGCAACTTAGCAAGAATCTACTGTTTGAAATTTTTAAAAAACTACAATAAGGTTGAGTATGTAGCTCAATGTCCCTGGGTTCAATCATCAGTAGCACTAAAAACAAAAAAGAAATAAATAAGAAAGAAAGAAAGAAAGAAAGAAAGAAAGAAAGAAAGAAAGAAAGAAAATGTGGCGTGTGTGTGGGGGGTTGAACACTTCCTCATTCAACAAACATTTTGTGAACATCTCTATATCAGGCATGTGCTAACTGCTAGAGATACAGTGGTAACAAAACCATGTATCAGGGAGATACACTGCAACAGATGCATATAAAACAATATGGTAGTGCACACAGGCAGTGACATTGAGACAGCTGTCTGCTCTTCCTGCTATGATCCAGCAAGGCTCCCCAGAAGCAGTGACACCATCCAGATCTTTAAGCTCTAGAACAATGAAAATAGAAGTAAACTTTTTGTGACACTAGGCATGCATACATCTTTCCATTTGTTCATAAATTTATTCAACACTCATTAAACACCTAGAATGTGGGAGACTTCTGGTTTTCTTAGGTTGAGAAAAGTAACTACCACTGCCCATAAAGAACAGCCATAAATAAGAGGCTTTTCTGAGTAGTTTTTCTTGATTTGTGTGCACATCATTTGCCAAGGTCAGCTTCTGCTCCACCATGACTCTTGCTACCCACAGGGAACAGATGAAGCAGCCCCGTAGCCACAAGAACCCCCCTTTGCATCTTGCCCCAGCTGGATTTTGGAGGATCTCGTCCCTCATCCTGCAGAGCAATTCCCTCCTCTCAAGATGGCTCAGGGCAGAATCCAGCCTATGGGAGCACAGTGAGGAATAGGGATAGAGGGATGGAGTCCCGTATTCTCTCTGTTTACTATTCTCCCAAACTCAGCCCAAATCTCTCATCAGCATTCTCAAGCTCTGAGCTGTGCAGATGGGTTCAGAAGACCAGACTGCCACCCAAACTCTGGGTATCACTGCACTGTGTGGCTCTGGATAAACCCTTCTCTGTCTGGATTCTTTCTTACCATGTGAGAAATAAGAGATCAGACCCACAATTGTTGTGCACCTTCCATTTCTCTGGGGTCCTTTGTTTCCATCTCCTTCACTCTGTTTAGGCTGACTCTTTATCCCAGATGCCCCTGCTTTCTCCACTCTCTGGGGATCTGATCCAGGTCTCCCCCATTTCACCAAATGTCATTTCCTACCCACAGAGACTCAATAGGAGCCCCTCCTTTGAATCCTACACTTCCCTCTAGGCTTCTGGAGGCAAAGTCTGACACACCCTGCCCCACATGAATGTGTCCTTCTCCCAGTGGCAGCAAAAACCTTTTGAAAACTTCTAATGAGGTAGCTTTGAGAACAGGTAAGGAGCAATATAAGGCAAAGGAAAGCCCTGCAGAGACTGAACCTCATCCTCTGCTCCTTGGCCCTATGGAGACCCCACACAACATTTAGCCCTGCCAGGAATTTTTGAAATAACCTAGCTAAGGCCCCACCTTGGCAGAAACCCTCCCCTCTCTGCGCTCTCTTCCTGTGTTGTGACAGATGCTGCTCTGACACCCTTGGTACCCAGCTCCCAAAGAAGAAAACAGATCACCCATCACTGGGTAATTATAGAGCAACTGAAAGGCCATTTAGCTACTGTGTGATAAGCAATAGACTATTTTAATAATAACCAATTACCATATATTATAGTATATCATTTGGCATTTGATGATCTACTGGGGTCTCACCTGTTCCTTCCCTTATGGAACATTTCAGGGCTGTTCACACCTTCCCCAACAGAAGTTGTGTCAGTTTCTAATTGAAGCACTATTTTTAGGAAAGAGTTAGGAAAAGTTTGTAGAGATGGTACAAATTATATCATGCCAAGTAGAAGGATGTGTTCTGCCAAGTGTCTCTTCTGACAGCTCTGCCATTACATTGCACTGGCAGGATGGAGGGTGAGATTTGCTTCATGATCTGCATTAGCCTTTCAGTTTTAAGGGAGGCATGAACCTGGAGATCTGCTGCGCTGGTGGACATGTGGACAATCCAGACACCACATTCTGCTGCTGGCTGTTCCTTCCCCTGCTGAGATGCATTCTTACTCCCTGTCATGGGGCCAAGCCTCTTGCTACAGAGCTTGCCATAAATGCTAGAGCAGACCCTTTGCAGGCCACAGTGGTTCTTCAAGGGTCCAGAGAAGATGACCTTCTACCCTTTAAGATCTATTTAGCTCATTCCCATGGCCTGGCACCCCCTCTTTAAATTCACTTAGTTGGCTCCTTCCAAGGACTCAAGTCTGCCAAGTCCTGGGTTCAGTGTCCACCCCCACATTCGTGTATTTTTTCCACAATCCACCCATAGACTCTGTTATTAGGAATCCCCAGCTCTGTAAAGTTGTAATGCTTTCTCTCTGGAACAGGCCAACAGGATCTCACAGTTCACCCTTCTGCCTTCATAAAACAGGTATGGCCCCGTCCATGAGCCACTGCTGTGATTATCTTGCTCAGTCACTTTTACCACATTTACTGTCACCACGCTCCCACCATGCTGGGCGTGGGTCACTGCAGCTGTTCCCTGGTGCTCCCCTGTTCCCACTTCACCCCCCTCCAAGCTATTCTCAGCAGGGCGGCTGGAGGGGTTTTGTTAAAACTGTACTGAGATCATGTCACTTTACTGCTCAAATCTCCCAATGGCTTTTCATCTCATTCAGAATAAAGAATAAATAAATATGCCCTTAAAAATTCTGAATGAGGGAAGCTGGGTATGGTGGCACATGCTTGTAATCCCTGCGCTTGGGAGGCTGAGACAGGAGGATCGCGCAGGTTTGAAGCCAGCCTCAACTACTTAGTGAGGATTTCAGCAACTTAGTAAGACCCTGTTTCAAAATAAAATATAAAATAGGCCTGGGAGTATAGCGTGGAGGTAGAAAGCCTCTGGGTTCCACCCCCAGTACCACACACACACAAAAAATTCTGAATGAGGGAGCCAGGCTTGGTAGCACACGCTTGTAATTCCAGCATTTGGGAGGCTAAGACAGGAGGATTATGCTTTGCAGACAGCCTCAGCTAGTTAGTGAGGCCCTTTGCAACTCAGGGAGACCCCATTTCAAAATAGTGAATATAAAATATGGCTGGGTGTGTAGCTCAGAGATAGAATGCCCCTGGGTTCCATCCCTAGTAATAAACAAAAAAAATAGGTTTATTTTTGGAGATTTTTAGATATTTTAGACAAGGATTTCTTAGTTGTGCATTGAATCCTATTCAAATTAGGATGTCACACCAGAGGAGGACCTTAGAAGAAAGCAGTCTCATTTCGTGGACCATGAAGACACAAAGTGCTTCTGAGCTGATGGTGAGCTGAGCTCAGGAGCTGGAGAGACCTAGACCAAGCTGCAGAATATCTATGTTGGGGATGATCAGGCACAGTGCAGGCTAAGCCAGCCTCTGCTTCACCTTCTTTGTTTCATGCAACTCTTTTAAGAGGGTTGACAGAGACTGGACAGATGACCCAGCACAAATCAGCTTTCTGTCCTCTTAACAAATACCTGAGGTAATTTACCTATGAAGAGAAAATACTTACCGTGGGCCTGTTGCAAGGTAGCATAAGATGTTGGGAACCAAAGAAGAGCAAACTTACTCTATTGATCAGGAAGCAAGAGGGCAAGGAGGGCCTTTCCAGCTTACCCAGCTGTGCAGTTTTAGTCAGGGTCCTTATTCCTTTTGTGGCCTCAGTGTTATGTGACTCTCCTAGAACTGGGCCTTTCTGGGGCACTTCTAATACTGAACATCTATGCGGCCCAGCCTCAGATTTGGGAAGCCAAGGGGAAGAGGGCCACTGTGGTCCTTGGTCAGCCTGTAACCATGCATTTAATCTCCTCTCCTTCTTCCATTGGCCCTCTCTTGCTAATGGACATCTCTCTCTCTCTCTCTCTCTCTCTCTCTCTCTCTCTCTCTCTCTCTCTCTTGCTCTCTCTCTCGCTCTCTCTCTCTCTCTCTCTCTCTCTCTCTCCCCCCCCCCCCTGGGCACATTCTGTTTCATTCCAGTTCCCATAGTCCCAACTTTTCCACAAAAAGGATTACCCAATAACAATTACATGCCAATTTTAAACAAGGCTCAGGGATCAGCCCTGCTGTCAGCACTTGTGATATTTTAAGTAGTCATTGTTGTAAATATGAGGTGACTTGGGATAGCCACCTAGCCACAGCCTCACACTGACCTCAAGGATAACTGTCTCCTGTTCCTATTACCTGGGCCTGACTTACTGACCAGTTCACTGCCTGGGAATAGGTGTGGTCCTGGTACTCCATTTCTTGTTGTTTGCAATCAGGTCCAAGTGTGAATTTCTGTCTGCTCTGGTTTCACCCTGTGGGCAGCTCTTGAGTCCTACTGATGATTCATACTTAGCCTCTGAGTCACTCTAGGGAAGAAACAGTCTCAGAGACAAAAACATGGAAATTGCTCAATCATTCAGCTGTCTAGATTGACCACTCACTATGTGTCAAACACTGGTGATACGATGATGAAAAAGACTAATGAGTGTCTGCCTTCGTGGACCCGAGAGTTTAAAATTCATCTCAGACAAAAAAAGCAATCACTGCCTGGTGTGGTGGTGCTTACTTGTAATCCCAGCATTTGGGAGGCTGGGACAGGAGGATCACAGTTCATGAACAACCTCAGCTACTTAGTGAGGCCCTTTGAAACTCAGTGAGACCCTGTTTCAAAATTAAAAATAACAAATAGGCTGGGGGTATAGCTCAGAAGTAAAATGCCACTGGGGTCCATCCCCAGTACTTTACAAAAAAAAAAAAAAGCAATCACCACCCAAAGACCACATGTACCACCACAAAAATACCAGTTGCTAAGAGAAAATACAGCAGGGCATTTAAACTTGACCTGGACTTAAGGGTTTGGGTGGGGCTGGGTCTGAATGGCTCCTAGTAGCAGCAATGTTTAAGCTAAAAAAATAAATAGTTTTCCAGGCAATAGAGAGTACCTATGGATATCTGTGGTGGGGCAGGAGGGGAGATGTGAGAATTATTTGCAAGCAGAAGCAACCATGAGTACCTGATATAAGAGGATGATAGGAAATGGTTGTGATATGTATGGCATGTTGTGCCAATGAAACAAAAGTTATAAGAGAAAAGAGACAAGATATCCATCGACAGATGAGTGGATTATAAAACTATAGGATATGTACACAATGGATTTTTACTCAGGTATAAAGAAGAACAAAATTATGTCATCTGTGGGAAAATGGATGGAACTGGAGAACATTAAGCTAAGTGAGATTAGTCAGTCACAGAAAGTAAAAAAAATTGGATGCTCTTCCTAATATGCAGAATCTAGGGAGAAAAAGAATCATAGGAGGAAATCTAAAAGAAGAAGGGGAAACCATTGAGGAGCAAATAAGGCAATCTAACTGAGGGGGATGGGAGGGTAAAGAGGGAAATTCCCTAATGTACATGATGTACATTCACCAAGCCAAACATGGGAAGGAGGGAGGGGGAGGCACCTGGGGAAGGGTTAATGGGTGATGTGTGCATGTGTGCCTCTACTATCCTGTACCACATTAAAATGTATAACAACAATGTACCAATTAAAAAAAAGAAAGGAAAAAAAGAGAGAAATGAGGCTAAGGATACAATCCAGGACTGGATTGTGGATGATCTTGCAAATCATTTTAGGGAGTTTGAGATTTATCCTGTAGCCTTGTAGTTCCACTAAAAGATTTTAAGCTGAGAAATGACAGGGTTAACTTTTCAACCTAGACAACCTAGAACTGAGTGTGATAAAAGGATGTGGAAAATGTACTAGGGAGCCAGAGAATGGGGAGGTTCACTTCCTGACTCAGGAGTCACACCAAAAATTCACCCTTAGGGTCCAACCCTCTTAATGTGTTTCTGATTCTGGGCCCAGAATCAAGGTCTCTCTAAGCCCTGTTAATGATTTCTAGACCTCTGAACTTCCAGAAGCCTTCAGATTTACACAACCTGTTCCTTCCTTGCAGGTAGCAATCAGGGGCTTGGACACCGCTCTCACCAGACCAGTGAGATGCGTTCTGTCCCCATCACCAGGTTGGCCTCTAGGCTGCAGCTCTACCACAAAACACATCCAGGTTTCAGGCTCTTCCAAGCATGCTTTATTCTACAGCAATAAGATCTCTGACTTCTAATGCTATTGCTTACACTATATAAGACTAAGAAGGTCAAGTCATGTCAAAGGCACAAGAATGATGCCCACAAAGATATATCCCTCTCATCTATCCTTTAAGGATTCTAACTTAATAGCTATGGTGACCTTCAGCAAGTAATTTAGCCTCTGCCTTCCATTTTTTCATCTATAAATGGACATAATAATAGGGTTCACTTCATAGGTTTATTGTAAATGTCCAATGCCTTAATGCTTGCAAAGCTTTCAGAAGTGCCTGGCATACAAGAAAGTTAGACACTTGTTGCTAAGAGCAATCCCTTAATCCTGGATCAAGCTGAAACAGCATCCTATGAGATAATGCAGCAAACAGAAAAGGGTAGGGGGTCAGCAAGTCAAGGAAAAGAAAAATTAGTGAGATTCCCCTCACCTAATCACAAACTCAGCATGTTTTCATAATTAAGTAAATGTGTGTGTATGTGTGTGTGTGCTTGTGTGTACACGCACATGTCCGTCCAATTGTGTGTGTGGTACTAGGGATCAAACCCAAGGTCATTCTACCTTTGAGCTACACCTCCAGTCATTTTTATTTTTTTGCTTTTTATTTTTTTTGGCAATACTGGGAATGGAATCCAGGGCCATTCTACCTTTGAGTTACACCCCAGCCCTATTTTTTATTCTTTATTTTGAATAAAGGTCTCACTAAATTGTGGAATGCCTCACCAAGTAGTTGAGGTTGGCTGTGAACTCAGATCCTCCTGTCTCAGCCTCCCAAGTGCTGGGACTACAAACATGTGCCACCACGCCTGACCCTTTTTATTTTTTTAAAAAGGGCGGCTAAATTTTTGAGGCTTTCAGTAAGTTTCTGAGACTGGCCTCAAACCTGTAATCATCCTGTCTCAGTTTTCCAAGCCCTGGAATTACAGGTATGTGCAGCTACTATAAAAGACCATTCCTGATGGCTTCTCAGTCTTGCAAAATCCTCAGGTACCTTACCTTTGAATAGGTGGGGTAGAGAGAAAAGCAGGGCCTTTGCATTAACCAAACTATGCTGGAAAGTTGACTGCCACATCCTGGCCTCATGAACTCAGGAAGCCCATTCAAATTCTGTGAGCCTGGAATTCTTCAAGTGTGGGCAGATCCTACTTGGAAGTCCAGATGAGAAAGGAAAGGGTCTTTCAAGATTACCCAGCATGCTATGGTGATGAAGTGAAAGTTTCCTGCTTCTCTTGGACTTCCAGATCCAGGGTTTATGCACATACTCAAGTCAGCAAATGGAAGACTCAGATCCCCTGGACCTGAGCAGAGGTGAGGTCTCCGGAGGTGAGGTGTTAGGGCACTGAGGATGCTCGGTTCCCTCTCCCTTGGAGTTCTGAGGCATTGTTATTCTCACGGCCAAGTCCTTTACAGCACAGTGAGGGTCAAAGGAATTCACAAGGAGAAACACAGAGCTCTTCCAACGTTCCACATCCTGCTGCCCCCCAGCTGGGCTGTCAGCCCAGGAGTCATTAGCAGGTGGCAGGGCCGAGTGTGGGGCCATCAGTCAGAGGAGGATGGCTGCCGTAGATCCTGGGAAGCAATGGTGCCCCGAGGAGCCATTGGCAGTAATGATGATGGGTATTTAAGCAAATGAACTGTTAATGACCAGGCAGAGGTGAGCTGCCTCCCAGACCAGCTGGAGTCCAGAGTTAGCAAAGGAGGGCGAGGTAGGAATAAAGAGAAAGGGGGAGATCAGAGAGACTTCATTTTCTTCTTGGAAATTGGCTCCCTTAGGGAGTCTTGGTTGGCCATGGGACAATGCCTGCTTTGTCTTCTATTACCCCAAGTCTTACTACCACTTCCATGAATTATTGCCTCAACTCCTGACTGCCCCACCCAGGTACACCCCACCCCCTCCCTCTTTCTAGCTCTGTCCTTCTTGCCATATAGCAAAAAGGAATCTCACTAGAAGCTGATATCATTAGAGGAAGAACCACAGGGATTCTGGCCAACTGGTTCCAGTCTGGTGGGTCCTGGGATGGGGGTTGGGTGCCAGGGAGAGAAGAAAATAGTCTTAATAACAGTCACACCATCTACTTCCCACACTTGACAGCTACTATGGAATGCTGATCATGTGCCAGATATTGTTCTAAACCCTTAACTTGGATTAATGTTCACAGATCTTGAATGGGAGATTGATGGTCCCATTTTAGAGGAGGAAACTGTGGCTCATAGAGATGAAATGACTTGACCAAAGATTAGGGAGCCAAAAAGTTGTAACAAAGCTATGTCCAAGGGTCAGCAAAGACAGCTAGAGAATTTTAAAATTCCAAACTTCCATCACCTAAAGTACATGAAGGGAGAGTGAAGGATACCTGAGTGAAGCTCAAGAAGACATTGAGTCAGGGACAGAAGGTGGAGCTGAAGTCAAGGTATTTAGCACTTCAGAGTCACACAGTCTGTTGGACAGGAGGCAGGTGGCTTCAAGATCCTGCTGGTGGATGAGCTTGTCCCAGTCCTATCGTTGCTTTTCCCTCCCCACAAGGAACATCCAAATTCAGTGATGAAAGTATGTGCCCTAAACCTAACCAAAGATGTAAAAGACCTCTACAACCAAAACTATAAAACATTAAAGAAAGAAATTGAAGAAGACCTTGGAAGATGGAAAGATCTCCTGTGCTCATGGATAAGCAGAATAAATGATATCAAAATGACCAATCTGCCAAAAGTGTCTATAGATTCAATGCAACTCCCATTAAAATACCAATGACATTCTTCATAGACCTAGGAAAATCAATCACGAACTTTATACGGAGAAAGAAAAAGCCAAGAATAGCCAAAGCAATTCTCAGCAATAAGAATCACGCAGGAGGCATCACAATTCCAGACTTCAAATTATACTATAGATCAATAGTAGTAAAAACAGTATGGTACTGGCACAATAACAGGTATACTGACCAGTGGAATAGAAGATACAGAAACAAATCCACACACTTATAGTCAATTAATCTTTGACAAGGGAGTCAAACTCATTTTGGCTGGAAATATGCTGGAAAAAAGACAGCCTTTTCAACAAATGGTGCCAGGAGAACTGGCTATCTATTTGTAGAAAGATGAAACTAAATCCTTACCTCTCACTGTGCACAGGAATCAACTCATGATGGATCAAAGACTTAGAAATTAGACCAGAGACTGTGAAGTTATTAGAGGAGAACACAGGGTCAACACTCCAACGTATAGGCACAGGCAGTAACTTTCTCAACAAAACCTCCAAAGCTCAGGAAATTAAAGCAAGAATTAACAAGTGGGATGGCATCAAACTAAAAAGGTTTCTTCTCATCAAAGGAAACCATCAAAAACCTAAATAGGAAGCCTACAGAATGGGAGAAGATCTTTACCAGCCACCACTCTGATAGAGGGCTAATATCCAGAATATACAAAGCACTCAAAAGACACTACACTATCAAAAAATTTAACCCAATCAAGAAATGGGCATTTGAACTGAAGAGACACTTTAAAAAAGAAGAGATACAAATGGTCTATAGATACATGAAAAGATGTTCTACATCATTAGTCATTAGGGAGATGCAAATCAAAACTACACTGAGATTCCATCTAACCCCAGTCAGATTGGCAAGCATAAAGAAATCAAATAACAACAAATGCTGGTGAGGATGTGGGGAAAGAGGAACTCTTTTACACTATTGGTGGGAGTGCAAACTAGTTCAGCCACTATGGAGCTCTGTGTGGGGAGATTCCTCAGAAAACTGAGAATAGATCCACCATATGATACAGCTCTACCACTCCTGGGTATTTTTCCAAAGGGGCTGAAAGCAGAGAACTACAGTAACATATGAATACCTATGTTCATAGCAGCACAATTCGTACTAGCCAAAATATCGAACCAACCCAGGTCCCCATCAACAGATGAAATGGATTGCAAAATTATGGGAAATACATACAATGGAATTCTATTCAGTATAAAGAAGAACAAAATCATGTCATTTGCTAGATGGGAAGTTCTGGAGAGCATTATGTTAAGTGAGATCAGCCAAGCACAGAAAGAGAAAGGACATATGTTTCCTCTAATATGCCCAAACTGGGGAGCATTGAGGATACCAGAGGGACTCCAGATAATGGAAGGGAAATCTCAGCAAAGTCTGAATGGAAGGATAGGAGAGGAAGAAGGCTGAACTTGATTAAGGAGGGGGCTACATCTGAATATGTGTAAAAGTATGAATATAGCATGGTTACCCTGGGCATTCATTGTTGGGAGGGAGGAAGGGAAAATGGGAGTGTGGGGGAGAGGGCACCAAGTACAGTTTAAATGTATACTATTTATTTTCAATAAAAAAAGAAAGTGCCCCCCACCCCCAGTAAAAAGTATCAGCTCTGTCTGCAGAACTTGCCACAGCTTTCTGGTGACCTTATGCAAATTGTTTAACCACTTTGAACCTATTTTTCCATATGTAAAATGTGAAATGAGAAAGCAATTATTTTGCAATTCATTTTTTTATGATGCTTCAGACTGAACCCTGGGGCATTCTACCTCCAGACTATACCTCCAGACCCTGTTTTATTATTTAATTTTGAGATAAAGTCTCACTAACTTTCTGAGGATGGCATTGAACCTACTATCCTCCCGTTTCTGGAGTACAGGCTTTCACCACCTTACCTGGCTAATTATTTTGTAATTTTAAAGCAAAACAACAACAAAAACAAAAACAAACAAACAAAAAACCAACCTATCTGCCCTGAGAACCAATTGGTATAGGAGATATTGCTATTGGTATTGATTTTTTCTGGATAGGTTTGGTTAGGTATTTAACCCCTTTGGCCCTCTGTTTTCTAATCTGCAAAAGTGAAATAATAATTTCTACCTGGAATGATCATTTTAAAGATTAGAAACAATGTAAATAAAATATATAGCACATAGCCAGTCATCAAAAATAGGGACTGCAATTAATCTTTGCATTGATTGGGTATATATGGTGCCTGGGCCAATGCTTGGGTCCTCACTTAGTATTTCATTGACCTATGTCTTCTCTTCCACTCTCATCTTTGAGAAGTGTTCTTTGATCGTTGCAGGTAGCCTCCTGCCACCTACAGCACTGTATCTCCTTGGAGCTTGGAAATGTCTTTCAGTCACTTGGCAACTCACTGAAGCTCATCTTGCTTTGTTCTCTGATGCATTATTTGTTGGTTATCTCTCACTTTGGAACTCCTTTAGAAGCCCTGAATTGGCTGTGTGAAGCCCTGAATTTTTCTTCTCTGAGCTTTCTACTCCTCATGAACAAAAGGAGGTTTGGACCAGAACTAGGTCTCTGTTGCTAACCCACAGGATCTTCCAGGACTTCAAGCTGTCCCTTAGGATACCAGTACCCCCCTCTCCTTTCAGTCTTTGAGCATATAATCTTGCTCAGATGACCTTATCCCATATCTTAGCACTCTTTGTGTGTGTGTGTGTGTGTGTGTGTGTGTGTGTGGTGCTAGGGATTGAACCCAGGGGCATTTTACCTTCAAGCTTCACCTCCAGCCCAAGTTTTTATTCTTTTTTTTGAAACAGGGTCTCACTAATTTGCAAAGGGTTTCAGTAAGTGGCTGAGGCTGGTTGACAACTGGGATCCTCCTGTTTCAGCCTCCCAGGTACTGAGATCACAAGCATACACCACCAACCCCAGATCCCAACACTCATTTTATTATTATTATTATTATTATTATTATTATTTTATTATTATTATTATTTGGTACTGGGGGTGGAGCCCAGGGGCTTTCTACCTCCAGGCTATACTACCAGACCTATTTTATACTATTTGGAAACAGGGTATCACTAAGTTGCTGAGAGCCTCACTCAGTAGCTGAGGCTGGCTTCGAATCTGTGTGATCTTCCTGTCTCAGCCTCCCAAGCTCTGGGATTACAAGCACGCGCCACCACGCCAGGCCCAGCACTCATTCTAAATGTAGCTTCTGCCATGAAATTTCTTGAGTCCCTTTGAGCAGAGATAGGTTCCTTTTTTAAGTTTCAGAATCCTTGGTTTTACCTACTGCCCAGTGTAGATCTTCTAAGACTTTGCTAGAACTGTCATCCATGCTATGAAAGCCAAAATCTCTAATTATAAACATGTTAGCCTTGTACCCACAGATCTCCTGCAGCACTAACTTTCAGCATTCTTTGACCAGTATCTTTTAATTTTAGGGCCCTGTTGTACAAATTGCAAAAGGATCCAAAGATATACTAAGCAAGGAACATATGTATCCAAGTCCCCACCATCTCTGCTAAAAAGGGACGGACACAAAGCTTTAGGCATCACTGCACATGGATATAGAAACCTATTCACCTGTAACCCATCTTTTTCTGTTCCCTAATACCCTGTCTATAACAAGATTATCTTCATTTTATCCCATTTCTTTTGACACCTGTGCTAGGACCTGTAGACCAGAGGAAATTCCCTGACTCCATACACTTTATTTTTCTTTTGCTATAACTGGCATCTGTTCAGGTGGATCAGTGAATATTTATTAGATCTCAGGAGGTTTCCGTCACTTTAATTGTTTTCTAGTGAAACGTGCCCATTGCTGAAACCAGACCTTGCTGGCCATTTATCAAGCTAGCTAAGTGAAAGGGAACTGCACAGAGATGGGAGCTTGGACAGGTCCAGAAAATTTTGGCTGCAGAAAGAAGTCACACCGAAGAAAAATGAGTCCTTGGATGGTCATCTGGAACTGATGGATTAAGAGATAAACACCAGAGTTGTGATCTCAACACACAGAATCACTGGACCAACCATTCTCATAATTAGATGCAAATGGCAAGTGGTGTGTGTATGTGTGTGTGTGTGTGTGTGTGTGTGTGTGTTTAACTTTTAAAAATGTAACAAGCAAAAGCTACTGAAAATGCAATTGTCACTTTTCAAGAAAGAGTTTGGGAAGAAGTAGGTAATAGTTATTAAGTGTCTAATAGAAACTAGGCACTTAAAATAAATTGGTGGTTTTCTTATATACTTTTATTTGCAGACAAACACTTTTGCATAAATATTATTCCAGAAGCCCAACATATATAAAAGACAACAGCAGAGCTGCTCTTGTTGAAGCCTGGGTGAGAGATCTGAAGCCCACCTGCTCCTTTTGTTCCTTCCTCACTCAAACCCTGACCAAATAGCCTATGAAGCCCAGAAAGTCTGTGATGGTTTGAAAGTGATTTGTCCACATCTCATGCTCTGGAGGCAGCCATGCTCAGAGGTGGGTCCCTGCAGGTGCGGCCTCTGAAGGTAGGGCATACTGGAGGTGGGTCCCTGGAGATGTGTCCCTGGTCCTTTCCCCTTGCTGTCTCTGCTTCCCACACCCTCATGGAACTCTAAATGAGGCTGTCCACTCGTCTACATGGCAAGAGCCAAGGAAAAGAGAGACTGGAGAGGACAAAGCAATAGTCTTTGGCCTGAGAAGAGACAAAGTGCAGAGGGCATGGGAACCCACTTACTTTATCCAGCGGATCCTCCCCAGGACAGAGATGCTGAATCCCTCTCTGCCTCACAGGAGGCAAGAACATTTCTCTCCAGCCTGGCCCTGCCCCTTGCCTGCCTGACCCTCTGTCATCAGACTGCCCCCTTTCCATGTGCCTACACTGGCCTCCCACTAGGAAACAGTTCTTATAGGCAAGAGGACTCTAAACTTTACAGTCTGGTCACGAGAAAGGTACAGGCAGCCCCTGAAGGAATGCAAAATGCACTGAAGATGACTTGATGCCTCAAAGTGCCAATTTGCACGGATGCTGAGTGTGATAGTCCCGAGGGCCAGGACCCTAATGGAAGTGTCCAGCAGCCCAGCCAGGGGAGGTCGGGTGGCAGGATAGGGCATCTTTCCCTTGGAAGTCTTTGATAGTCCTCCTTCACCTTACTCGCTGGGTATCCCTAATTTCCAGGCCAGTGAGGCCGCCTGCATAAGTAAATCTGGCAACAAATAACATGGTTCTGCCAGAAGTGATCAGAAGCTGGGGCCACTTTATGCCGTCTTACCAAGTTCATTGTCTTTTCTGTATTTCAGAGTTCCTAACACACTCTGGAGTCTTCAGAAAGAAGACAAATGAGCACATCCATTCAACACCAGTATAGTTATGTCCTCAGGTGGAGACTATATGCTGGCAGACATAGCAGCTTGAACATTTCCCAACTTCCTCATCTTTGGCAACTTCCAGCCAGATGTGTCCCTATGACAGGATAAAGGGAGCTTATTGTGGGGCTGCTGGGAAAGGAAGCTTTTAATTTCCTAACAGAGATGCTTCTCCTTCTCCTTACTACCTCCAACTGGATTACAGAAGTGATCAAAGGAATGGTAGCAGCCACTATGAAAGAAAGAAGAGAAATGGAAAGATACTAGCCCACATGGTGCTGACCTCCTAAGTTAACACCCACTTGCTTGACTCCAGGTATCTTTCTTTTTGTGAGAAAATTAGGTCTAGATGTGTTAAAGTCACTATGACTGAATATTTTTGTCACTCAAATCCCCAAGCATTCCTGACTTAGTGTATGATCTGATATGATGTTTACCTAAACCTAGGAAGTAGGTATCACCATCTTTCATTTAAAGTAAGAAATTAAATGTGGGAGAAAATGACTACACAAAGGTCATTATAAGCAATAGAATCAGGATTTAATTTTAAACATTTTATTTCACACTCATGAATCCATACCAAATGAGAAACTAATATATTAGCTATAGTATATCTTAATATATGCAAATTTGTACGTATTATATGTTCTATTATGCATATATAGATATATTTTTTGTGGTACTGGGGATGAAACCCAGGGGCATTCTACCTCCAAGATATACCCCCAGCCTGATATTTTTATTCTTTATTTTGAAACAGGTTCTCATGGAGTTGCAAAGGGCCTAAGTAGCTGGGGCTGTCCAGATTCTCCTGTGTTAGTCTCCCAAATGCTGGGATTACAAGCCTGCACCACCACGCCTGGCTTCTATTATGTATATTTACTCATATATTTTTCTTTCTATGCCTTCTATCTTTCTTACACACACACACACACACACACACACACACACACACACATACACACGGTGTTTTACTCCATGGCAACAATACCCCCTTTTTATTGAGCCCATGGTGATTTATCTGAAGGTCACATCACTTTTAGATACAAGCAAAAATCATCTTGGAAAAATATAGATGATTTGGAAGTGCCATGCTCTCTCTAAATATCAAGAAAAGAGAGCCTGTGCGTGGGAGGCAGTGTGCAGAATTTGGGGCAGGAAGATGTGAGTCATAGTCCATCTCTGATGCTAACTTGTTGCCAATCTCTTCTGACTAAGCTCCAGTTTTCCTCTCTATAAAGTGGGATCAGTGGGCGGCGGGGATAGTGTGTGTGTGTGTGTGTGTGTGTGTGTGTGTGTGTGTGTGTATGTGTTAGACTATATACATATATCTCTTAGGGTAGAATACATATATATATATATATATATATATAATCTCCTTGCTCTAAGGCATCTTCACCATTTCCTCAGGGGCTACATCATCTTTTTTACTTTTCCACAAATGGGCTCCAATGCTCATTGCCTTTGTCTGTTTTGCGCTGCTTTAACAGACTACTTGAGAGAAGTAGTTTATAAAGAACAGAAACAGAGACTTTTCAAAGTCTCCACCAGCACCTGGTGTTGGCCTTCTCGCTGCACACTCCCATGGCAGAAGGTGGGGGTGGGGGACTAGAGAAATGAACTCTGTTCCTACATGGCAGAAGAATAGTCGAGAATGAGCTCACTCCTGCAAGCCCTTTTTACGAGGGGCATTCATTTCTTCACGGGAAATTTCTTTCATAACCTAAATGCCTCCCATTAGATCCTACTTTCCAATACAGTTGCATTGCAAATTAAATCTCCAACACATAAACCCGGGGGCCAGATTCAGACAATGACACCCATGCTCTTATATGCACAGAGGCAAAGTGACCACCCTATCCCTTAGGCACTAGCGGGTCAGGCGTTCCATGTCCCCATGACATCATCATGTTGTGGACAGAAAGGGCTTCCAGGTCTAATCAGGCGCTGAACAGCTTCCTCCAGACATCACTGATACCCTCCTTTATTACTGAGCTGTGCCAAAAATAAGCCTAGCACAGAAGCTGCTAGTTCTTAGATTACCCTTTCCTGAGATAAAATACTTGTTGGGATTACCCCAAAACAGATTGAGATTAACATATGGTGTTTAACTGAATAGCCGCAGGCTCTTGGCTTCCCTTCAACCTGTGAGCTGCCAAAACAAATTCTCACCCACGAATGTCCTGGGTCTGACTGGCTTGCTTAGAGAAAATATGGAGACAGAGGAGCTGCTGCATAGCAGAATCTCTTACTTTCACAAGGGGAAACCCAAAGCTTTTAAAACCTCCCTCAGGGTTCCAGAGGGAGTCTCTTTTCTTCCTGTCCTAACCAAAGCCTACAAATTGAAGTATTGTTACCTTCCTCTGGGGAAGAAACTTTTGGGACTTCCATGCTCATTTATTGGGCACCTCAGCATCTTTTTTCATTGTGTTTGACAAATGTTCAATGGTCAGAGCTATTATCTGCTCAAATACTTGTCGTATCAGCCATGGTGTTGGACACTGGGACTCAATGAAAAAGAGATAGTGTGGTCCCCACTCTTGTTTTACCATCTACAGTGTGAACTCCAGCAGTCTGGCTCCCTTCCTCTTCAAGGTCATTGTTCTGTCTGCAGAGAAATTGGAGGAAAACACCTGGCTACTTAACCCATGAGGGGTTTCAAATTTAAACTTATCTAACATTTTTTAAAATTCTATGCGACAGACTCTGGGCTATAGGCAATTTCACATATGTTCGAAGTGCTCAGTAGATGTCTGTGGAATTGGATTATTTGTTCACATCATCACAGCTGTGAGAGAGATATCATTTTCCCTAGTTTTCAGTTAAGATGAGGTATAGAAACTTTCCCAAGATAATGGTGAAGCCTTCTGATGTTATTACCAGTACTGCCACCGTGTACTGTACCATCACAGCTCTATAACTATTACTGTTACCACCAATACCACCATCACTATTACTATTACTCTACTACTAATACCACTATTGTCGCTATAATACCATTACCACTACTATTACTACCTTACTATTACCTTAGCTATTGTTGTCACTATTACAATGACCACTACTCTCTGCACTATCATTGCTGCTACTATTCCTGCCACTGTATTTCTACTTTTCAACCACTACTACCCCTACTAAATCACTACATAGTCAAAATTATTGGGCTATAAGTGCAAGCATTGTGCTAATATTTGAAATGTATTAATTGATATAAAATATATAATAACCCTATCAATTAGAGATCATTGTCTCCCATTTACAGAAGAGGCAATTATGCTGGCATTACACAGACTGTAGTAACAAAATCAGGTTCCAACATCCAGGTGATCTGACTTCAGTCCCATGACCCTAAACACAAGCCCATATTTTCTCTTGAGATCTCTTTCTAGGGCCCAGGTCTATCTGAATCCAAAGCCACACTCCTAGCCGTGGGGTCTATAACTGCTATGGAATCCAGGTCCATAAGACAGGCAGGTGTTGGGAGCTAATGTAGCTCTGGTATGGCTTTGGGGATCACTCCACACCTCTCAGCAGAAACAATCCAGAACAACGAGGAGGTGAACATAAATGTCAGGCTGAGAAAGTGGCAGCTTCTGAAACAAAAGGGAGGACAAAGTGTGCTTGACAGAGCAGAGGCCCGCTGTGAGCTCTGATCACAGAGCTCTAGGAGTGGTCCACAGGTCTCTTCACCTGAGAAGAATGGCATCTGAGTTGAAGGTGTCAGTTCCTCTTAGGCCAGTAGGGACCAACAGAAATTAGGTTTACACACCCTCTTTGTCCTCTTGGGGTTGCACCTCACAAAAAAATGTTCATCTTATCCCTGAACCTGATGGCATTATGGGAACTTAGCTATGTTGGTCCTCTCCCCAATCTCTTAACCCCCATCCCATATTAATAATTGGTCTTGAGAGAGCAAGACCAGTGACTCAAGTCAAGTCTGGATCCCTGACCCTCTACTCTGCTTGCAAGACCTTTACACATCCTGTATGATCTTTCCCATTTTCCACACTCACTCTAAAGTCTTCTATGAGACAGAAAACCAGCATGGTATATACTCCACTCATGTGACACCAACAAGGCTGTTTCTACTGTTGTATAGAAACTCATCTCCTCTGGACTAGGTCTTAGGGATCAGAAACTTATTTTGTTAATCTTAGCATATCTCACAGTTTCTGATCCAGTGCCTATCTTATAGGAGGGCTCAGCAGATGTGAAAAGAAAGAAGAAAGGGAGAAAGAGAGGGAGGAAGGAAGGAGAGGATGAACAGAGACAGGCAGTTGTGAGCTACACCTCTGATCTTTCCTAAATTCATCCCCTAGATCATGTAATCATTGGTGTTCATCACAAAGACCAGGTGAATCTAGTCTTTATTACAGGCATATGTATATTACTATAGACCTAGATGCTGAAGGAAGAAGATCTTTAAGTTTCTCTTGTCAATCAGGGAAGTCCTAGGAACAAAGAGAGGATAGTTGTGGGGGAAAGGCATGGGATTTTATGGTCAGGGGCTTTCAGATTTCAGCATTGTTTGGGTTGTCCTTTGACCTCCCCATACCTCAGCTTTTCTCTCTGTAAAGTGGGAATAGTCTCATTTCCCTCCAAGGAGCACTGCAAGGATGTAATCAACACCACCAAATGTGTGGATGTGTTCTGTGGCTGGCCCATGGGGACACTATTTCTTATCCAGATCAGGGTTTCTAAACAGATGCTATGTTTCTTATTACTTGAGTTTTCTTCTTGCCCTGACTCTGACCAGGGGTGTAGGTCACTGCCCAAGGAAGTGTGGCTCTATTTCCTTGTGCCCTTCCAATGTAGCCTCAGATGAGGAGACCGAGGCAGGACGCACTTTGTGTCGCATCTGGAAGTCATCTGAGCCAACCAAGGAAGAGAAAGAAGAAAAAAGAAGGAGGAGACATAGTAGGGGTGAAAGTCTCCCAGGGAGAGAGTCACTCTAGAATAGTTCTTCCTGAGCTCCGCAGAGGCCTTGCCACCAGGGAAAATGCCGGAAAAATGCCGGCTAATTTCAGAGGCTCCACGTTGGTGGGCCAACATCCCAGGGAGAATGAGCAATTATGATTTCCATCTAAGCAACATATGCTGTTTGCTGGCCTCTTTCGAACAGCTGTAGGTTAGATGCTGTTAAGATTGGTCTCCTTCTCTCCTCCATATTTCAGAATTCAAATTAAACTAAAATAACAGCACCTGCTGAACAAAAACCCCATTGGAAATGTGTCCTCGTACACAATTACCGCAGGGAGGCTGGTCACCATTGTTACCCGCCTATTCTTCCTGAATGGGAACGGCAGCGAAGTTTCCCAGACAGCTGCAGCAATTCAATTGTATAACTGGAGCTGGCCCCGCGCCAACCCTCAAGAACTCAAGTGGCACCAAAAGATACTATATTGATTTGCAATCGAACATAATAGGCCATCAGCTTAATTATTACTGAAGTGACAAGGTTCTGGGTATTTCATATTTATATTTCAGGGCCTGTGAAGGATGAATGTAAATCTTTTAAATGCACGGATTTGCATATCTTCAGAAGGGTTGAGTGCTCTTATTACATTCATAGCCTTTGAAAGACCAAAAGGACTGGCTATTGAACTCAGGTTGCCAGATCCCACCGGCATTTGCTTGGATGAAGAGACAAAAGGCATAAAATGGAAATTGCTTTTAGTTGAAAATAAGGAAAAAATAAAAGCCCACTACTCAACTCCAACTTCATCAAGCTCAACCCTCACTGGGGCCTTGTGATGGAGAACAGGGATGGGACTTATTGGGACACAGACATTTGGTTGCTGAGACATGAAGCCAACGGGTTCTTGGACCTGTAAGGTGGCCCTTCTTTGTGTCTCTCTTGGCCTCTTCTTGACTTGTGTGAGCTGCTGAGGATGTAGGTAGATGGTAATGAGGAGAGAGGGAGGTTCGCTTTCCAAATATCCATGGCACATCAGTATACAGAGACCAACGTCACACAAAGACAACTGGTTTTACCTTCAACCATTGATTCATCACCAACCTCCTCCTCCATTCTTTCTAGTAGGAACTGACACGCTAGAAAAAAATTTAGAATTCTTCCAAATATCTCCCTACCTCTCACTCTCTACATTGAATAAGTGAAAATTCCTCTTCCTGAAGTTTGTCCTCCCGTTCAGTTTTCCTGCTGCTGCTGCTGCTGCTGCTGCCCCCTGTGGAGTCTCATTTCAAAGCTAGGACTTATCCTGTGGCATCTTCCTGCCTCCAGGTGATCAGGTCACGGTCCACTTTTTACCTGGCTGTGCTGGAATACATGATACTCCTGCCTAAAACCTTCAGCAACATCCAAAGGATAAAGTTTAACTCTTCACAGTTTGGCTTAGCTTTCTTGCCATCCAAGGACCTCTGGGTGCATACCTTCCCCCTGTACACGTGCTATTCCAATTCTCTTAACGTTAATGCTTTCTTCACTCTGTTAATGGAAGGACAAGACTCATCTTCCATCTTCCAAGATTTCCTTCCATCTCATCTTCCAAGATTTTCTTCAAAGTGTCACATCCTGTCTTATACTCACCTGCATTCCTCCTTAGCAAGTCTATGTCATATGCCCATATATATATTATGACCCCCCAAACAGTGTGCTTTACTTGATGATTCGTACATGTGCTGCTTCATCTAGGAGAACCTTACAGATCTTTTAAATCTTTTAATTCTTTTTAAATCTTTGAAATCTTTTAATTCTCAAGACCTAGGTCAGGACCTGGAATGTAGAAAGTCCCTAGTAATTGTGAGTTGAGTAAATCTTCATCCCTAAACAACATCAACAACAACAACAACAACTGTTTTGCCTATTGTTACAGGTAGTGAACCAAAATAGTCCATGTGAGAATCCAACCCCCAAACCAGGATACTGCTGTAAGCATAGCAGTCAGTACTAATATCAAAAGATTGGTTTAGATATCAGGTGTTTCCCAAACACAGAAAAAGAGGAAATGTGTGGTCTAGAGTGTTTGGGAAGAAGTAAGGCTAGAACTAAGCCTGAAATCTTGAATCTTATAATTTAAGTAGTAAGAAGACCACAGGGTTCACCTACTCTGATTCCTACATCTTATAGGTTAGCAAATTGAGAACCAAGAAAGTAAGACTTACTAGGCTACAAGAGCAGTAAGAATCTTGACTCTTATATCCCCAGTTCTTCCTATTGTGCAGTGAGAGGGGCAGGACTTGAGTGAACATAAAGTGGGTGGAGTGGGGAGAATATTCTAGATGCGAGCTGTATATCACCCCCACGATCCTCAGGCACTTCAAATACATCACCATCACAGCTGTTGCAGCCTAATGCCACTGTTGTCACCACCCCTGTTGTCTCCCCCACCACCAGTATCTCCAGGACAGTCACCATTCCAGCCCCTCCTGCCATCATCCCAGAAACACAGTGTACACAGGAGCGGGGTCCACGTGTCCTTCGTCTTCAGTGTTTTTATTTCTTCCTCTCTTCTATTCCCCTTTCCTGCACCATTTAGCTAGCTCCTGTTCTTTCAGATCCCAGGATCTGAAACACACAGCTCTCTGGGCACTGGGAAGGGCCACTGTGATAACCTCCTCCATTCTAGAAGGAATTTTTTATTTCCTTGACCTGAGAGGCTATGTCCAAGGGAATTAGAAGCAAAGAGGATTTAGGGGAGGTGAGAGAGAGAGAAGAAGAGAGAAAGCCACACAAAATCTGGCAAACCATAATTCTCTACAAAAGTAATGAATCAGTAGGAGTTAAGATCTAATTCTTTGAAGGAGATGGCTCAGGAACACTGAAGAAAGTGAGCATCACCTGGCCAGGTTTATCTGGACTAGAAAAAAAAAAATAGAGATGTTCCCAAGGGATGCAGATGAATCTTCTTTGCCTGATTTTTGATGTCTTGACTCACAGCCTGATGCCTATCCATCCCCTATTGCTATATCTGGCATCCGCCTTATCTGGGGGCCCCATTTAGACCGTTTCCCTGGCTCCCATCCTTTGAGAAGGGCCCAGCACCTCTGCTGGAGTCACCAGGAGAGAAACCCCAGGGCTGGGAAAAACTCAGTCCGTGGAGTCCTCAGGCAGCAGCATCCTCGCCAGGGCCTCGCCTGCCAGGCTGCGCACAAAGGCGGCATTATCCTGTGAGAGGAGAGGAGTCGCTGAGGACCACCTGCTCAGGCAATTCTGTGATAAAAGGAAGTGAGACTGGAAATTGGACAATTGTTACTAAGTAGCTGAGGACCCAGCTGAGTGGGGTTTTCTTTAATAAGGATAATAGAAGCCAGCTTTAAAAGCAGATGGAGATTTTCCAGAACCTCGGGTCCAAAGAGAAAAACCAGGAAGGGAGCTAGGCTCAGGCAAGGACATGTCTTCACATTTCTGTGAAGTGCGGGGAGGAGCAGAGTCTCCCCTACAGGCTGTGGAAGCATTTCCACACGGGACTCTTTATTCCCCCTGTCCTCAAGGGAAGGTACAATGGAAAGGAAGTGACCCCTAAGATTTGGCAAGGGTTACCCCAGGATTAGTACAAAAGGCTAAACACATCTTTCACTGCTTCCCAGGCACCAGAGCAAGTACATCTTCACAAAGATCTTATGTTCATGGGGACGATCAATGATAAGGTAATTAAGTGAAATTAGAACTAGTTAGTACTTGCAATATATTGAGCGCTTACCACATGTCAAGTACTGTGCTGGGTTTTCCATATGTCGTGTGACTGAATTGCCTATTTACAGAAGGGAAAAGCGGACCTCAGAGAGGCTGGGTGTCTGAACCAGGGTAGCCTGGGAACAACCTGGCCACTTGCTCCATAGTGCTTTACTCCAGGCATGAATGGAGCATGCGTATATATGGCCACAATGCATCCTGTTCTATTGTACATGGACAGACATCAATAAACACACTTCCAGACTTTCACGCCCACATATGCCACAATGTGCACAAGTGTACACACACCCCACCTATAGGAGGGCTTGCCTCCTGCCTCTGTCTCATGGTTAGTGTTTCTCCTCTTGCTGCTCATTTATGTTTTGTTTTTGATACAGAGTTTCACCAAGTTGCAGGGAGCCTCACTAAGTTGCTGAGGCTGTCCTTGAACCTGTGATCCTCCTGTTTCAGCCTCTCAAGTACTAGGACTACAGGCACGTACTACCACATGATGATCTGGCTTAAACTCTAAAATCCAATGGGCTGAGCAGCGTGTCAAGGACATGAATGTGGGGATGCAAGGCAGAAAGACCCTGAGGGATCTGTGATCCAGATCTGCAGCCATATACCCAACTTTGTTCTGTATCCATAGAGTGACTCCAGGGAGTCCTTGCCCTTCCCCAACCCTCAGCACCCACTCCATTAAGAAGGGCTTAGACATTCCCATCACAAGACATTGCTTCTGAGGATTAGGGGTCCTGGGCACAGAGAGGGTGCAGAGTGCCTCAGCCCATTTCACCATGTTCCCATGCTGCCACCTTCTGATGCCAAAGCCATCTCAATGGCACGCTGCTGCACCGCACCCTGTCAACAGCCCCCAGAGAAAAGGGGGGTGCAGAGTCAGGGGGGTTGAGACCCTCAGCTGCTCCTGGAGAGGCAGGGCTGACAAGGCGAGGATTGTTTTTCTCCCCTGGTGTGAAGCATGTTGACTTGCTGTTGATAGATGGTGGGATGATATTAATTAAAATGCAGGCAGGTGTGAGGGCGCCTCTTAGCGCAGCGCTCTCCCTGGGGGAGGGGAGGCATCCAGCTCTGTGTAGTAGCCATCTCAGAAAAAGAGCGCCCTCTTAGCCTCCTCTTCTCCTTCTGAGAGCAGGTGTGACTTGGAGGAAAGGATCTGGATTTCCCTGTCACTGGCAGAGGTAGGTTGTAGGAGCTCTGGGCTCCAGGTAGAAGCACAATCAGGTCCTCCCATCCTGATGGGCAAGACAATGGAGCATCACAGCCTCTTATCAACCTTTCTCAAGTCTCAGCCTTTGGAGGATGGGCTCCAGGAAGCACATGCCCTTTCTGCCAGCTCCATGCCTTGCTCCACTAGGCAGACTGGGGTGCAAAGGACCTTCTGAGAAGAAGAGTCAGTCAGAGCCCAAACGGAAGAGCTAAGATACAGACACTGCAAACCACAGTGTGGGGGCCTTGTCCAGAGGTGCAGGGGCTGGATTTTAAAGTTGGGAGAACTCAGGACTAGAGCAAGGGTAAAAATAAGAAAACTGAGCCCTAGTGACAGTTGCCCAAGGCAGGGGACATGCCCTGATTCTGCTCTATGGTCAGTAGGCTTTATATGCCCCATGCCTCATTCCTCTTGGATTTTCAATTTCCTCCATAAGTGGTCCCTGAGGATTCCCAGCTCTGAGGCGCTGGTGTAGGAGATGGTAGGAATGACTGAAGATCTCAGGAGTTGGTGGAGATGGTAGAACCAAGATTCAAACACCTCATTTCTGCAAGATGAAGCCTAGAGCCACTGTTTCCTGAAGACATATTCAAATAGGCCAATCTCAAGAGCAAGTCCTGCTATCACTTTACCTCTGCCAACCCTCCGGGGGGACTCATCAAAGGAGCAAAGATAGTAATAGGGGTCATATGGTAGAGCCAGCACCTACAGCACGTGAGCTTAGTACTCAGAACCTACTGTTCAACTTTCTGGGAGTTGTTTAGTTATCTGTAGAAAGGAATAAATGAAATTTTATGAAACCAATCTTCCATCCTTCCTTCCTTCCTTCCTTCCTTCCTTCCCAACCTTCTTCCTCCCCAGCTACAGAGATAATTTGACAATCTGCACTTGAGGTTCTTAAATATGTGTAATCATTTTCCCACCATCTGACCTGTAAATAACAGCTTTAATGAGGATTGTTGGAAAATAGTCCTCAGGGATGGCAATGAATTACAATGCAAATTTAACTGAGCTCTCCTGCAGGTCTAATAGCCAGAAGTGTTAGCAATGAGAATTATTTTGGAAATTTGAAGGAAGAAACAAGGTGAAGTAATAAATAAATCTCTGTAGATGCAAAACAGTCCCTGTATGCCTGTTCTCTTACTTAGCAACAAGTGTGTTAAGTCCAAAAGAGTAAAGTCCTTCTAACAAAGCTATCAGGATGTCCTATATCCTTAGATTATAATCAGTAATGTCATTCCAAGCTATGCTTCTGGGAATAAACAATTTAAATAAGCAAGATGATGTTTTCAAATATGATTTTTCTTTAGGGGGTGGAAGACTTAATTACAGACTATTTTTAAAGCAATCTTCAGAGTCACAGCAAAATAACAAAAAGTACAGAGATTTACCATAGATCCTCTGTCCTACAGAAGTATAGTCTCTCCATTATCAACATCCACTAGGAGTGGTCCATTTGTAACCTACATTAGTATATCTTTATTACCTATATTTGGGTTTACTCTTGGTTTTGTACATTCAGACATTGTATATAATGCCTCTATCTCTATGCATATAGACATTTACCCACCATCACAATGTTATTACATAAAACTTTTACCATCTTAAAAATATGTCCTGCTTCGCTTATTTAATCCCTACCTTCTCTCTCATCCCTGGCAACCACTAATGTTTTTACTCTCGCTATAATTTGGCCTTTTTCCAGAATGTCATACTATTGGGCTTATACAGAATATAGTCTATTAGCATCTTTCATGTAGTAGTGGGCATTTCTGTTTCCTTCATGTCTTTGCCTAGTTTGAAAGCTCTTTTTTTTTTCTGCACTGAATAATTTTTCACTGCTTGAATATAGCACAGTTTATCTGTCCATTCATTTACTGGAGATATCTTAGTTGCTTTCAAGTCTTGACAATTATGAATAATGCTGCCACAAACACCTGCATGCAGGTTTGGGGGTAGATAAAAGATTTTGACTCCTTTTACTAAATAGCAAGTGGCACAGTTGCTGGATCATATGGTCAAAGTATGTTTAGCTTCGTAAGAAGCTGTCCAAGTGTTTCCCAAAGATGTTCCCACCACCAATGAAGGAGAGTGCTGGATGCTTCATGACCGTGCCAACATTTGGTATCGAATGGGTTCTGGATCTTGGCCATTTTCATAGATTTATAGTAGTATCTCTCTAATTTGCTTTTCCCTGATGACATATGGCATAGAGCATGTTTTTGTATATTTATTTGCCACTCATGTATCTTCGCTGATTAGGTATCTCTTGAGATTTTTGGCCCATTGTAAAATTGAGCTGTTTGCTTTCCTATTGTTGAATTTTAAGTGTTCGTTGCATATTTTGGATAACAGTTCTTTATTAGTAATACATCTTTCAGTGATGATCTCTCAGTTTGTGTTTATTAAGTCAATAATAGCTTGGAATGACATTATTGATTATAATCTAAGGATATAGGGCATCCTGATTGATTTTTTAGAAGGACTTTACTCTTTTGGACTTGACACACTTGTGGCTAAGTAAGAGAACAGGCAAAAAGGGACTGTTTTGCATCTACAGAGATTTCTTTATTAAAAGTCACTTTTGACAATGACTTTTGCAGAGCAGAAGTTTTTAATTTTAATAAAGTATAGCTTGCTAATGTATTTTCTCATATATCCTGCTTTTGGTGGTGTGTCAGAAGTCATCATCAAACCCAAGGTCATCTAGATTTTCTCCTATGCTGTCTTCTAGGAGACATGGTTTTAACCTCAGACTTTTATTCAGAGATCCTGCTGTCTCTTTTATTATCTTTACTGCCTGGGTCAAATTTTGTCACTATATTTTAACAAATGGCAAAATACTGAACAAAACAAGGAATGGCCCATATTCTATTAACCATAAAAGCTCTGAAAATAGCTTTTTCATACTTTTTAGTGACAAAAACTGACCTCTTGGAGAGAAGTGGGCCATCTTTATCCTATTTACTCATGTGTTTTCATGTGTTTGTCTCATATAACATGGAGCATGTGTCTTTATTAACATTTTAAAATTAAGTTTTTTAAGCTTAAAATAAATTCTGGATAGATTTAGTAACAAAGGTTTAAGAAAAAGTATTGTGGATCTGTACTATTTCATCTTCAGAGAAAGATACAAATAGTGAATTTCTGAGTAATAAGAAATAATAAAAAGGAAAGTTTCGTCTAGTGTTACTTTCATTAAATCATCATCACTCCAATATGTAATATGTCTTTTATAGATTTTAATCTTTCCTTTTTTTCTTCATTTTTACCTTATCTTTCTTTTTTCTCTTCTTTCCTCTTCCTCCTCCCTCCTCCTCCTACTTCTTTCTATAAATAGACTTCACATGTTTATGTTGTGTGTGTGTGTGTGTGTGTGTGTGTGTGCATGTTATTGAAAATTGAACCCAGGGTCATTCTACCTCTGAGTTACACCCCTAGTTCTATTTTATATTTTATTGGAAAGAGTCTCACTAAGATGCTGAGGGCCTCGCTAAGTTGCTGAGTCTGACTTCAAACCTGTGATCTTCCTGTCTCAGATTCCAAGTATTGGAATTACAGGTGTATACCACCATACCTGGCCCACTTTTGTTTTTGAACAGTTGATTTAATAAGAAGTCAGCAACTATTTATTTTAGATGATCTTCTTACTCTTTAGAAGTAAACTGAATAACTGAACTGGCTTATATATTCTAATTAAAATATTGTAGTAGTTGTTAGGACTAAAATAATAGCAGTAGCATGAATGAAATTGGAGACAGTTGTTGCCTTGATTTTTTTTTTTTAGTGCATATGTACTGCTATGATAAAATACCAGAGACCAGGTAACTTATAAAGAAAAGAAATCTATTTCTCACAGTTTTGGAGGCCGGGGAATCCAAGATTAACATGCCAGCCAGTGGGTCCAGTTGTCTGCTGAGGAATTCTCTCTGCTTCCAAGATAGTGCTTAGCTGTGTCCTTTAGAGGGGAAGGACACTGTGTCTTTCTATGGTGGAAGGCAGAAGGCAAGAGCCGAATGCTGTGTGGAGCTTCTTTTCTGAAGGCTTAATCCCACCCATGTGGGAGAAGCCTTTATGGCCTAATCATCTAGGCCTGCCTCTTAATCTCACATTGGCAACACCTGAATTTTGGAGGAGACACAGTCAAACTATAGCAGCCATCTCTGAAAATCTAATAAAACAGCTGTGAATTTGAATTTACCCTTGGCAGACTCGAATGTTTTGAGGAAGTGTTAAAGCACAGGGTCTGGAGTTGAGCCATGAAAGGAAGAAGTGGCTCCGAAAAGTACTCAGTGGGTCAGCCAAGTTCAAGAGCAGCCAGGCTGAGACTGGTCTAGAGTGATTCACTCCCAAAGGTGGTGGTATTATTTGAGCAACTTGCATTCTTACATTCTATATGCCATCATGGTTTTGCTCTCAGATATAATTTAGAGCCTAAGACATACATTTTACTCGCTTCTAGTGGCTTCCAAAGAGGATACCATACTCTTCACAAGTGTACTTTGCTTCTTTAAAACTTAACAGATTAAAGAAATATCAAAGGAATATAAAAAGTCTCACTTGTCCAAATATAAGGAGATTATTTTAATAATTAGAACTAGCATTCCCTCATGAAATAGATACATTCCAGTAACCAAGAAGAAACTTCCAAATACCATAATCCATCCTTTCATTAATATTTAAGAAGCAATCATCTGTCAAAAAAGGATAATCTGAGATCAGAAAGAAATTCTAGATTAAAAGTATGGGTGTGTTGCCAGGCGTGGTGGAGCACGCTTGTAATCCCCGGGCTTGGGAGGCGGAGACAGGAGGATTGTACTGGTTCGAAGTCAGCCTCGCTGGCTTAGGAGACCCTGTTTCAAAAAAAAAAAAAATGTATACAATAGGTCTGGGAGTGTAGCCCAGAGGCAGAAGGACTTCCAGGAGCCCCAGTACCAAATAAAAAAAAAGTATGGGTGTGTGTGAAACATTTAAAACAATCACAGTGTAATAGTGGATAGTTAATTAAATATTTAAGAAAAGCGTATCCTCATTGAATAGGGGAATAATGCCAGAATTTAGACGAAATTGAAACAGATAAATGATGGACATTAAGTTGATAGAAGTCAAGAATAGATCCATGAGATATATTTAACTTATATATGATTCTAGAAGTGAAAAAGCATTTGCAAAAAGCAAAGTAAAGGTAGAAAATTCCCCTACATGAAGGAAACACTTAGATCTATAGAACTAAATCCCTGACTGAGCAGGAAGGTAAAACTGGTAAAAGGAGATATGCTCTTAGATATATCGTGATACCATGGTTAAATTTAGAGAATTTTCTGTGTGTGGTGGTACATGTCTGTATTACCAGTACTTGAGAGGCTGAGAAAGGAGGATTGCAAGGTTCACGGCCAACCTCAGCAATCTGGTGAGACCCTCTACAACTTAGTGAGACCCTGTTTCAAAATACACAATAAAATAGGCCTGGGGTTATAACTCAGATAGAATGCCCTTGAGTTCAATCCCTAGTGTCACTAAAAAGACAAAAAAATAACAAATAAAATTTAAAACTTTGAGTACCTGGCCATATTAGCAAATTGAATACATCTCATTAGTTGTACTTTCCCCTTGAAATCTCATGAAAATGGCAATGTTTACAGACAAAAAAAAAGTAAAAATGGCAAAGAAAAATAGTATAGAAGACAGTAGCAGTGAAATTTTGTAAATTGAAAAGTATGTGGACCAGTGTAACAGTCCCAGCTAAAACAAAAGAAAGGCCTAAATTGCCAGCAGAAGGAGCCAAGAAGTACACAATTTTCACCAAGAGTCCAACTCTCAACCATCCATAGCCAGGCTCTTAGCGAAGTGGGGTGAATGGTATTGAAAAGCTAAAATAAGGATTGGTTAAATTCTGTTCAGAATTCAAATAGCAGTCTAAGCATGCTAATTAGAGTTATGTAAGTACAATTTTTAAAAGCTAAAAATGTTGGCTGCCTTTATAGAACAGTCAATCAGAGAAGGATGGGGATTGTATTATTTTGTTTTGTTTTAGGTTACAAGTTGTTTTTGTTTTTGTTTTTGTTTGTGGTGCTGGGGATGGAACCCAGAGGCCTTTTACCTTTAGGCTATACTCCCAGACCTATTTTCTATTTTATTTGGAAACAGGGTCTCACTAAGTTGCTGAGAACCTCACTCAGTAGCTGAGGCTGGCTTTGAACCTCTGCGATCCTCCTGTCTCAGCCTCCCAAGCACGGGGATTACAAGTGTGAGCTACCACGCCCGACTAGGTTACAAGTTTTATAGAACTATTTGCCTCCTTAAATTTTCATTACGTATAAGTGGGAAAAAATAGAAACCCAAGTGAAACAGTCATAGAGAATTAAGGAGCCAGGGTACTTTGGAGGCTGAGATAGGAGAATAGAAACCGAACTACAAAACTAATGCAAAGTGCATCTATGTTCATAGCCACACAATTCACAATTGCCAAACTATGGAACCAGACAAGATGTTTATCAACAGATGAATGGATTACAAAACTATGGGATATGTACACAATGGAATCTTAGCCAAAAAGAAGATCAAAATTACATCATTTGTGAGGAAATGGATGGAACTGACATTTTCTAATTAGTGAACTATAAGAAATCTAATTAATGAACTATAAGAAAGAAAAATAATATACATAATTCACAAAGATTCTATAGGCTGTTTATAGATGTTCTATACATATATGAAATTATTAATACCAATCTTAATATGTACAAGGAAGGATGCTGTGTGCATGTATATCCCTATCATTCTGAACTTCATTATGATGTAACACTAAGAGCATATTTAAAATAAATAAAAATAAGTTCTTCTAGAAAGGTTCATAGTATAGAGATAAAATAAGAAAATATAGGAAGTATGAAAGGAAGCAAAATATCTGTAGTATTTTTTTTTGTGGTACTGGGGATGGAACCCAGAGGCTTTCTACCTCCGGGCTATACTCCCAGACCTTTTTTATATTTTATTTGGAAACAGGGTCTCACTAAGTTGCTGGAAGTCTTACTGAGTAGCTGAGGCTGGCTTCGAACCCGTGCGATCCTCCTGTCTCAGCCTCCCAAGCGCGGGGATTACAAGCGTGCGCCACCACGCCCGGCGTCTATAGTAGTTACAAAGCTCAAATTAAAATTCACAGAGCAACACATAAAGAAAAATGAAGTGTAATGGTACTTAATATTGATTAGGCAATACAATCTAAAATGAAGTTACCATAATTACTAATGTGAATCTACTAAATAACATAGCACTAAACTGTTTTAAAGAGCTGTTAGAATTGTGAAAAAAGCCACGATGAACATGTGATTGTATTGACAGATTCAAATACGTGTCTAATTTTTTCAAAGTACAAAATATTGGCAAATAAGTGAAATAAACCATAAGTTGAATAAATTGCTTTAAATTATCTAAATGGAGAACTGCATAAACTATAAACAGAACACACATTATTTTCCAAAGTTCATGACATTTTTACAAAATATTTATATTTAAACTATAAATAAAACCTAAAACCTATTCTACATTTGATACTATACACTTTACATGGTATTGATGTAATGAAATAAAATTAGATGTTAACAGAAAAAAAATTAAACTAATTTGGAAGTGAAAATTTTAAAGAATCCTCACTGCAAAAGAACTTCTGTTCAAAAAGGAAGTTAAACTAAAATTATGAATTTTTTTAAAAACAATGATAATTCAAAAATATTAAAAAATTAAAGGAGTAAATAGTGAGAGGAGCAAATGGTTTTACATATTAGTAAACAACAATGAAAGAAATGCAACAAACTGTGCTCCTAACTTACGGATATAGAATATACATATACACTTATATACATATGCATGTAGCAAATAAAACCTAGAATGAGTAGAAGAGAGATAAAAGAAGAAATTAATTACAAAAGAAGAGAGAGCTGGCAAACTCAACAGTATATTTTTATTAAAATATTGACTTGCCTCTGGCAACACAATGAGAGATAGAAAACAAAGATGTTTGATATTAGGAATGAGAAAGGAAGTAAAACTAAACATAAAAATGAGATTTATTTTTTAATGATATTTAAATAACTCAGAATACTCTTCACATCTCTATGGGAAAATGTTTAGACATCTTGATAAAAACTTGAGGCAAAAAAATTTATAAAAAGACAGAGGAGAGATTTCTGGTTTTGTTCCGACATGTGAAGAGTTTGAGTGATGTTGCTGTTATCACACACACACACACACACACACACACACACACACACACACACACATCTGAGCAGACTGAAGATGAACAACTTTTCTTAACTCCATCACAGAATTTAGTTGCAGGGGAAGCTGCTTCCCCCAAATCTAGAGAGCCAATTGATCCTACAAAGCCAGAGCCAAGATCAGCCTATCTCAAACAGAAACCACTAAAGCCAAGGACTTGTAGGAACAGTCAAATGGCAATGTTGGCAAATTTCTGGAGGTTGTTTATAAACTAGTTAGAGAGTGAGAGAGTCCTTGGGACCGCAGTCTTGGGAGTACCAACATGCTCCTGGATGTGAGCACAGAAAAACTACGTGGGAGTCTCATGGAAAGTCAGGGAAGATCTCCTGATTCTGGTATTGGGAGGGAAGATGATTACATTGTGAAACACCTAATACATTCTTCATAACAAAGACCTGCTCTCCAAGGAAAAAAACGTATGCAGCATTATCCAACCAGGGAAGGACATTTCTCTCACTTCAGGTACTTCTATACTTCCTGTCTCATTAATGGGGAGAAGGCCTCAGAAACCCAGGTCTGCCAAAAATCTAGAACCCCCATGACAAACTTTATGACCATTCCAACAGGGCTCCAGTAAAATAACAATGGATTCATGCTGAACAAGTGGACAAATCAGGTTCTATTTGAGGAGGTGTTTATAGGGAAACCCCAAGACAATAAGAAAGACCTAAAGAAGTACCCAGAGGAATGAGAAGTTGTTAGCAGCTACATTAAATACAATGCAACTCCCAACCAGTAAACTCAGTGCTCACACTATGGCCTATTTACCTCAGTTTCTTACACATAACATAGCCGAGTTTCAACAAAAATCACACACTGAGGCAAAAAGAATGGAAAACCAATCATGGAGACAAAGTAAGCTTCATTGGAACTAGATTCAGATGTGACACAGTTGCTAAAATCATCAGACAGAAAATTTAGCATAACTATGATTAATGTAGTTGGGCTCTAATGGAAAAAGTACACAACCTATAAAAGCAGGTGGAAAATGTAAGCAGAGAAATGGAAATTCTAAGAAACAATCAAAAGAAAATGCTGGAATCCAAAACACTGTAATAGAAACAAAGATGACCTTTGGTCATCAGTAGATTTCTGGGTATCATCAGTGGACTAGACCTAGAAAGAGTCAGTAAAGCTGGGTGCAGTGGCACATGACTAATCCCAGTGCTTAAGAGGCTGAGACAAAAGGATCACAGGTATGAGGCCAGCCTCAGTAACTTTAGTGAGGTCCTCAGCAACTTAAAAAGACTGTTTCAACATAAAAGGGGCTGTGGGTATAGCTCAGAGGGAGAATGCCACTGGGTTCAATACCCAGCACACACACAAAAAAAATCGGAAAACAGAGAGATGAGGCAATAGAAACTTCCCACACTAAACTTCAGAGAAAAAAAAAGAATGAAAAGATGAGAACATTCAGTAGCTATGAAATAATTTCAAATGGTGGACCATACACATCACTGGACTACTAGAAAGAGATGAGAGCATAAAGAGGAAGTAAGAAAATAAAATTCAAGTTTCAAAAATTGATGAATATGTAAAACTACAGATATAGAAAATTAAGCAGGGCAAATACAAAAAAGTCTACACCAAGACATACCGTAATCAATCTGTAAAAAGCCGAAGACAAAGTCTCAAAAGAAACCAAAGGAGAAACTTATCTTACCCATAGAAGAACAAAGTAAGAATTATAATAAAGTTCTTGTCAGAAACCAGTCAATCAAAAGGAGAAGGCAGTAAAATATTTACAATGTTGAGAGAGAAAAATCTCATCAATCTAGAATTCTATGGGCAGCAAAATTATCCTTCAAAAGAAAAGGGGAAATAAAGACTTTTCTCAGACAAACAAAAACTAAGAGAATTCACTGCCAGCAAAACCTCACAAAAGAAGATATACAGATGGCAAACAAGCCTATGAAAAGATGTTCAACATCATTTGTCATTAGGGAATTGCAAATCAAAACAATAATGAGATACTACTACAATCCCATTAGAATGGCTAAAATCTAAAACATTGACAATATTAATTGCTGGCTGGGATATGGAACAACAGAACTCTCATTCATTGCATGTGAGAATGCGAAATGGTGCAGCCAATTTGGAAAAGTTTTTCAGTTTCTTACTAAGCTAAACATAGCTTTACAATTCTATCCAACAACCACATTCCTAGTCATTCACTTAACTGATTTGAAAACTTATATCCATGTAAAAATCTACACACAAATGTTTATAGCAGCTTTATTCATAGTGTTCCCAAACTGAAAGTAACCAAGACGTTCATCAGTTGATAGAAGGATTAAACTGTGGTACAGCCATATAATGGAATATTACACAACAATCAAAAGAAGTGGACTACCAAGCAATGAAAAGACATGGATACATTCTTATTTATTTATTTATTTATTTTGGTGGTACTAGGGATGGAACCCTTTCACCTCCGGGTTATACTCCCAGGCCTATTTTTTATATTTTATTTGGAAACAGGGTCTCTTAAGCCAGCGCGGCTGGCTTCGAACCTGTGCGATCCTCCTGTCTCCGCCTCCCAAGTGTGGGGATTAAAAGCGCACGCCACCACGCCCGGTGACACGGATAAATTCTAAATGTGTATTTATAAGTAAAAGAAGTCAGTCTGAGAAGGCCATGTACTATGTTATTCTGATTATGTGACATTCCAGAGAAAGATAAAAAGCTATAGCCTTCAAAATACTGGTATTTTTAGGAGGAGGGATAAAGGCATAGGGTTGATTAAGAGATGCATAGGAGCTATTTTATAGCACTGAAACTAATCTTATAATTAACTTATAATAATCTTATAATCTTATAATTAACTTATAATCTTATAATTAACTTATATATAACTGCAGTTATAGATACATAAAATTATAAGCTTGTAGAAACCCCAAAGAACTTGATGGTGTGTAGAATAAATCTTTATGCAAATTTTCAAAAACCATTTAGGAAGTCAAGAATCCCATGCAGAATGCGATGAAACAATCCATTTTATGAATGTATAAAAACAGCTTTACTGATGGTAAACATGTTGACCTAAGTGACTGTGGATATGAGTGGTCTTTGAAAGACCAAAGGCAAAGGAAAGTGTCCACGGCATTCTACTCTAGCTCATAAAATGTTTCCTCTCCCTTGTGATAAAGGTTAACAATGACAGTGATGAGTATGTCGGTGGTATCGACCCTGGGAAGACCCTGGTGAAAGCTGAACCCTATCTCTGGAGTCCTCCTCTCCAAAATCCACCATCCCAGTCTAACTGTGGGAAAAATATGTAACAAACCTTAACAGAGGGACAGTCTACAGAATGCCTGACCAGTACTAGTTAGAGATACTGACACAGCAAAGAGGGGACTAGGGAGCCATGATGGTTACGTACAACATGGCAGCCTGAGTTGGGTTCTGGAGGAGAAAAAGGAATTAAGCAAATCCAAGGAGATTTGAAAGAAATTTAAACTTAATACTGGAGTTAATAATATTATATAGAAATTGGTCTTTTCAGAGTAGCAAACATACCATGAAAATGTAAGATAGATTCAAGCTATTTGGAAATTCTATTATCTTTCAATTTTTTGAAAATCTTACACTATTCTTAAAAATAAAGTTTATTAAAATAAATAGAGCAAGTAATTCTCATTGGTAATTTAAGGACACTTGAGAATAATTTAATAAATATTTATTTACATTAATAAGTCAATAATTCAATTCAGTATAATAATATCGATATCAGTTTTAAAAGCATATGACAAAATTTACCATTGTTTAAAAAAAAAGCTCCCCAAGTACTGTGTTCATATATATCACTATTACTCTGAATTTTCACTCTGATAAATGATTACAATGCACCAATAAAAGTATATTAAAATATAAATTATCTTAATCATTTATTAAAATCATTTATTTATTTATTAAATCACTTATTAATTGTTTATTTATTAAAATCATTTATTAAAATATCTTATCTGAAACCAACAGCTTTCATTTAACATGATACTCAGTATAGAAACAGAGTCATTCTTATCGGGAATGTGAAATTATACCTCCTATCACACCTATAATTAAATATAATCCTACCACTAAGTGATTCAATCCCAAAAGAGAAGAAAACATAAAGCCATATTGATAGTCTATTTACATAAGACATTTTATAATATGATCCCCCAAAAATGAACAATTAGTTTCTAGTTTAGAGATGGCTTGCTGGCCGGGCGTTACTCAAAGATAGTACATATCTAGTAACTCTCGCTCATCTCAGAAAGTAGTGCCAGCCATCTGGAACAAGTAGTCGTCTCATCCTCTGGTAATTCACACAAATCATTGACATTTCACAGTATTGGCAAGAGTCATATTTGCTGTATCAAAGTATAATATTCAGTACATAAATCTATTGAGTGAGTTAGTAACAGCACATTCTTTCCCATTTTACTGTAGAAACTGGTGTTTCTCTATGATCTTAGGCATCTGAGGAGCTAATCTGATTAGGCTGGTTATTAAATATCAGTTGAGGGAGAGACAGGGCCAGGCAGGATGAGGGATAGAAAATGATATGGGGTTCAGATTTTAGTTTCAGATTGAATGGGACATAATTAAATTTCTCACAGTTGTCTCAGTATAGTTACTATTATAATAATAAAACAACTAATCATGATTTGGGATGTAGAAAGATAAGGTTTGGAAACAGGGAGAGAGAGAGAAGAAGATGGTGAAAAATGTCACAACTGCAGAAGGAAGATCTGTGGGAAAAGGTAGAGGAGTTTGAAGGGTATTTCAGACACATTTTGTTTCTCCATAAAACTATGACAACAGTACGTGTCAATCACCGAGGACTCTGGGGTTGGATTTGTCTTTATTCATGTTTTCTGAACTGAAGATGTGTTGAGATTGGGTAGCAAGTAAGAGCAAAAGGACAGTTTGATTTGGGAAATAGCTAATTAAAAGCCAGGTGTAATGGCACACACTTGTAATCCCAATACTTGGGAGGCTGAGACAGGAGGATCGCAGGTTCATGGCCAGCCTCAGCTATTTAGTGAGGCCCTCTAAAACTTAGTGAGACTCTGTTTCAAAATAAATGATAAAGCCAGGAGTAGTGGCACACACTTGTAATCTCAGCATTCGGGAGGCTGAGGCTGGAGGATTGAGGTTCAAGGAAAGCTTCAGCTACTTAGTGAGGCCCTCTGAAACTTAGTGAGACCCTGTTTCAAAATAAAGAATAAAAATAGGGCAGGGTATGTAGCTCGGAGGTAGAATGCCCCTGGGTTTCATCCCCAGGCCCGCAAAATAAATAAATAAATAAATAAATAAATAAATAAATAATAAAAAATAGGGCTGGGGGTGTAGCTTCAAGGTAGAATGTTCCTGGTTCCATCTGCAGTACCCAGTACCCCTAAAAATAGATTAAAAAATAGGGCTGGGGTGTAGCTCAGAGGTACAATGTCCCTGGGTTCAATGCCTAGTAAAAAAAAAATAGCCAATTAACAAAAGTAGTAAATATTTCTTGAAGCCCTAATCCCTAATATATAATGGTATCATCATTTCTCAAAGTGTATCCTTTGGGAAAGGATTAGTTTAAGGAGTTAGAGTTAATTTCTGTATAGGACGAAAGAGATTTCTCTCCACCTGTCCACACAGTGCAGCCACAGTGAAGTCCCACCTTGAACTGACTTTGCCTGCACCTTGATCTTGGACCCCCCAAATCCCAGGACTGTGAGAAGAAAATAACTTACTTAAGCCACGCAATTTATATAATTTGTTAAAGCAGACTGAGCAGACTCCAAAAGTGTGTGCTATTATTTCTCCCATCCTACAGATTTTGAAACCACATATAAGTGAAATAATTAACTCAAAATAATAGTGACTACTAAATGCCAGAGATAGGATTTGAATCTCATCTGTTTGGCTTATGAGTCCACAATTTAAAATACTTCAACCTAGCTGGGTGTGATGGCGCACACCTGTAATCCCAGTACTTGGAAGGCTAAAGCAGGAGAATCACAGGTTTGAGGTCAGTCTCAGCAACTGAGATTCTATTTCAAAATAAAAATATGGGCTGGAGATGTAGCTCAGAGGTAGAATGTCTCTGAGTTCAAGCCTCAGTACCAAATAAAGTAAAATAAAAGAAATCAGTCTCAATCTCTTCCTCTCTCTCTCCTCATTGTTAAAATTTTAAAGTAATTTAAAAATGAAATGCATTACTAAATAAATCCCCCTTAATTAGAGGGTAGTTAGGGAAAGTTTAATGGTCAACTGAGTCTGCTATAGACGATATTTTCTTTAAAAATAGAGTGATTTACATTTTATTAAAAGCACTTTATATTATTTGTTTTCAAACAATTTTTATTTTAAAATAGTCTCCATATTATGATATTTGTGCCAAAACAATTATTTAACCAACACAAATCCTATATATATTATGGAAGAGATAAAATAAACATAATTTATTGACAGTTAAGGTTGTCTACCTAGAAAACATCATGAGAATCATTTGAAAGACAATAAAAATAATAAAAAATTAATAAAATATTTCCTTAACAAACCAACATAAAAATCAATAGTCTCTCTGTATGATAGAAATAACTACTTAGAAATACATAAAAATAATATTAGCATTAGGAACAAATATATAAAATGGCAAAGATTAATCCTAACTAGAAATATGACAGTCCTCTCTTAGAAATATTACAAACTTAACTTAGGGACATAAAAGATGTCAATAAATTAGGAGACATTCATGATTCTGGATTAGAAGCTTCAATATTTTAAACATGTCATTTCTTTCTAAATTAATTTATATTTTTAATGCAATCCCAATTAAAATTTGATGAGATTTCTGTTTGGAACTTGACCAAATGATTCAAAAAGTTCATTTAGAAGAATAATTGTGTTAGAATAGTCATGAACAGACAAAGAAAAATGAGTAATGGGATTGACTTGTCCCACTTTAAATTATCACTGTGGTGTGGTACCAATGTAGTCAGGCAGATCCATAAAACTTAAAAGAAAATCCAGAAGCTGAGTTAAGTATGTGCAGAGATTTGGCCTCTATTAATGGTGGCAGTTTAAAATATTATGGAAAGAATTGACTACTTTTTAAATGGATTATTCAATAGAATGTTATTGGGAGATCAAGTAGATAAATATTTGAACAAAACAAATTTGAATTTTACGTCATAACTTGTATACAAGTAAATTCTAGTAGTCTCAGTTTTGCTTGGAAAAAATGTTAAAATACTAGAATGTATAAATAATTAATTATTTATGTCATTTTATGGTAGTGTGCAACTTTTAAAATATATGGACTGACTGGCCAAAAGAAAAAGCATTATTAATACCTTTAAATAAAATTTCATAATTTGTGAATAGTAAAAACAAACTCCAAATCCACTCATTTACCTTAAAGTTGATTAATGTTATTAATCCCATACCCAACATTTAGAAACAACATTTTCTGCAGGAAATATTATAAACTGAGGCTTACTTTTTAAAGAGTTCATAGAAATTAGTAAGATAATAGAAGCCCGGTATAGTGGCCCATGCTTGTTTGTAATCCCAGCATTTGGGAGGCTGAGACAGAAGGATCGTGGTTCATGGACGGTCTCAGCTACTTAGTGAGGCCTTTTGCACACAGTGAGACCCTGTTTCAAAATAAAGAAAAAAAAATAGGGCTGGGGGTATAGCTCAGAAGTAGAATGCCCCTGGGTCCCATCCCCAGTGCCATAATAATAATAATAATAATAATAATAATAATAATAAATAATAACAATAAGTGGTCAGTTAGTAAGACAATAGAAAGTGGTCAGACCAGGTAATTAATGGGATATGTCCATATAGTTTTAGCCTTTAAAAACGTTGAACCTCAGTAGCTATTAAGGAAACCTAAATAAAAACATCAGGCCAGGTGTGGTGGCACAAATCTGTAATCCCAGTACACAGGTTAAAATCCAGCTTCAGAGGCTCTCAGCAACTCTGTGAGAACCTGTTTAAATATAAAACATAAAAATAGGGCTGGGGTATAGCTGAGTTCAAACCCCACTATCACACACACCAAAAAAAAAAAAAAAGAAAAGAAAAGAAAAGAAAAGAAAAGGATAGTAAGTTATTAATAATACCCAGCATTGGTGAGAACATGAGTAAGTAGGTGTTATAGTTAGAAATAAAATGCCCCTTAAACAGCTCACTTATGAATGTTTGCAGTAGATATAATTGAGTCAGGAGGGCTGTAATCCTGGAAGTGGATAAATCCATTATAATGCATTTATGTAGGTGACTGGGCCAGCAGGGTGTGGCTGGAGGGGTGGGGCCCTAGGGTTTGGCCTTGGCTATTATAAGTGGGTCCTCTTCCTCCTGTGTGCCCCCCCCCCACCTCCATGATGTGAGGAGCGCAGCCCAAGGCTCTCTGCTTCCCCTCTCCTGCTGCCATGCCCTGAGATCTGCAGTTCCTGGCCTCAAACAGATGGAACCTGAACCCAAAAAAAATATATATCTTTTCTCTACATTACATATGTGGTCAGGTCTTTAGATCACGGCTGTGAGAATGCAGACCAGAACAAAATAGATTCTCACATACTTTGGTATAAATTCAGTGTCTGTACTATAAACATTCTAAAAAACATTTTGACAATATAATATCCAAATTGAAAATGTGCAGTAAGTCAGTTTCTAGAATTTAATCTAGGGATATAGCAGAAGAAGAAACAGATGACACATGTTCAAAGACGTTCATTTCAGTATTGAAATAGGAAAAATTAGAAAACAAATGTTAAAAAATAAGACATTCATTGAATATGCTATGCTATCTCACACAGTAGACTACCAGGCAGCCGTTTAAAATAATAATGGATTATAGTCTTATGTATCAACTAAAAATCAAACTTAAAATAGCTAAAAATGATCTTGGAGGATCTCTATTATATAATACAATGTTCACAAAATATAAAGCGAAAAATTTCACTTAAAGCATTTTAACAGTATGATATTGTTTCTCTACGTACGTACTTTTGTGTGTGTGTGTGTGTGTGTGTGTGTGTATTTATACATTTTACTTCTTTCTAAAAAGATCTTTTTCTTTGTGTGTGTGTACGTGCACACGCACCCGTTTATGTTCCGTGTGTGGGAGTGTGTGGGTGTATGTAAGTAGCCCCAGTTATTTCACTAAAACTCTATAGAATAGTGTGGACACACAGCCTTAGGTAAATTAGCATATCAGTTTCTCAGTGTCCCCATCAGCAGAATAGCATTTGATTTATAGATTGTTCTGAAAATCAAATGAATTGCATAAAAGCACTTAGAATGGCACTGGGCATCGAGTAACCTGCACTTCATAATTCATCACTATCATTATTATAATTATTGTTATCATTAGTACTATGCATATTCCCCACCAAAGTGCAAGAGGAAAAAGGGGAAAGGAGCATTCTGAACAACCACCAGCAGTGAGCAGCTCCAGTGTCTGTCTCCTCATTTCTACCACCTCCGCCTGCAGGCAGTCGCTCGGGAGGGCGTGCATGGTCACTCTCACTGAGAGTGCACTAATGTGCAAATCTTGCTAGACACCTCCAGGGATCCTGAAATGACCAGGTGGGATGTGAAGGTGCTGGAGGCCTGGGGCTATGTGTGTGGGGGGTCAGATCCAGTGAAATTTTTTACTTCTTAACCAGACCTGCCAGCTGGTAGAGCTTGAGGAACTTGCAGAGTAAAAGAGCACATGAATCTTGTATAGTCTGAAGTTTTCTTTTAGGGAACTCTACTTAGACTTTAATACACACTGAAGCCCATCTCAACTAATCTTGCTCTTGTAAAGTTTGAATAAAGATCCACCGCAGGACTGCTCTGGAGAGCCTTCCACCTGAACTACTTAAAACAGTTTTAAGTAGGTGCAATTTCATAATGGTCTGTTTTTCTTTTAGGGAGTTACCCTTCATAATGTCTAAACTGAGCCCCTGATGAAGAAGCAGATCCTTGTTCCGCACCTTTTATTTCTCAGAGAAAAGGAACGACATTTAGGATCTCCACCAGCAGCAAATGAACAGCGTGATCTTGTGTATTATGGAGAAATGTTGATTTCATATTTGTCTGGATGGAGGAGATGAATGCTGGGCATAATTTACTTACTCCAGAGAGTGTTGCCTGTAACGTGGAGACACAGAACAGTTTAAAAGGAAGAGTAATCACAGCACATACTATTCATCTTCCACTGCCTCTGAGAGCTGTGAGCTGATTAATTCTTGCCACAGCTGGCTGCTGGGAGAAGCTGTCAGCCCCCACACCACGTGGCTCCGTCCTGCCCAGCTCCTCCCTGGCATGAGCTTTTCCAGTCCCTCACACTCCGCTCCAACTCCTGAGTCCCACTTGGTAGGGTTGAGAATTGTCACTCTGTTTTCTGTGACAAGACACGTTGCTCTTCCTTACCAGACCGTTGCCACTCACCATCGGATCTGGAAACTTGTTCTTTGGTGTTAGTAGCAAGTTAGTTGTCTTCTCTAAAGCAAAATTTTCTTTTCCTTTTGTAGGTGGGCTAATCCAACCCAAAGTCAACCTTGCTTTATTTATGTGTTTATTTGTTGGTGCATTGTAATCATATATCTTGATGAAATTCAGGGTGACAGAGGCATCCATGCACACAGCACTCCTTGAGCCCTCCCCAAGTTCCCACCCCACACTCTCCCTCCCCTGCTTCCCATGCCCAGCACAATGCTTGTCACTGGTAAGTTTATGTATGCACATCATGTCCATTGAAGTGTTTCTTCAAGTCTCCCTCCACTCTCCTGTCTCCCTTGATTAGGTCCCCTCCTTCGCTCTATTAATGTTTTTCCTCCTTTTTCCTCCTTTTTCCTTTTTCCTTTTTCCTCCTTTTTTTTGAATTAATCCCATATTAATGTTTTCCCTCCTGTGTTCCAAATTCTCCTGACCTTCTACATATGAGGGAGAACATCCAACCTTTCATTTTTGTGAGTGACTAATCTCATTCAGCATCTTTTTCTAGTTCCATCCATTTTCCTGCATATATAACATAATTTTGTTCTTCTTTATGGCTGAATAGAATTGCATTGTGTGTATATCCCATAATTTTGTAATCCATTCGTCTGTTGATGAATTCCTAAGCTGGATCCATAGTTTGGCAGTTATGAATTGTGTTGCTATAAACATAAATATGCATGTCTTACCAAGGTAGTCTGGTTTCAATTCTTTTAGGTATAGCTGGGTCATATGGTAGGTTCATTCTCATTCTGGGTATCCTCCACGCTGTTTCCTAACCCTGATTAGAATGGAAATCATTACAAAACACAAACAATAATAAATACTGGTGAGGATGTAAAGAAGTAGGAACTCTGATGCGCTGTTGATGGGATTGCAAATTAGTGCAACCTCTATGGAAAAACTTGCTTCTTTTGCCTTAGTTCTTATCAATTCCCTTGTCTAAAACTATTCATCCTATAGGCTGAGACCACTGTAATCCTTAATCCCAAATGGAGATCCTTTTGCCCCTGCTGATCCACTGAAGGCTCCAAGACTGTCCTGGCAGCTGGAATCTTGTTGCCAGTGGGTAAAATTCATGGATGAGCTTACTTGTCCAACCTCATCATTCATCTTGAAGTCTTTCCTCTATTCGGGTTGTTTGATTTGCTTTTCTAAAGTCAGCCAGTCCGTATGGAGCTTGTGGGTTTCTAGAACCAAATGAATTGTCCTCCAGGTACTGTTTTGAAGTCTCCTAAAATGCCAGTGACTCTTCTAGGCTAGTCACTATCCTTGTGGTTCCCACAAGAGACAACAAGGCATAGGAGTCACAGCCTTTGTTGTTACGATATCCCAGTAGAAGTAAGAGATATTAAATGGATGCACAACTATAAATAAGAATACACCAGAGGGATACCCACTATGATGAAAATAGTGGTGGTGCGTGCTTGTAATTCCAGTAATTTGGAAGCTGAGATAGGAGGATCACAGGTTTGCGGCCAACCTTAGCAACTTGTGGGGCCCTCTGCAACTCAGTAAGACCTTGTTTCAAAATAAAGAATAAAATAGGGCTAAGGGTGTAGCTAAGAGGTAGAATGGTCATGGGTATTCCCTTCCCCCACAAACACACAGAGAAGATAAAGCAGGGTAATAATTTAAGAAGTGATAGGGTAGGTGGGTAACATTTAATAAAGTGGTTGGAAAAGTTCTCTTATAAAAGGCAAGACATTTGTGCAGAGACTTTAATAAGAAGAAGTTGACCATGAGAGGGTATAGGGGAAGCCAATTCCTCAGAGATCAAACAAGAAGGGAAAGCTCAGCTCTGCAAGTGATAGGAAAGTGCTGAGCTGAGTCTCAGAAAGAGGTAGCAGGGCTGAAGTCAAGGGAATGCAGAGGAGAGCAGGTGGCAGATGAGTTTGGAGGGGAAAATGGGCCAGGCTGTGCAGACCTGTGCAGGGCAGGCCTTCTGAAGGATATTGGTTCTCTGGCTTTCACGTCTTTTATATTCAACAGAATCCCATGGCTGGTGACTCTGGTTGGGAGTGGAAGAATGTTCCATGTCTCTCTCTCTGATATTTTTTTGCCTTATGTTTCTAATTAATTATGATTATTTTATTCACACTTAATTTTCCACATGGTTATGCCTTAACTCCCCAAGTTTATTATGGTCTTATTGAACATTGTGACATCCAGTTTATACTTCTGTTCCTTGAATGAGGTGCTAATAATATATATTTCTAGTGGGCTGGAAATTCACAATCTCAGCAGTCCGTTCAGTTGCAGTGAGACATTCAGGGCATCAAGACAGACTCTAAGACTTCTAGAACACTCAAAACAGACTCCAGAAAACATCTAACCCTCTGCAGGCGGGGCAGCATGTAAGCTAATTAGATACAAGCATTGAATGGCCAGGAATCCAAATATATTCTCCACACGAAGGAAAACAAGAGAATAAAATGAAGGAAAGGGAAATTTCCATCTTAGTTTACCATTTTCTGGCCTTTCCTATTTTCAAATCTCTTTTCACAGCCCACCTAAAGCCTCTTCACCTCCCATTAGTCCTGCCAGATTCTGGGTATCCAGAAGTATGCTTATATAAAAGTAGAATGGCATTCATATCTAGACTGTGTCTCGGCATAAATTATATGTTTGAGAGGCTTATTTCATTTTAATACAAATGTACTAGATTTTAAAAGTCTTTTGGAAAGAAAATATTTGCCATAGTATGATATACAATGTAATTCTCTGGGAAGGAAGTAAAACAAATTAAGGCTTTTTCCCCCCAAATATATAACATTTATTCAGTATAAATTTGTTACATTCTATAAGTGCAGATGAATGCTCTAAAGTCAAAAGTACATATGGACCCCACCTTTAGTCTGCTATTATTAGAGTATTAAACAAATAGGCTAGGTGTGTATCTAGATTCACTTACATTTCATATTTGCTACCTTAGCTCTGGACACTAATTTGTATCTTGCTTTACAACTATTAGCCCTTCTTAACTAATCTTTTGCTTTTCAGAATTTTGTTGGTACAGTATATATATATATATATATATATATATATATATCTTATATATACATAAGATATATGTGTGTGTGTGTGTGTGTGTGTGTGTGTATCTTAGTGAGATTCAAAGTGATACATTCATATGGGCACACTACATCACTTGGTATGATTCTATCCTGATACCCTTTCTAAGCATGATAGCTAGGTCACTTCACTGATATTCAAATAGTACAAGATATTTTGTTCTCTCTCTCTTTCTCCTCTCCTCCTCTCCTCCTCTCTCCTCTCTCCTCTCTCCTCTCTCCTCTCTCTCCTCTCTCCTCTCTCCTCTCTCCTCTCTCCTCTCTCCTCTCTCCTCTCTCTCCTCTTCTCCTCTCCTCTCCTCTCCTCTCCTCTCCTCTCCTCTCCTCTCCTCTCCTCTCCTCTCCTCTCCTCTCCTCTCCTCTCCTCTCCTCTCCTCTCCTCTCTCTCTCTCTCTCTCTCTCTCTCTCTCTCTCTCTCTCTCTCTCTCTCTCTCTCTCTCTCTTTCTTTTTACATTGCAGGTCAAACCCAGGACTTCACACATGCCAGGCAAGCTCTCTATCACAGAGCTATATCCTCAATCCCAGAGTTTCTATTAAAGACCATTTACAATGTGTGTGTGTGTGTGTGTGTGTGTGTGTGTGTGTGTGTGTGTGTGTTGTACTGAGTATTGAACCCAGGGGCATTCTACCTCTGAGCTACACTTCCAGGCCTATTTTATTTTTATTTTGAAACAAGGTGAGAGTCTCAGCCCCCAAAGTACTGAGATTAGAGCTGGGAGTGGTGGTGCACGCTTGTAATCCCAGTATTTGGAAAGCTGAGAAAAGTGGATCCTGGTTCTCGGACAGCTTCAGCTACTTAGTGAGGCCCTTTGCAACTCAGTGAAACCCTGCTTTAAAATAAAGAATAAAGCAGGGCGTGGTGGCACATGCTTGTAATCCCCGCGCTTGGGAAGCAGAGACAGGAGGATCGCTCAGGTTCGAAGCCAGCCAGGCTGGCTTAAGAGGCCCTGTTTCCAAAAATTAAAAAAAAAAATAAAAGTATAAAATAGGTCTGGGAGTGGAGCCTGGAGGTAGAAGGGCTTCCAGAAACTCGAGTACCACCAAAAAATAAAATAAAATAAAATAAAAATAGGATTGGAGGTAGAATGCCCAGTACTACAAAAACAAAACAAAACAAAACAGAAAACAAAGTCCTGTGATTATAGGCATGTAGCAACATACCCAGCTCCTTTTTGTTATTCTAATCTGATAACTTAATATTTCCATTCTATATACTGCTATAATTTTTGTTTGATTATTTTGTGTCTGATATTTGTTTTTTAAAAACACCGTACTTTAATTTTATGAACAAATCATTGCTTGGTGTTATACTTTTAGAAGGTTGAGCAAATACAATTCTAAATATTGTACTCTGGCTTTTTATTATGTCCCAGCCACTCCTATTTCAAAACTCCTTTAGTTTCAGTGTAATAATAACGAATGCAGCGGCCCAGGAAAGATGGAAGGTCCAGAGGAGCCAGGATGAAATGCGAATGCCTTCTGTGGGTTCACAGTGCTGAGACCATGAGTTCACAGGTGGCGCTCAGTGACTTCAAGCATAGGGAGGCCCGGGACCTCTATCTTTTTGCGGATGGAGCTAAATCAGCAACAAGAACTATTTCCAAGAAACTGGAGTCAAGTAAAGACAGAATGCCTTAGAATGGCTGAGATAGGAAGTTGGCACCCCAAATGCAGACTCCCCCTACATTTCAATGAAGAAGAAATGCACTTTGAGAAAAGAACAGGGAATAGTTGTGCAAAGTTATTCTGCAAGTTAACGTTAAAAGAAAGGGATCATGTTTAAAAAAAAAAAAGCAGACATCGAAGCTGGGAAGTTTTTAAGCAGAAAATGTGGGTGTTGGAGAGACATTGGGCTCACTTAAGCATTCTGTGTTTCTGCACTGTCCTCCCACGGCTGGAGTCTCAGGGCCTGCTCTGTCACACATGCAAAACCAATCTGCTCCCGTGACATGGAGCATGGAAGTTCATCTCCTAAAACTTTACACCCTATTGAAAGAATATAATAGTGTTAAAGAAAAGCTAATTCTGTGATCCTTTCGCATCGGGCTACAGATGGGATGCCATTTTCAAGGGACATTTTTTTGCCCCAATTCCCATCAAATAGCTCCTGAAATAGGCATGATACGGCCCCCTTGAATAAAATAAAATACCTTATTTAATTGCCTGAATGACACTCGGGATTGTGCTGCCAAAGCAAGTCCAAACAGGCCCGACTAGAAGCAATATTAAAGGGGGAAACTTGACTAGGAGGCTGCTCCAGCCCTGGCCCATGCTGACTGCCAGCGCCAGCGGATGGAAATGAAAACATCGAGGGAAATGCAAATGAAATCCGCAAAGGAACCGAAGGGAGAAGAAACCATTTCCGAGGGTAATGAGCTCACTGATTGCAATGATGGCACCTCGGCCTGACCTCCAGGACTCAGGGAGCACAAAACACAGAGGGGGCGTGTTTGGGGACCTGCAGCACAGGGGGGCATCTGAGCAGCCACATCTGAGTCTGCTCCCTGCCTCTGCCTCGATATTCCCCGATGTTTACAACATTCGGGGCCCGCCTTGGCTTCCTTTGTACCTTTGTGCTATAGGTGTGGATTTGCTTGGGGGTCCAGTGAATTCTTACTAATTATCAGAGCAGTTAAGTCGTGAACTTTCTAGGAGAATACAACTTTCTTCATTTATTGAGTCCATCCCAATGTTAAACATCATTAACCAATTACAAATACACTGACTACCTATACAGTCTGTGTTATCTATTGCTGGTCTCAAAATATCTTAGATGAAATGAAAGTTTGAATTACTCTGCTTTGTGGAAAATGTGTGTGTGTGTGTGTGTGTGTGTGTGTGTGTGTGTGTGCGCGCGCGCGCGCGCGCGCTCACGCGCACGCGCGTTCGTGATTGAATCCAGGGGCATTATACCTCTAAGCTACACCCCCAGCCTTGTTTTTTTTTTATTTTTATGTTTTATTTTGAAACAGGAGCTCCCTAGAGTGCTGAGAGGGCTAACTAAGTTGTTGAGGCTGGATTTGAACCTGTAATCCTCCTGTCTTACCTCCCAAGTACTAGGAGTACAAGCATGCACCACCATACCTGGCTATGAAGAATATATAAATATCTTTATATATATAATATATATTATATGTATTCTATCTATCTATCATCTATCTATATCTATCTATCTATCTATCTATCTATCTATCTATCTATCTATTTGCTAGAGTGGAGATGAAACCCAGGGACATTCTACCTCTGAGCTACACTCCCAGCCCTATTTTTTTATTCTTTATTTTGAAACAGGTTCTCACTGAGTTGCAAAGAGCTTCACTAAGTAGTTGAGGCTATCCACTGGAGAATATAACTTTTACCTAAAATATATCTTATAATTAATTAAGAAGTGGTTATATTTTCCCAGAAAGCATCTAAAAAGTGAGTCCCGCACTCTCAAGTCCTCTTCAACCCAAATCGTCTTCTGTAATCACTGACAGAGAAACTACTTCATCTGCTGTCATATTTTGGGACAAGAATTTGAGAACAAACAGTTTATCTGGAAGATAATCCCAGAAAACATTGAAAGACTGACTGAGAAAGCAAGAAAAGCAACAAAAGAGGCTAATAATGTGTGTGTTGCCAGGAAATTATCACTGAGGATAACTGGAGTTTCTCCACCTGGGGAATTCTGGGAGTCAGTACAAAATACCTGCTACAAGTGATCCCATTTGAGGGGCCAGCCAACTGGACTCCTGTGCACTAGCCTCGTAGCTCATAAGTGAAGGGCTTCTGGAGGTGGAGTATTAATTCTCCAGTACATGGGCACAGTAGGGTCCTCTCACCAAGGAAATCCCTCAGGCAAAGAGACACAGTTGCTGGTGGTCAGCTGCTGGACCCTGCAGTATAAAGGAGAGGGGGAAAAGGGGCACCATTGCTGAATTCATTTTCATAATCCCATTGGAGTACCCCCTGGTAGAGAAGCAGAAGCATGACACATCTTTCTCTCACACTTGCCATATTTTTCCTTCTTCTATACTCAGTTTTTCTTTGCTATCCACAAAGTCTCTGATAAGTATGCTGTCATTTGTATTGAATAAATGTTGAGAAGAAATTATTAAATGAAGAATCACATTGACAACCCAGAAAAAGTCCCAGGCTGGAGAGATGAAAAGGTCCACCTACCTGTGTGGATTGCCCCAGACTTCAGATGCCCAGCTGAGAAGCTGGGCTCCAGTATGTGCTCTAGGCCCAGCTAAGGAAGGCACACACTGTCTCTTCACAAAGATGCTACCTACTCATCATGTATGTGCCCAGACAAAGCAGGGATTTATTATAATTTGCATAAAGTTGGTATTGTACCAGCTGCATGACTATGCCACCTGTGGTCCAAGGACTTATGGTAATTGTGTCCATTTGCAGTGAGCTCTATCCAGTGACATCAGTAGAAAATAAAGCATGTAGGCTCCAGAATATTTGTGCAGACATTAAAGTATCACAATCCCAGCCCCATCTGCAAGGTTCCTGCAGGAGTTTACCTAGATGGGTGCAGGGGAGGGGGAAGAGAATCCCACTAAGGTACTAATTCAAAAAGGTGAGACAGGTACAATCCATGTACAAACTCTGTTTCCCAGATCAGAAACAAGAGCCTCTCAAGAAATGTGTTCTGGGGACTCTAAAGAAACTTTTATAGGGTGTCAATGGCTTCAGCTGTGTGCTGCTGAGTTACTGCACCAGACCGGGGAAACAAACCTCATACAAACTCTCCTTTACATGGGTTTTGACAAAGGAGAATAATAATTCGTTGAAGCAGAAAGAGACCTGGCATAGAAGCTAAGAGGCAGAAGTATTCCTAGTTTGGCCTTAAAATATTCATAACTTATGAACCAACGATTTCATTGGGAAATAATCTAAAATTCAGACAGGGATTTATGCACAAAAATGTTTATTACAGCACTATGTGCAATAAAAACCTAAAAACAGCCAAAATAGCTGGTGGGTAAGGTATGGTTAATTAATTCAATAAATGGCTGAAAAGAACTCCCAATAAAAGCAGAATAATAGTGAATGAGTAAAGCAGGATACAAAGATAGTGTATAAGACTGGAGGGTGGAGAGAAGAATAGAAAATGGCTAAAGGGAGAGGTGCCAAACTAATTATATTTTTTGCCTCTGGGTACTTGGATTATGAGTGATTTCTTTTCCTGCTTCTTAGAATGTGTGTGTGTGTGTGTGTGTGTGTGTGTGTGTGTGTGTGTGTGTGCATTACCAGGGATTGAATCCAGGGGAAGTCTACCCCTTAGCTACATTCTTAACCCCCTTTATATCAAATTTTAAAACAGAGGCTTGCTAAGTCTCCGAGAGTATCACTAAGTTACTGAGGCTGGCCTCAAACTTGTGATCCTCCTGTCTCAGCCACCCAAGTACTGGGGATACAGCATGTGCCACCACACCTGGTTTTATATATTTTTATTATCCCAATTTTTAAAAAAACGAAGTCTCTTACACAGTCTGAAAAAGTATAGCAAAAGAAAAATAGTATGTTTCTAGCTGAGTAACACCAATTCTAAGCTCTGATACTTGTGGGAGCCCCAGAGCCCCCAGTGAGTCCCGCACAGAGTTGGCCTGGGTATGTTTGAGTTCATGCTGTGATGTTCAGTGTAGGATTTTCGTGGAGAGGACAGTGATTCCCTGTCATATGAGGTAGCACCAAAGGCACTGAAAAGGAAAGAGCCTTAATGATAATAACATCTATGTGTAGGTTGTATTTTAGTTGCTTTAAATTCTATTGATTTTACATGCACCCTTTTTTTTAATGCAACTGACCCTGAAAGATGTGCAAAAACTGAGTTGGGGGGGTTGTCAGAGGGACGTTCTCTCCTGAGGTCATGAAAAACTTACCTATATATTGCTTACCATGGTATACAGCTCTGGGACACCAGCTTGGATCCATGGGTAGTATCTCTATTTTAGCTCAAGATAGTTGCAGAGTTAACACCTGAGTTGGGTTGTACAAGATAAGTGAATAGGAGTTCTCTGTTTAGTAGAGAAGCAGCAAAGAAACAGCATTTCTGGCAGAAAACTGCAAGTGCAGGTAACACTGTATAAAAGGAGAGGGTATAAAAAAGGACAGGGGGGAGGAATAGGAAGGACCACATGGCTATGTAGGATGTAAGGTTTGTGGAATAGAATTTAATTGGAGTGGTGAGAGCCGGGCGTGGTGGTACACATTTGATATCCCAATGCTTAGGAGGCTGAGACAGGAGGATCCCACAGCTTCGAAGCCTTCGCTACTTAGTGAGGATCTTAACAATTTAGTGATACCCTGTTTCCAAATAAAGTATAAAATAGGTCTGGTAGTATAGCCTGGAGGTATAAAAAGCCCCTGGGTTCCACCCCAAGTACCACCAAAAAAAAAAAAAAAAAAAGAATTGGAGTGGTGAATGGTATAACCAAATAGGGGATTGGGATCAGGTAAGAGAGAAATTGAAAGTTCCATTTAAGATGTGGACACTGTCTCCAAGGTGTCAGCAGAAGGATGACATTAGGTATGATGTTGTTTCCAACATTTGTTCTCATTCTGACATCATAAATATTTATATTGCGTTTCTCATTTACTCTAATTTTCTTTTTTGTTATTTTAACAAAACTCTATTCACTCTACTAAATTCAAATAAATTTACTTTAGCTTCATTCTAAATAACATAACACAGGCTAAACGTGTTAGACTTCTTAATATATTTAATAGAATAACATACCCATTAAAAATAGCTCACCCATGTGCCACATAACTGATTTTGCACACACATACTGCATTTGGGAAGTGCTATTAGTGTTGACTCATTCATTCGTCAATAATTTTGAATACCTATGATATGCTAAGAAATGAGAAAGTGGCAGCAGTAAAAACAGTGACAATAATTATGGCACATGGGATCGGGATATTGTTAGTTGAGTGTATTGACAAATGGACTATATTTCAAAGGTTCATGTAGAAATGCTGTGGAAAAAAATGGTTTATAGAGGGAAAACTTGTTAGAAGGCTTCTACAGTGGCCTAATAGGATGAAGGTCACAATGTGATGAAAGTTGATCTAAGGCACTGGCAGAAGAAAATGAAAAGAGGAAATGTATATGACATTATTTTTACAGTAAAATTCAACAGGGTTTGGTGACCAATTTGATGCATATACTCCCCTGGGGGATGGCAAGCAAGGGAGGCATTATAGTTCCCTTATTTTTTTTCTTCCCTAATACCCATGGCCTCAGGAAGGTCATCTGGCTCAGCCTCCTTCAGATGTGCCTTCCTGTACTGTGGAGCCTGGAAAATTAACAACTGCATGTCCCAGGCAGCCTTGCAGTTAAATTTTCTCTTGTGACTTAGGTTCAAGCAATGAAATGGACTCTTTCAACATTCATTCAGTAAGGAGAAAGGTACAAAGGCAAACATCCCTAAAAGCCACAGCATGGCTTCAGAGTGACATTTGTGGCCTACTCCCATGACCCACAAATCACTGCTGTGGGGTACAATCCAAGGGTTGGAGGTAGGCCCAGTCACCTCCTCATGCCTTCTTGCCACACAAAGTGGTGGAGACCACAATTCTCTTAATAGATCAGTTTGATGTTATCATCCTAAAATCATTTCTAGAGATCCAGCTGGACCCTGTATTTAGCTTTTACAAAGATTTTTTTTAAACTTCCAGTCCTCTTTATTTAATCTCTCTCTCTTTTTTTTTTTTTTTCAAAATAACTAGAATTGTTTCTCTTTCCTACCCCTACATCCTTACTGGTAACACCATTCAAGGTCAGATTCAATGTCTTACAAAACTAAATATTTGTGAGTGTGTGTGTGTGTGTGTGTGTGTGTGTGTGTGTGTGTGTGGTGTATTCGAATTCTTTATACTCAATTAGACTACAAAGGTTTGGCACTTGGCTGTAGTTAACTTCTCCTATTTCTCACAGATAATGCTTTATATGTAGCAACTAACATTAAATATATTTTTAAGAAATCACTACTTATCCTCTCAATTCTGGTTCCAAAAATAAACCAGGATGACACAAAAGAAAATATTATTGATGCAGGGGACAAAAGTCTTAGAACTATTGGCTGGAAAGTGATATTCACTTCTATGGGTGTAATCCTAGCCATTGGAGAAAAGAAACTTCCTGTTATTTAAGTATCATAGTGACATTAGATTGAACCAGAAAGGAGATGCTGGGAGGACACATGAGACTTTAGTGCTCTGTGAGGCCTGCTGTGCATCTTTTCTAGGAGGGAGGATGATTTTCAGAGGGCTAACGCCTCTGCAATGGGGAGCTTGTCTAATGAGCCTGTAACTGACTAGGGAAGGGGTTATGCACCAGGGCTGCCCACTAGAATTCCCTGTTGGAGCTGATGACCTGTCCTGCCTCCAGACATTAGGATGTATTTCATCTGGGAGGGGTCCCGAAGTCGTTATCTTTAAAAAAGGCCCTAATAAGTCTAAGATAGCAGTGTTGACTTATTAATATAAGCAGTAACTTTCAACACTGCTATCTTAGACTTATTAGGAGTGTCTTTTATTTTGCCACAGAGTCAATCATAGGGCTTCTTTGTTTTCTTTTGTTTATGATTTCTTACATCTTTATTGCATTTATGTTAGGTCTATATTTTCATTCATGGAATTTTACACTTAAACCTTTAATTTTTCTATCATTTTTTCTTGATCAATTTTGTGAGAAAAGTATTTACTACTAATTATTTGGTTTTGTTTATCCTATAATTTAGCTGCATGACATAGATTTTGATATATGGCTTATTGAGCTCCATTTAATTCTAAATATTTTCTAATTCTTATGATTTATTTTTTGACCCATGAGTTATTTTTCAAAATGTGTGCATATGTTATTTTAAAGCCTGTTCATGGGTAGTTTGGGTTATCTTTTTTTTTAAATTAATCCCCCCCTTCTTCTAACCAACATTTCTGTATTTCTCCCACTCTCTAGAATCTAGCAACCACCCTTCCTTCTATGCTTCTGTGAGTTCATCTGCTTGGTTCTTTATAGTTTCTTTTTTGTGGACTATCTTATTAGATATACATGTATATATTTTTGCATTAATTTTCTGACTTTGTTAGTGATAGGTTTGGTCCCTCCTTTCCCCCCATGGAACCCCACAGCGCGGACAGGAGGCAGAACCCCAGAAGCCAGAGTGGAGATGTCACATGACTCCAGATGTCGACAGAGGACCAGCAACTGGCTCCACCCCAAGACTCGGCTACATAAATACCCTCATTTCCTCTCTGCTGACCGGGTGACTCTGCTGCTCGATCATTGGTTCCTTTCCCCACAGTCGCAGACCTCTCCCAAAGGTGTCAGTCGATTAAAGAGGCCTTTAATAACTCGGCTGTTGTTTGCTTCCTTTGAGACCCTCACCTCAAATTCAATGTTACAATTAGTTGCTTCTGTATGCTCATTTATAGATTATGAGCTTCTTTAACCAAGTTGTAAGGGAGACCTTCTTTTCATCTGACCCTGGGACTGCTCTCTCTTTCTTCTGCAAGTACACCCGCCGATCAGATGCCTTCTGCTATGAGAGACTCACCAGAGCCGTACAGATGCCAGTAGCATGCTCTTAAACCTCCACAACTGAGAGCTAAATAAACTCCTTGAAAAAGGTATCCAGACTCAGGCATTGTGTTAAAATAGTATAAACTGGACTAAGATACATAATCAGGCCTAGAACCTGGAGATGCAGGGCTGGATGGACACTGGGTGTGTGAGGGGGAGTCTGGAGGAGTGAGCCTCACTGGGGTGAGTTTGGGGGCCTGGTGCCTGGTCTACACTGAAGGGAATTGCTCATTTCACTCTCCTAACCCCGCAGAGAGGAATCTCTTCAAGTTGTGTTGTGCAGGTTTAGGAGGAGGGTCACATGGGTGACTGGAGACTATTATTCCTACTCTTCCTTGTATCCTTTCTTGTTTCTGTGCTCTGCCCTGATGTGGTCCTCTTGCACATGGAGCCCTTGTGTAGGTGTTTTCACGTGTGGCTGTTCAAATCAATCTTTCTGGGAGAGGATGAGAGCTAGAAATGTAATAGCAAACGTAAAAAGGAGGCCAACTGGAGAGAAAGGAGAAAAATATAGTTTTAAAATTTAGAAACTTCATTATCTTCACTCAGCAAGGTCTATTCTTTCTTAGACAAAAGCCTAAAATTCCTGTGATTTGTGGTAAACAAAGGATCCCTCCCAAAAGTCTTACCTTAGGTAGAGTCCAGGTATCACCCAGCACCTGGCCAAAACAGCAGGACCTTGCATACCACAGAAGCTAACTCAAGTTTCTGCTTGCTTATTTTAGCACAGTAGATGGCTCACCTGCTTGTGGTTTTCTCCCTTATTAACCCTACCCCCGGCCAGTCCTAGTAGGGTCGCCCAACCAGTCAGATTTCCAGACTCAGGGTACCTCCCCTGGCCAGCTAATAAAGGCTTCAATTGGCACATTCACTTGGACTCTCTCATTTCTCAAACCTGCATACAACATTATGTTGAGTGGTAATGAAAATAAAATATATAGAAAGCAGCTAAAACAGTGCATTAGAGATAAACAATTCATTTAAAATTTCTATAAAAGAAGATATTTTTGAAATCAATTAAGTTTTAATTTGCAAGGAACAAGCAAATTAAATATGATAAAAGATAAATAGATAAGAAAAGAAATCAATGCCATAGAAAAAAGCTGAGACTATTACCAAAGCCCACACTTGTTTCCTAGGAAATATTTATAATGATCAGGTTTTTTTTCAAAACTGAATAAAAAATAATAAAGTACAAGTTAGCATGTAAGGAATTCAAGAATAGATGCTATTATGGTTATGATACACACTAAAAGGGTAATAGATTAATAAAAAACAAGTTCATATAAATATATTTAACTACATAGAATAAAGGGATTGTTTAAGAAGCACAATTAATCAAAATGTATTCAAGAAATAAAAATTTTAAATGGAATAACATATATTAAGGAATTTTACTTTCTTTTTTATTTTTTAAATTTTTTATTGGTGCATTGTAGTCATATATCTTAATGGGGTACAAGACGGTGGAGACACACATGCACGTATCACCCAATTAGCCCTTATCCAATTCTTACCCCATTTCCTCCCCTCCCTCCTTCTTGTGTTTGGCTTAGTGATTGACATTAATATGTTTGTTAATGTACATCATGTACAATAGAGAAATTTTCTCTTCCTTCTCTCATCTCCTCAGTTAGGTCGCCTTATTTGCTTACCTACAGTATCTCCTTCTTCATCTAGAGTTCCTCCTATGACCCATTTTCTCCTTTCTAATAAAAAAAACTATCACATAAGCAGTGATATACCCTGAGGATTTTATTGGAAAATTTTGTCAAAATATTTAAATGAGAAGTAATAATAGACTAACCAAACTCAGAAAATAAGTACGAATATATGCTTCCCAATTAATTGATGAGGTCAATATAAACACAAAAATGGACCCTGATAATGTATTACAAAAAAGAAAATTAGAAGTCAATATATTTTATAAATATAGGTGCAGAAATGTTCCACAATATTAGCAAATTGAATCCAGTAATATATAAAAATATTGACAAAATGAATCCCAAAATGTGAGGTTGATTCAACATTAAAAAACAAAACAATAGTTTTTACATTTATAAAATTATGAAAAAATCATATAACCATCTTAACATATCCAGAAAAGCATTTGACAAAATTTAATGTAACAGTGTGAGATGGAGCCTGGGTTCTTCTTAGCTAGTTTAGGAAAATTAGCCAGAACTATACTGCTGTAAGCTTAAGCAATTTTTATTATTACAAAGGTAGAAATAAGGGACAGAATAATAAAGCACTATATCAGAGAGATGTAGTAGAGTGCCTTTAAAATAAGACACTGGAGTTTTTGAACATAGAACAATTTTTATAAGGACTCATTATCTCCCATCTTGTTTAACCAATAGTCTTTCTATCTGCTCCAGATTCAACTAGGTGTGGACCTACCCATTATCTCCAGTGCAAGCCTTTTGATATGATTATGAGGATTCACTATCTCCCATTCTACTTGACCAAAACCCTTTTTCCTGCCCTGATGCAGGTGTGGCCCACCCATTATCTTCAGTGAAAACCTTTGTTACAACCAACTTGTGTTACTTGGTTAACAAAGTCAGGGGTCACATGGTATATGTCCTCTTTGAGGAAGTCCTGTATCATCCTCTCATGTCCTTGGGGAATTTTAGCCTATCTGCTAGAAGTTATTTGTTATGTAAACCTGTCTTTAAAATATGAAGGCCCTGGGCTACAACTCTTTTATGTACTTGGTAATCACTTTTGGTGAAGGAAACTCTGGATTATAAAAAAGGGCTTCTCCCCGGCCCTCTACCTGAGTGCCTGAGCAGCACCCAGGCACTGACTACATTTTACATTTTGAAATTAATACCAAAGCAATTTTCTAATACTGGCACATTTCCCATCATTTAATGCCTATTCATTTTATAAAGAAAATAAATTTTAATAACTCAGAAAACTACAAAGAAACTTTAATTTGCAAAAGAGTAAGATCATAGTAAACAGTATAGTATTAAAAACTTTTTACCAGCCAGGCATGGTGCCACATGCTTGTAATTCCAGTACTTGGGAGTCTGAGACAGGAGGATCACAGGTTCATTTCCAGCCTCTGCAACTTACAAGGTCCTCTGCAACTTAGTGAGACCCTGTTTCAAAATAAAGAATAAAAAATAGGGCTGGGGTACAGCTTAGAGATAGAATGAACCCATGTTTAATCTCAAATACTGCAAAAAAAAAAAAAAACTTTCTTCTAATTTCAGGAGCAAGGTAATGATGTCTGCTCTTAATGCTACTAACACACATTGTTCTGAGTCAGGTCCTAGCCAGAGAGAAATGACATGAAAAAAAAAATGATGTGGCAATCGAATGGGGACGAGTAAAACAGTCTTCACAATTGACATGATTTCCTCCAAATGAGCTTCTCAAAGTGTTTTCTAGGGACACCTGGAAGGTTCCTGAGTTCCTTCAAGGACTCCATGAGGATAAAGCTATCTTTCTAAGAATATTATGATTTTATTTACATCTATCTTCATAGTGTCATGGGTGTACAGTAGTTTTCCAGAGGTTACATGATGTGTCATAAGGCAAAAGAGAAAATGCAGAAAAAGATAAAAGAAGCCAGCCATCTTCTATTAAGCCAAGCACTAAGGAGGTTTAAAAAATGTGAATTATCTTCATTTTGTTTTTTCTGAAAAACAGTTATTTTTTTTAATAAAATGTGACATTTGTTATTATTTAAGGGATTTACTGCTTTTTTTTCTTTTAAATTTTTTTATTGGTGCATTATATTCATACAACATATTGGGGTAAAAATCTTGTGTGTACAAACATGTACTCATTGCTGATTTAATCTCTACCCAATTCCCACCCCATTTCCTCCCCGTCCCTCCCTCCCTTGCTTGGCTTAGTGATTGACTTCGATATGTATAAGTACATTGTGTGTTTTAGAGATTTTCCTCTTTCCCCCCTCCTTTCTCCTCCTTTAGATTGTCTTGTTTGCTCCTCTATAGGATTTCCTCTTTCAAGAGTTCCTCCTATGACCCATTTCTCCCTAACTCTCACATATTAGGGAAAGCATCTGATTTCTTATTTTTTGTGACTGACTAATCTCAATTAGCATAATGTCCTTCAGTTCCATCCATTTCACTGAAAATGATGTAATTGAGGTTTTTTTGATGGCTGAGTAAAATTCCATTGTGTACATATCCCACAGTTTTGTAATCCATTCATCTGTTGATGGACATCTTGGCTGGTTCCATAGTTTGGCTATGGTGAATTGTGCAGCTATGAACATAGATACATATGCATTAGTTAGGTAGTTTGGCTTTCTATCTTTTGGGTAGATACCCAGAAGTGGTATTGCTGGATCAAATGGTAGATTTGTTCCTATTCTTCTGAGGATTCTTCATACTGTTTTCCAAAGTGGTTGCACTAATTTGCAATCCCACCAACAATGTCTAAGAGTTCCTACTTCTCCACATCCTCACCAGCATCTGTTGTTTGTGTTTTGACTGATTGCCATTCTAGTTGGAGTTAGGTGAAATCTCAGGGTAGTTTTGATTTGCATCTCTCTGATTGCCAGTGATGTTGAGCATTTTTTCATGCATTTATTGGCCATTTGAATTTCTTCTTTTGTGAAGTGTCTATTTAGTTCATTTGCCCATTTTGTTATTGGATGCTTTGTTTTCTTAGTGTTGAGTTTCTTGAGTTCTCTGTATATTCTAGATATTAGTCCTCTATCGGAGGGGTAGGTGGCAAAAATCTTCTCCCATTCTGTTGGCTCTCGATTGAGGTTCTTGATAGTTTCCTTTGCTGAACAGAAGCTCTTCAGTTTCATGCAATCCCATGTATTGATTCTCCTTTTAATTTGTTGTGCCTTTGGGGTCTTGTTGAGGAAATGTTTATCTGTGCCTATGTGTTGTAGTGTTGGTCCTATGCCCTCTTCAAGGAGCTTCAAGGTCTCTGATTTAATTTCCAAGTCTTTGATCCATCGTGAGTTGACTTTTGTACAGGGTGAAAAAGTGGGATTAATTTCCAATTTTCTACATATGGTTAACCAGTTTTGCCAACACCATTTGTTGAAGAGGCTATCTTTTTTCCAGTGTATGTTTTTGGCCCCTTTGTCAAAAATCAGTTGGCTGAAAGTGTGTGGACTTGTTTCTGGGTCTTCTATTCTGCTCCATTGGTCTATATATCTGTTCTTTTGCCAGTACCATGCTGTTTTTATTACAATGGCTTTGTATTATAGTTTAAAGTCAGGTATTGTGATTTGTCCTGCATGGATTTTGTTGCTGAAAACTACTTTGGCTATTCTGGGTTTTTTGTTGTTCCAAATGAATATAAGGACTGATGTTTCTATGTCTGTGAGGAATGATCTTGGTAATTTAATGGGTATTGTGTTGAATCTGTAGTTTACTTTTGGAAGTATTGTCATTTTGATGATATTTATTCTGCCTATCCATGAACATGGAAAATCTTTCCATCTTCTAAGGTCTTCTTTGATTTCAGTTTTCAATGTTTTCTCATTTTCTTTGTAGAGGTCTTTTACCTCCTTGGTTAGGTATATTCCTGAGTATTTTATTTTTTGTGAATATCCTGAAAGGAAGTGTTTTCTGGATTTCTTTTTCAGTGAATTTATGGTTGGTATACAGAAAAGCTTCAGATTTTTTAAGATTGATTTTGTATCCAGATACTTTGCTAAATTTGTTGATCAGTTCTATTAGCGTTTTGGTTGAGTTTGTTGGGTTTTCTAAATATAGTATCATGTCATCTGCAAATAGTGAAAGCTTGAGTTCTTCTTTTCCTACTTGTACTCCTTTGATTTCCTTTTCTTGCCTTATTGCTCTGGCTAGAGTCTCTAGTACTATAGTGAAGAGAAGTGGTCATAGTGGACATCCTTGTCTCGTTCCAGTTTTTAGGGGGAATTCTTGAAGTTTTTCCCCATTTAATATGATGTTGGCAGTGGGCTTATTATAGATTGCCTTAATAATGTTGAGATATGTTCCTTTTATTCCAATTCTCTGCAGTGTTTTTATCATAAATGGATGTTGAATTTTATCAAATGCTTTTTCAGCATCTATCGATATGATCATGTGATTTTTGTCTTTGATTCTGTTTATATGATGAATTACATGGATTGATTTTCGTATATTGAACCAGCTTTGCATCCCTGGGATGAACCCTACCTGGTCATGGTGAATGATTTTCTTGATGTGGTTTTGAATGTGTGTTGCTAGTATTTTGTTTAGTAGTTTTGCATCCAAGTCCATCAGAGATATAGGCCTGTAGTTTTCCTTCCTTGAACTGTCTTTATTCGGTTTGGGTATTAGTGTGATGTTGGCTTCATAGAATGTATTTGGGAGAGTCCCGGTTTTTTCTATTTCATGAAATAGTTTGAGTAGTATTGGGGTTAGCTCTTCTATAAAAGTTTTATAGAATTCACTTGGGAAACCATCTGGTCCTGGGCTTTTCTTTGATGGTAATCTCTTTATTGCTTTTTCAATCTCTTTTATTGTTATTGGTTGGTTTAAGTGTTCTATATCTTCTTGACTCAGTTTAGGAAGGTTGTATTTATCTAGGAAGTTGTCGATTTCCTCCAGATTTTCCATTTTGTTGGAGTATAGTTTTTCAAAGTAGTTTCTGATAATCCTCTGGATTTCTATGCTGTCAGTAGTAATGTCTCCTTTTTCATCCCTTATCTTCATAATTTGGGTTGATTCTCTCTTTTTTTAGTTAGGTTGGCTAGTGGTTTATCAATCTTGTTAATTTTTTCAAGAAATCAGCTTTTGGTTTTGTTGATTTTCTGTATTTTTTTATTCTGTATTTCATTAATTTCTGCTCTAATTTTAATAATTTCCCATCTTCTGCTGGCTTTGGGGTTCAATTGTTCCTGCTTTTCAAGGGCTTTGAGATGTGTCATTAGGCTATTTATTTGAAGATTTTCTGTTTTTCTTATGTGAGCACTCAATGCTATAAATTTTCCTCTTAATACTGCCTTCAAAGTGTCCCAGGGGTTTTGATATGTTGTATCTTTATTTTCATTTGTTTCTAGAAATTTCTTGATTTCACCTCTTACATCTTCTATGACCCATTCCTCATTCAGAAGTGTGGTGTTCAGTCTCCACATGTTTATTTTGTTTCTCTGGGTCTTCTTATAGTTGATTTCTAGTTTTATTCCATTATGGTCTGAAATGACACAGGGAAGTATGTGACATTTTTTGAATTTGCTAGTGCTCATTTTGTGTCCCAGGATGTGATCTATTTGGAGAAGGTTCCGTGAACAGCTGAGAAAAATGTAAACTCTGCTGTAGTTGGGTGAAATATTCTATATATGTCCAACAGGTCCATTTGGTTAATGGTGTTCTTTAGTTCTGAGACATCTTTACTGAACCTTTGTCTGGAAGATCAGTCTAGTATTGTGAGAGGTGTGTTGAATTCTCCCAGTATTATTGTGTTAGGATTTATGTGTGACTTCATGTCACAAAGAGTTTGATTTATGAAAGTAGCTGCCCCTATATTTGGGGCATAGATGTTGATTATTGTTATTTCCTCTTGCTGGACTATTCCTTTTACCAGTAAAATGTGACCTTCTTTTTCTCTTCTAATAATAAGTTTGGGTTTGAAGTCTAACTTGTCTGATATCATAGTTGCTATTCCTGCTTGTCTTCGAGTACCATTAGCATGGATTACCTTACTCCAGCCCTTTACCTTGAGTTTGTTCCTATCTTTACTTGTAAGGTGTGTTTCTTGTAAGCAGCAGATGGATGGATTCTGGCTTTTAATCCATTTTGCCACTTTATGTCTTTTTATTGGGGACTTGAGGCTGTTTACATTCAGTGTGATTATAGAGAGATAATTTTTAATTCCCAACATGTTAAGGTCTTATTTCTATTTGAGATACTGTTTATTCTTCTTTGCTTAGTTGTCTGCTGGATGGGAATTCTTGTTTCTTTGGTTCTGGAGTGTATTACCCATTTCCTCTTTGCAGTTTATTTCCTTGAGTATTTTCTCTAGCGCTGGTTTTGAAGACATAAATTCCTTCAGTTGCTGTTTGTCATGAAAGCTTCTTATTTCCCCATCTAATTTGATGGATAGTTTTGCTGGGTAGGAAATTTTTGGCTGGAAGTTGTTTTCTTTCAGAGTTTGGAATATGTTACTCCATGCCCTTCTGGCTTTCATGACTTGGTTTGGGAAGTCTAGAGTGATTCTAATTGGTTTGCCTTTGAATGTCACGTGGCCTTTTGTTTTTGTTGCCTTTAATATTCTCTGCTTGGCTTCCACATTAGTCATTTTGACAATTATGTGGCGTGGAGATCCTCTTATCTGATCCTGTCTAAAGGGAGTTCTATAAGTTTCCTGGACCTGTGCTCTATGTTTGGAAAATTTTCTGCTATCACTTCCTTGAAGAGATTATTGATCCCTTTGGTTTCACCTTCTTTTCCCTCCTCTATTCCAGTTATTCTTAGGTTAGCTCTCTTAAAATGGGCCCACATTTCTTCAATGTCAGATTCCTGCTGTTGGATTTTTTTTTCTAAATTAGAAACTATGTGTTCATTTCTGGAGTGATCATCTTCAAGAAGAGAGATTCTATTTTCCATGTGGTCTAATCGGTTGTTTGTGCTTTGAATTGAGGCCTTTACTTCATTAATTGCATCCTTTATCTCTTTTTTACTTTCTCTGAATTCTTTTTGAAAGTCCTCTATTATTTCTAAAGTTGTTTTCCTGATTTGATCTTCTAGAGATCTCTGGATTTCTGTGTTATCAGATTCTGATGTTGTGGGGTTGTGGGCATTCACTGCTCCATTGTTATTTCTTTTTCCCATGATTTTGGAAGTTTGTGCCTTCTCTGGGTTCTTCCCTGGGTCACTACAAGTTCACTTAAGATGCTCTGGATCTCGAGTCTGTGGTATCTCAGTCACCACTACTCCTTTACTGGTTTGTATAGCAAAGTCTCAGACCCAGGGAGTCAATTGAGGCTGCTTAGACCGTGGGGGGTGCCAAGTTGGGTGTTCTCCAGCGGGGAGTTGTGACTATGGTGTGATATCTCTGCCACCGCCACTCCCCCACTGGGTTACACTGCTAAAATCTTCGACCCAGGGAGACTATCTGCCCAAGTTCCTGGGAGTGCAGTACTGGGATTTCTCCCCTAGGGGCCGCAATTTGACTCCCGGTTGTTGAGTGTGCTGATGGAGCTGTAGTGGACTTGGTGGATTCGAAGCTGCTGTCGCTGGCAATATAACACCACTGCCACGCCCTCGGCTGTGAGGCTGGTGTATTTCTTCTCTGGTTTTGAGGTCCGTTCTGAGTCCCTGCCAGGTGTGCTGTGCTCAGCCCTTGGAAGCTTTAGATGTTCCATGCGCCAAAAAAACTGCTGACTGCCGCCCGGCTTTTCAGCAACTGTTCACCTCGGCTCGCTGTCCACCCTTCCTCTCTGGAGCCTGGTGGCTGGTTGAATGCGTTGGTCTTCAGCTGTCTGGTGAACTCACCGCTGCTGCCAGCAGTAAGGCGCTGCTGTCGCATCCTCGGCTGTGAGGTTGGCATAGTTCTTCTCTGGTTTTGAGATCTGCTGAGTCCCCGTGGGGTGTGCTGATCCCTGCCCTTGGGAGCTTTAGACACTCCTTGCGCCGAAAAAACTGCTGACTGCCACCTGGCTGTTCAGCAGCTGCTCACCTTGGTTTGCTGTCCACCCCTCCTCTCTGGCGCTTGGTGGCTGGTTGAGTGCGTTGGTTTAGAGCCGTCCAGTGAATTCGCAGCTGCCGCCAGCAGTAAGGCGGTGCTACTGCATCCTAGGCCGCGAGGTCAGCGTACCTCCTCTCTGGATTTGAGCTCCGTTCTGAGTCTCCCTCCTCTCTGGAGCCTGGTGCTGCTAGGGAAGATGTAGCCCGCGCCGCTCCATGCCACGGATCCGGCCGCTCCGGCTGCTCTGTCTGCTCCACGCTGTGGCTCTGGCTGCTCCACGCTGCAGCTCTGGCTGCTCTGGCCGCTCTGCGCCACAGCCTCGGCCCTTTGGGCTGGTTTCTTTCTGGTGTCTCATTTTTCCAGCCCTCTTTTTCTCTGTCCCTTGTATTTACAGTTTTTATTTCTTTGCTGGTGGTGTTTTCTGGCTCTGGAAGGCGCTGGTTTTGTGGTAATAGAGATTGATTGTTAGCGGGACTTGTAAGTGCTGCTTTTCTCTGTTGCCATCTTCCCGGAAGTCGATTTACTGCTATTTTAAGGAAATAATATATAAATATTCATCCGGGCATAGTGGCGTACACTTATAATCCCAGCATTTGGGAGGCTGAGACAGAAGAATCATGGTTCGCAGACAGCCTTAGCTACTTAGTGAGGCCCTTTGCAACTCCGTGAGACCTTGTTTTAAAATAAAAATAAAAGGCTGAAATAGGAGGATTGCACAGGTTCAAAGCCAGCCTCAGCTACTTAGTGAGGCTCTCAGGAACTTAGTGAGACCTTATTTCCAAATAAAGCATAAAAAGGTCTAGGAGTATAGCCTGGAGGTAGAAAGCTCCAGGGTTCCACCCCCCAGTACCACAAAATAAAATAAAATAAAATAAAATAATAAAATAAATAAAGCTGGGTGTGTTGGTGCATGCTTGTAATCCCAGCATTTGGGAGACTGAGACAGGAGAATCGTGGTACTCAAACAGCCTCAGCTACTACTTAGCGAGGCTCTTTACAACTCAATAAGACACTTTCAATCTAAAGAATAAAAAAAAGGACTGGGGTTGTCACTTGGAGGTAGAACCCTCCTGGGTTCCCCAGTGCTTCAAATAAATAAATAAATAAGTAAATAAATAATAAAATATAGGACTGGGAGTATACCTTGAAGGTAGAATGCCCCTGGGTTCCATCCCTAGTACCACGCACACACAAATATATGTATACAAATAATTTTTCATATTCAATATTGAAATAGTCAAATATCAATTTATCTAACCCATAAACAAAATAACTTTTTTTGGTCTTCAACAATTTGTAAGAATGGAATTCAGTTTTGAAATCTGTATTAATAATTTCTGAGCTAGGTGAGAAACCTAAAGCACCTATTAAAATACTAAAAATAAGTAACTGACACAAAGCTATAGGTAAAATGTTATTGTACACAATAATTTTATTTTTACATGCCAGTAATAAAGAAGAAAAATAAAAGTTTAAATTTTATAATAACACCAAATCAAACAAAAACTTTTTGGAATAAGTCAAAAAGTTTGCAAGTTTTTATCATGAATACTTATAAAACATTACCAAATAATTAAAAATCACTTAAATTCATGAATATATCATATTTATGTAGGACACACTTAATATTGTTGCTATGCCAGTTCTTTTTAAATTAGTATGTAGATAGGATGCCATACCAGTCAAAACTCCAGAATGCTTTGTGTACATGTGTGGAGATTGACAAGCTAATTCTGAAATTTATATGGAAATACAAAGGACCTAAAATAGCCACCAAAAAGAGAAGCAAGATAATAGTTTTTATTATATCTGTTTTATATCACTTCTTATAAAGGTATATGTGTATGGTATTGGTATAAGTTTAGATAATTACATCAATAGAACAAAATAATAAACTCAGAAATAGAAACACACATATACAGCCAATCTGTATATGTGTGTTTGAAATCTATAATTCACTTTAAATTAATATAGAATATGGTATAAGTAGGAGTCTAGTATCATTTATTTTCTATATGGTTATCCAGTTCTCTAACCCTATTTACTGAAAAAAACATCATTTTTCTATCAAATTACTTTTATTAAAATCTTTGTTGGAATGAAGTTATAATGAACTAATTGCCCAAAGCAACATGATTAGAGAGTCCAGAGACAGATTTAGGTATTCAGAAATCTGGTCAGACAAAGGTGATGAAACTTAGAACCTTGATTCCTTCATAAAAAATAAAGTGAGATTCTAGCTCATACCAGACATAAAAATAAATTCCAGATTTATTAAAAATGTAAAATCTAAGATTGAAGTCATACTTTAAGAGAAAAATTTGAAACATTTAATACATAAGAGAGAACAATTTTCTTGTAACAACAACAAAGGCACTAAGTCATAAGAAAAATTTTACATATTTGACATTAAAAAAAAATTTTTTTGGTCCTGGGATGGAACCCCAGGGAATTGTACCTCTGAGATACACCAAAGCCCTACTTTTTGTTCTTTATTTTGAAACAAGGTCTCACTGAGTTGCAAAGGACCTCACTTGATAATAACTGGGGCTGTCCCTGAACCAAGATCCTCCTGTCTCATCCTCCCAAATGCTGGAATTATAAGTGTGTGCCACCACACCTGACTAACATTAAGTTTTTTTAAAAAAACTCTACCTAGTAAAATATTCTATAAACAAAAGGCAAGGACAGCTCATCAAACTGGAGTCATTGTTTGCAATGACTAATAACCAGTTAAGATTTGAGATCCAAAATACATAAAGAATTGCAATAAAGCAATAATAAAACGGCAAAAAATAGGGCAAAGTATATAAACAAGACAATTTTTTTTTCAGCTATATAACTTTTATTTGGCTTTCAGTGGTTAGTTCTCATCCACGTTGACTGTCTGCAGATTTTTGAAGGTGGTAACGGGAACGTAGGTGACCAAGGTGTAAAGTTTATTGGGTGAGTCTTCATCCTCATTCCGCTTTCTGGACAATTGCACATGAATCCGATATGGAATGTTCTTGATTCCTTTGGCCCAGACGGCTTTGTTGAGCCTGGAGTCACCATCTCCTTCATGGCAAATTTCCGGATCTCCTTGAGTGCCCGAGGGGCACGCTTCTTGAAACCCACTGCATGGATGCGCTTGTGAATATTGATGGTGTACTCCCACGTCACCACCTCCGCCCTTCTTCTCGCCACCCTTTTTTGCGGGAGCCATTTTGCTGGGCCCAAGTTGGAAAGGACGAGCGCAAGGGATTCTAAACAAGACAATTTAAAGATCATCAATAAACTTAAGATACTAAAAATCAGTGAAATTAAAACACACTAAAGCTCAGTAAAATTAAAACACAAGTAAGATAGTTTTTATTTGCCAACTTGAAATGCTTCAAAATAATCTGATTTTTAAGTGTTTGCAGGAAAGAATAGTTGCTACTCACTGTTGCTAGGAATGTAAATTTGTTTGGTTACTCTGGAGAAATTTTAGATGTCTTTATTTAAACTAAACTTGTGCATTACTTTGGACCTAACAACTACATTCTTAGGTATCTACCTAGATAGACAATAAGTATTTCCACAGATAAGCCCTGAAAGCTTTGCACAAATGTTTATAATATCATTATTTAGTAATTGGAAACATTAGAAATAACCAAAATGTTTACCAAAAAGAAGGAATGAAGCAAGGCAGGCATGGTAGTACATGTTTGTAATCTCAGTACTTGGGAGGCTGAGATAGGAGAACTGTAGGTTTGAGGACAGTCTCATCAAGTAGTGATACCCTCATCAACCCAGAAAGACCCTGTTTCAAAATAAAAATAAATAGGAGGTAGAATGCCCTGGGTTCAATCCTCACTATCACCAAAAAAATAAAATAAAAAAGGAAAAATGAAACAATAGATTAGGTTTTCCTGCTGCTACGATGCAACAGGAAAAGAAATATTCAAGTCAATGTGAATCTACATAAAGAGATTTTAGAAAAACACTGTTGAAAAAATAAAAAGAAACTGAAAAATGATATAAGCATGATTATATTTCTGTGCCTTTAAAAAGAAAATAACAGAATGCTATAGACTTTTATGCATGCCTAAAATACATGAATGCATATTTTAAAAGTAAAAGAAAACATAAAAAATCCATTATAATTATTCTTGTTCCATGATTTTAGTTGTCTGTAACCAACTCTGTGGTTCAAAAATATAAAATGTATAATTCCAGAAACAAACAATGCATATATTCTGAATTATGTGCCATTCTAAGTGGCATGATGACATCTCATGTCATTCTACTTTGTCCCACCTGGAACATGAATCATTCTTTCATCCACCTGCCTGGTAATCACTTAGCAACCATTTGAACCATCACAGTATCTTGAAGAGCTTGTGCTCCAGTAACCTTCCATATCAGCCTAATGCTACAGCCCAGCGCTCAGCTCATGCACTTTACTTCATCAACACATAGGCAGCAATGTATTTCATATCATCACCAGAGAAGGGTGAGTCCAGTATAATAAGATATTTGAAAGGAAGACTTTATTCATATAATTCTTATATTATTATAATTTTCCTATTTTATTATTTTTGCCAATCACTTACTGTGCTTAATTTATAAGTAAAAATTTGCAATAAGCATGTACACATAGGAAAAAAACAGTATTAACTTAGTTTGTTATTATTTATGGATTCAGGCACCCAAGGTTTGACATTTTATCCCAGGAATAAGGAGAGACTTATCTGTATAGAAGAGTGGCTCAAATAAAAAGGAGTCTAGAAGTTAAAAAAAAAAAAAAAGAAGAAGCAAAAGGTATGTCAAAACATTACCACTCAATTGTTGACAGTAGAAATAAGAAAAAAATTTAAATGCTTATTATTTGAATGCTTTTGTGATTAAAATAATTTTAATCCGACAGGTCAAGAGGCCTGGTATGTTGGTCAACATTATCACTGCTATAATCCAAAAATGACAAACCACACAACTTAGAGGAAGGAAAGTTTATTTTCTCACAGTTTTTTTGAAGATTCAGGGTTCAGTCCACATGAGGCCAGCGTCTATAGATCTCAGGCATGGTGGTGAGAAGCAGAAAGAGAAAGAGCACAAGGGCCCTGCTCCTCATATCAAGAAGACCATAAGCAGAGAGCAAGTGAGCAAGGGCGGTCAAAGATGCAGCACAGTCCCTGAGGTCACACCCCTAGGCACCCAACTTCTCCAGCCACATCCTGCCAGCCTGAGTTTCCCACCCAGATAAATCCATTGTGATGAACTCTCATGACTTAAATATATCAATTGAGAACACCAATTTCTGAGCTCTTATATCTAACTATAACAAACACCTGATTTGAAAGTTCATGTCTGATACTAACTCAACTATAACCTACACAAGTAACTTTCTCTCCCTCCATGTTTCCTCATCAGTTCACTCAGCTGTGTTTTGAGTGATGAAATGAGGTTTAATATCTACCTTAAAGTGACTTTTCTCCAATTCTGTGGGCTTGAATTTCATCCTTCACTCTTTCTGTTGCTTTTTCTTTAAACAGAAAGCCCTGAAGGTCACTGTCCAGTGAAAAGGTGATAGGTCCATTCTTCACTTCATTATTATGAGTCTAAACATATTTTTATACAACACCTCACCTAACTCTTCCCATGATCTCTTTGGAACTAACCTTTCTCCCAGAGAAGGTTTACAAATAGAAAGAGGAAAATCCAAAGTGAATTAAAATACCAGGTTGTTGACAGAAAAAGAAAAAAAATGGCCTCTGCTAATAACCTGACTTGACATCTGATTTATGTGGCCCTAAAAGGACAGTCATAAAAAATTGTAAGTGAAGGAATAACACCAAGTGATTTACAAAGGCCCTGGGAGTGGGGGTGGCAGAAGGCAGCAAAAGTGAGAGTAATAAATCTAGTCCAGGGAGCCATGCTTGATCCTGTCACACCCCAAGGCCCCAGGGCCCAGGGATTCTCCAGTTGTCACACTTTCATTCAGCAAATGCTTCCTGAGTTCCTGGCCACATCTAGAGTTGGGCAGGGCAAGGTATAATTGTGTGTCTATGGTAGGAGGAGATACCTAAAGAAACAAAGGCACAAGGAGTGACCCAAAGTGTTGACAAACTAATCATATCAGAAACCAAAGATCTGAGCTGGATATAAGGTGCATCCTGTGTAATAAGGGGAAACAACTAAAGAAATTTTTTTTTTAATTTTTTTATTGGTGCATTATGTTCATACATCATATTGGGGTAAAGAACTTGTGTGTACATACATGTACACATCACTGATTTAACCCCTACCCAATTTCCACCCCATCCCTCATGCAAGAAGTGGTTTCAGTTTTCTATATCTCAAAAATTAACCAAGGAGAGGAAACAAATATGGTCTCTAGAGGACATTGGGTTCAGTGAGGCTTTTTAAAAATGTACTTTTATTGGTGCATTGTATGGTACATTATAGTGAGTTCCAGCATGACACAAACATTCATGCCTGCAGCACTTAATGTAATTCCTTATAGATCCCGCCCTGTTCCTGCTTCTCCCTGTACATGTGAGTGAAAGTGATTGCAATACCTTCATATAGCATTATTTGAACTATTTCCTTCACCAAATACCCCTTTCCCTCTCTCCACCTTCTTCCCCTAGCCCAATTTCACTGTTCTACTGGTCTCTGGTCTCTCTCCTTATGTATCTGAAGTCTGTTTTGTTTCCTAGTTTCTCTGTAGCTTCCACATATAAGGGAAAACATATGACCGCTGACTTTCTAAGGCTGGTTGATCTCACTTAGCACAATACTCCTTAGTTTCGTCCATTTTCCTACAAATGATACAATTTTGTTCTTTGTGTTCTTTTGCCTTTTTTAAAAGAAAATTTGATCCACCAGTATTTATTGGCCATTTTCTATGTGCCAAACATTGCTTTAGGAGATTAAGCATCCAGCAGTTATGCAAAAAACTAACAAGTTATCAAGCCACCAAACATCACACTTCAGTGGGAAATGACCTACAATATGCCAAATAATCAAACATACTATTTCAGATATTTTAACAAGTCTTCTCATTGTTCGGAGCAATGTGACAGAGTATGGACAAGGGCAGGAGAAAGAGAAGAAAATTATTTAGGGAAGGTGATAGAGACATCTCTCTGAGAAAGAGGCATGTGACCTCACATTGGAATAATAAGGCTCTAACCATGTGACAATCTGGGGCAGAGAGATCCAAAGAGAAAGAACACCAAGTACAGTGGTGCTAAGACTGGAACAAGCTGGAATGTCTGTACAAAGAAACAGAAAAGCCAGCCACAGTGGCACATGCCTGTATTCCCAGTCTACTCAGGAGATGGAAGCAAGAGGTTTGCACGTTGAAGGCCAACCTGAAAAATGTATGACTCAACATAAAATATAAAGGACTGTGGATGTGGCTCAATGGTAGAGCACTTGCTTTGCATGAGGAAGGCCCTAGGTACAATCCCCAATAACCCCCATCTCTCTCTCTCTCTCTCTCTCTCTCTCTCTCTCTCTCTCTCTCTCTCTCCCTCCCTCCCTCCCTCCCTCTCCCCCCCCCCTCACACACACACACACACACACACACACACACACAAGGAAGAGAAAAATCTACTGGAATGATGTGGCAAATTAGTAGAGAAGAAAAAGACAAAAATATAGGCCTTACAAGCCTTCACAAGAAGTTTGGATGTCACATTAGATGCGATGGGATCAACGTGGCTGAGCAGATTCCTTGGTGCTCCATTCTCCTTCTCCTTAGCTATATCTGATTTCAGATGCAGCTGAAATATACACTCCCAGCACCCCAATGACACAAAAACTCTAGAGTAAGTACACTTCCAGATATCAAAACACAATACTATACTACTTAATTTAGTGCTGTATGAGCCCAAACATAGACAAACCAATAAAATGTAATCCAAAATTTAAGTACAGACTCCCATACATGTGGCTTCATGGTTCATAAGAAAGGCTGTACTGCACTAGAGCATGGAAGGAATGCAGTTCCAGATGGTATATACATGAAGGTGAAAAATGTAAAAAGTGAAATAATAAAGCTTCTGAAGAATATATCAACTATTTTCATGACAATGAAACAGACAAAAAAACTTTTTTTTTCTTTTTTATAGGACACATGAAGCACAATACAACAGGACACAAGAAGTTTGGCAGACTGGAGTGTTTTAAATGAGGAATTCCTCAAAGACATAATTAGGAAGAGAAAAGCAATCCATGGAGTAAAGTATATCTACAATATATATAGTCAATTCTCAACCTCTAGGAGTTCTACTCCCTGGATTCAACCAACTGCAGGTAGAAAATATTGGGAACATTTTCTTGTTTTTATTTCTTAAATAATGCCGAATAATAACTATAATTGCTATTTACATGAAATTTTGCATTGTATTAGGTGTTCTAAGTAATGTAGAATGTTTTAAAGTGCTGGGGAAGATATGCATAGCTATATGTGGATACTACGCCATTTTATATAAGGGGATTGAGCATCCATCCTCATATTATAGTATCTAAGGTGTTTCCTGGAGCCAATTTCCCCACATACATAAAGTATAGAGATATACAGTCATGTATATCTGGCAAAATACTCATCCAAATTATGTAAAAAAATTTTACAACACAGTGAGAGGAAGTCCAATAGAAGAGACAAAAGTCTGAAAAAGACACTTCACAAACAAGTATCCAAATGATCAAATGAAGTACTCTACATTGCTACCCATTAAATAGGTGCAAATTAGGTTTATAATGAAACACTAGGTCATATACACCAGAAGGAATAAAATAAAGCAACTTATAATAGCAAAAAAGAAGAGATAAAGAGGAAGAGTATAACAAGCAGAGATGTACAAAGGCCCTTTGCTAATTAGGATCATGGCAAGATTAAGAAGAAGTGGCTGGACCAGAGTTGGGGAAAGAAATGTAGGTGACTAGGCAGCTGGGCTGGAGCACAAGTAGGGTACACAGGGCCTTGCAAGTAAGGATTTAGAACTTTCACCCAAAATGGGGAACCTCTGAAGAATTTTAAGCAAAGACCAGTTAGGAGGCTACTGGGATAGCCTGGGTAAGACATGACTATGACTTGGACAAGAGTGCAAAAGGAGGGATGCTGAGAAATGGTTAGATTGGATATATTCCCAAGATACAGCAGTACAAATTCAGAAACAATTGATGTTGGGCTGATGAAAATACAAGAGCAAAAAGTGTTTTCAACATTGTCATAATTACATCCCCAAATTTCTATTATCATCAGCGTAACCCAGGCCATTATCATCTCTCACTGACAATAGCCTCTGGTTAGACTTATCTCCATCTCCCACCCCTTTTCTGAACCATCAATCAATAGGGCATTAATAAAAAGTAAGGACCAATCATGCTTCATCTTTGCTCATTCCCCTATAGTGACTAGAACTAGAACTCTGTGATTCTCTTTATACTTTTGATCACCAACAGTTAATTATGGAATCAGTTGTTAAGGTCTGGCTTTCCCACCAGAATGTAAAAATTGATAAAATAACCAACTGCACATTTTTCATATGGCTGTATTCCTAGCATCTCGTATACTACTTGGTCAGGGTGTTCCATTTTTTTTTAGGTAAATGATTGAATACTTGAACATTGTGGTTCATATATGAAGTCAATAGACCAATAATCTCAGTTATGCAAAGATTCACAAAGTGTTTGACTCATGCATTCTTCCTGAAAAATTACTTCAAGATCTACTTCAGCCAGCTGAAAAAAATGAATCAAAATTTAAAACTCATAAATAGTAAAGTCATGGTGTGGAAGAACTGGTAATGAGCAACAGAAAGCATTTAAGCACATAATTTATTCTAAGTAACTGTGGTAAATATGGTTACAAAACAGAATGAAAGTGTCATAAATAAGTCTTGAAAGAGGACATTCTTAATTTATAAAATTAAAAATAATTAGCTTGGTAAAATTATCATACTGTACCAATTAAAGCTGATTGGCAGCAGGTAAAAAATATTAGGAAAAGAAACACTGCCCATCTTCACTTAAGTTGATAATTACAGGTACATTCATAGTGTAGGCTCAAATATATGTATGTGTGTGTGTGTGTATATATATATATATATATATATATATATATATATATATATATATATAAGCCAGGCATGGTGGTACATGCCTGTAATTCCTGGACTTTGGAGGCTCAGGCAAAAGAATTGCAAGTTCAAGGCCACCATGCTTCAAAACAAAAAATAAAAAGGGCTAGGGGTGTAGTTCAGAAGTAGAACTCCCTGGGTTCAATCCCCTGTACTTAAACAGATCAGTCAATCAATCAATGAAATCAATCAATGAAATAAAAGTTGAGACGTCTATCTTTGAATATGACAAAAATTGTAAATCTTCCACAATAAAGGCAAAATAAAAACAGACAGGTGTGGTAGCCCATGCCTATAATCTCAGTAATTAGGAGGCAGAGACAGGAGGATATAAGGTTTGAGACCAGCTTCAGCAATGTAGCAGTACTCTCATAAACTAAGTGAGACTCTGATTCAAAACAAATAAAACAAAAGGAAAAAACCTAAAAGGTCTGGGGGTACAGCTCAGAGGTAGAATGCTCCTGTGTACAAAACCCAGAACCATAAAAAAGAAAAAAATTCATTACAAAATCTAAGAAAACTTATTACCAGCAAACCCACACTGAAAGAAATATTAAAAGTCTTGAGATGGAAGTAAAATAACACAAGACAGAAATCAAATGTACATGAAAGAATAATGAGTGCTAGAAATGATAACTACATAGGCAAATATATGACTTTGTTTTTGTTTCATTCATTTAAAAGATAATTTGCTATTTAAAGAAAAACTAATTACATATTGTGGGATAATAACTTATGTGGAAATAAAATGTAAGCCAACAACAGTATAACAGATGGGAATAAATATGAAGGATATTGTTGTAAGGTTAAAACATGAGAAGTGATATGTACTTATTCATGGTGGATTTAAAATTTTGTGCTGTCACTAAAAATAAACAATAAAGCAAAGTTATAGCTAAAAACAAAAGAAATAAAATTGAACTTAAGAACAACCCTCAGTTAGTCCAAAAAATGGCAATAAGGAAAGAAAGTAGTCAAAAGAGATATGATAGAAAGAAATTTGTAAGATAGCTTATATGCAATATTAATAATTACATTAAATAGCTGGGTGAGGTGGTACAAGCTTGTAATCCCAGCACTTGGGAGGCTGAGACAGGAGCATCGCAGTTTGAGGACAGCCTGAGCTACTTAGTGAGGTCCTTTGCAACTCAGTGATAGCCTTCATCAAAATAAAGAATAAAAAATAGGGCTGGGGTGTTGTTTGGAAGTAGAATGCACCTGGGTTCAATCCCCAGTACCACAAATAATAATAATAATAATAATAATAATAATAATAACATTAATTGTAAGTGGACTTCATATTTAAATTCAAAGTCAAAGATTGTCAATGTATGAAAGCAATAAGCAATATGTACAGTTTAAATATCAAGACAAGCAGCTTAAGTAAAAGATGAAAAATTATATAGCAGAAACAACTAGTTAAAAGAAGCTGAAATGACTATATTAATATAAGATAAAGCTTCATTAGACAAGTAGACTTTACTTGAGATTAATAGGGGCAATTCAAAAAAAGTGTCACTTCATCAAGAAGGCATAACAAAGCCAGGTGTGGTGGTGCATACCTGTTGTCCCAGTACTTGGGAAGCTGAAACAGGACAATTAGAGATTCAAGGCCAATCTCAGCAATTTATCAAGACTCTCAACAACTTAGAAAGGCTCAAAATAAACAAAAGGTTTTGGGGTGTATCTCAAAGGTAGAATACTCCTGAGCTCAACCCCCAGGACCAATAAAAAGTCGCAAAAATCTTATTAAATATGCCTTTGATAACAATGGATGAAACATGACCTGATAGACCTCGAAAAAGAAAATTTTAAAAATTTGCAATTACTCTTGGAAATATTAACATTTCTCCAACAGTCACTAACCTGATAAAACAAAAATTCAGTAAGAAAATAGAAGATTTGAAAAGTACAATCATGAAAATAGCCTAATTGACATTTGTTTAATACCACTTTTAACAATTACAGAAGACATAAATTTTAAGTTCATATGGAACAGTCACCAAGATATACAGATATATGCTGGTCCATAAACAAATCTAAGTGAATTTAAAGGATTGAAAATTCACACAAATGTTATTGGCATATGATACAAATGAATTCTAAAACCAGATGATTTGGCTATAATATCCACAAATATTTAAAAATTAATCAGCACATTTATAAGTTTTTTTTTTGTGTGTGTGTGGTACTGGGGGTGGAGCCCAGAGGCTTTCTACCTCTGGGCTATACTACCAGACCTATTTTTATATTTTATTTGGAAACAGGGTCTCACTAAGTTGCTGAGAGCCTCACTAAGTAGCTGAGGCTGGCTTCAAACCTGTACGATTCTCCTGTCTCAACCTCCCAAGCATGGGAATTACAAGCATGTGCCACCACATCTGGCTTATAAGTATTTTTAAAGTCAAGGAATAAAAGACAAAAAATTAGAAAATATTTTAAACTGAATAATAATGAACATAAAACCTAAAGTTGTGAATTCAAAGACTGCAATGTTTACTTAGAAATTTTAGTTCTATTTTAGAAAAGGAAAGAAGAATAAAAAATATTATTTGAGATTCTATTAAGAAGAACGAAAGAACAATTAAATCTAAAATAAGTCAAAGAAAAAGTACCATAGCAATATAAATAAAAATATAATAGAAAATGGACAAATAATAAAAAATAATTAAACCAAACGAATAGTCAAAATAAACTTTAAAATAGACCATGTTGAAAGATTTACTTCTAGTTTCCAGACCAACTAGAAATCCTCAATAACTAAGACCTAATGGCATTTTCATAAACAAAGACATATAAATGGATGAAACAGATCAGAGCCTTGAAATAGAACCATGCATATAGTAGTTTAATTTTTTACAAAAACACAGATGCAATTAAATGAAAAAAATCATAGAGCTGTCAACAAATAGAAATGATAAAACTGTGTACCCATTTGGTGATAAACAAAAACAAAACAAAACAGAAAGCAAATTTTGGCTCTTGATGCTGTTCAAAAATTGAACTCAATAAGAATTATAGGACTAAGCATAGAACCAAATATATAAAACTTATAAAGAAAACATAAAATTCATGATCTGATGGCAAGTAAAAATGTTTTAGGACACACACACACAATAAATCGTAAGAGAAATATTGAATGAATTAGGTTTTATCAACATTGAAAATGTCTCTTCAAAAGTATAAGAAATGCTATGTTTGCAAAAGTACCAATTACAATCTCAAAGACGTGTGGGGAGGATGAAGAAGAGGGGAGGGACCGGAGGGGAGGGCACCAAGAGCTGTGCGCATGTATTTTTCTGACTCTTTGTGTCCCAATATGATGTGAAATTACAATGCAACAAACAAACAAAATAAAAAATAAAATGTGTAAAGACAAGTCACAGACTGGATGAAGGTATTTATACAACACCTATAAGATGAAAGACTGGTAACCAGAACATGTAAATAAATCTTACAAAATCAGACATAATAATACAGGATATTCGATGATAAATAAGCAATATATTTGAATGAAGACATAGCACAACACACATGTATATGAATGCCCAGGGAATGATGATCAACAGTATTAGTTATCAGGAAAATGCAAAGTAAAGTCACAGGTTGTCACTTTTACATAACATCTAAAAATTTTTTTTAAAAGCTTATCCCACGGAAGTACAGTAGAATAGTGATGATAAATATGAGAAAGTTCGCAGGAGAGGAGGATGATTAAGGATGGTTAATGGGCACAGGGGTGCAGCTGACTGGAGAAGTATTTTCTAATGTTCTATAAGACAAAAGGAAAACTACAGCCAACAATAAATAACTGGATATTTCAAAATAACTAGTATAAAGCTGCTATAATTTGAATTTTGACTATCCTCTAGATGTCCATGTGTTAAGAGGCCCAGGTGTTAAAGGTTGGTTTCCAGGAAAGAGCTACCGAGAGAAGGAACATTTGAGAGGTGAGGCCCTACTCAGGTGATTAGAGGCATGTCCCCCAAGGGAACTGTGGGACCTGGCCCTTTTTGGTTTCTCTCTCCTCTCTAGTAAAAAAGTGAGCATTTTTTTTCCATTGTGCACTCCCCAACCTTGCTATCTGGCACCCCCCACCAAGTGACCTAAGAGTAGTGGGTCCACCCTCTGCTGATCTAAAAACTCTAAACGTATGAGCTAAAGCAAACCTTTTCTTTTTAATTAGTTAATCATCTCAACTAATTATAACTACCTATTATGGTAATAAAAGCCTGACTAACATAAAAGGCTCTTGAATATTTTAATACACACACAAACACACAAATGGTAAATGTTTGAAGTGATAGAAATTCTAATTATCCAAATCTTTATACATTGTACACAACTATTGAAACATCAAAATGTACCACATAAGTATGTATAAGTATTATGTGTAAAGTTAAAAATTTAAATAAAAATTCCCCAAAATTACAGGGAGATATTACCAGATGCCTACAAAAATGGCTAAAATTTGAAAAATTGTTACTATCCAGCGTGAACAAAGATGTAGAGCAGCTAAGCTTTCATATAATACTAGAAGGAGTATAGTGAATAGCATAATAACTTTAGAACCCATTTTTAATTTTTTATATAGTTATATATACACATGCCATATGACCCATTAATTCTACTTTTCAATGTTTTTCCAAGAGAAATAAGATCCAATGTCTATAAAAGGGCTTGTACATAACAGTTTAAAACATATTTATTTAAAACATCCCAGCTATTCATCAATAGGAGAGCAAATTAATAACTTTGGTGTATATATAAAACGGAGTACTGTAAACTATTGATTGATACAATAACATGGATGGATCTCAAACTTACTATGTTGAGCAAAGGAAGGGTAATACAAGAAAACACCTAATTATTGTGGTAAATAATTCAAGTGGTGATTGCCTTGAAGTTGGGGGAGTTCCTGAAAAGGGATATGAGGAAACTATGTATAAAGTTGAAAACATTTAACACATTGCTTGTGGTGGTTATAGAGTTATTTACATATTTTATAACTCTGAACTATTTTGTGGGTGCATGGAATAGTATTTATACTCATTATATGGGGATGTTTTATTGTATTTTAAAGTCTACCTCAATCAAACTGTCTTATTTCATCCAGGCTCCTATGACAAATTATCAAAGACGAGGTGGGTTATAAATGATAGAAATTAATTTCTCATACCGCTGGAGGCTGACAAGTAAATGTCAAGGTGTCAGCAGATTCAGTGTCTGATAAGGGCCAGTTTCCGTGTTCATAGATGGTGCCTTCTCACTGTGCCCTCATATAATTGTCACAGTGTCTTTTATGAAGGGCACTAACTCCATATATAAGAACTCCACCCTCACAGTCTTATCACCTTCCAGAGGCCCCACCCTCAAATACCATCACTATGAGATTAGAATTTCAACATATAAAACTTGCGCTACAAGCATTCAGATCATACCACAAACTAACTTAAAAAGAAAAACAAATCGATAATGTTAGTCCCACCTAAAGAAGCTAAACAAAGAAAAAATTTAAATCAAATTAAGAAAAAAGGAAATGAAGAGCCCAACTCCTTAAAATATGAAACAGATAAACAATGAAGAAAGTCAGTGAAAACAAAAGATAATATTTGGAGGAAAGATAAAAATAAAACATGGTTAACTTCTAAATGTCTCAAAATCAGTTTATCAATATCAAAAATGATAGAGGGAACATTACTACAGATTCCACAATCATCTCTGGATAAGGGCAAATTGTGAAAAATTTTGTGCCAATAAATTTGATATCTTGGGTGAATTAGAGAACTTTATTTGAATGACATAAACTATCCAAACTAAAACAGAAGACAAAATATCCAAGTAGCTATCTGTTAAATAAATTGAATTTATTATTGAGAATATTATTGAAAGGAGAACTCCAGAATCACATAGATTCACTAGAGAATTTGAGAAAGCACTTATGAAATAATGCCAATCTTTTCAAAACGCTCCAGACAATGAAAAAAGGGAACACTTTTCAAGTCATTGTATGAGGGCAGCATAATCTTTATAACCAAAATCATTTCTAGAAAAAAAATTAAAGAACAATATCTCACATGAACAAAGATACAATATTCTTAATAATTTATTAGCAAATTGAGTCCAGAAATATATGAAATTGGTAAAATGTCATGACCAAGTTGGATTTGTTCTAGGAACATAGGATTATTTAATATTAAAACAATAATTAACAGACTAAAGGAGATGTATGAATAAATTAAGGAAGAAAAATCATACAGTAAGTTAAATAGCTATGAAAAAATATTTGAAACAATATACACAGGATAAAAATCTCTTCAAAAAATTGAAATAGAAGAAAACTTCCTCAAGAAGATAATATAAAACAGCCACCACACTCATGTATTTGTGATAGGAGTGTAAAGTGGTATGACCTCTTTGGAAGACAGTTTGGCAGTTGTTTATAAAGTTAAACACTCACCCTATGACCCAGAAATTTCTTTCCTAGGCATTTCTTCAAAATAAAATAGGACTTGAGCCCATGCAAATGTTTTTACAAGAACATTTAAAGATGTGTTATTCACAACGGTGCACATAATCCTCAACTAGAAACAGCACAAATATCAACCAATATTTTGGTGAATGCTCAAATAAATTGTGATATGTTTATTTAATGAAATAGTACTCAGAAGCAAAAAGAAACAAATCTAATATATGTAACATCATGAGTGAATTTCATGGATATTTTTCTAAATAAAATAAGGACAAAAAAGAGTATATAATGTATGTAGTGTAGAAAAATGTAAATGTGTGTAAACACAGATGTTTATATATTTCTACAAGTAAAAATATTACACTAGAATAAGATAATGTTGAAGTGGCACTGATGATCTATTGAGTAATAATAATATTTTGCATATTGATAGGCATAAGGCTACATATGTACATGAATTTGTCAAAATTCATTGAAGCACAATACTTTGGAACTATGCATTTAATTCTATATTATTTACACTTCAAAAATAAGAGACAAAATATGATATCACCATCATAATGTCAGACAAAAAATATTTTAAGACTGATGGTACTTGATATAAACAGAAATTATGTGACAAATGGCAATAGATATAAAAATTTTGAGCCAAATGTACCTAATGCTATACTTACAAGGAAAAAACTAATATACTTCCTTTCATCAAATAGAGTATATTTTTAAAACCTACAACAATTAGGCTGGAAAACGGAATCTATGAGAAAAGTCAAATCAAAATTACAAAATCAAAAACAGTATTATAACTGAAATTGAAAACACAGTAGATGGAGTCCAGTGTGGTGGCACATGTCTATTATCCCAGTACTTGAGAAGCTGAGGCATAAGAATTCCAAGTTTGAGAACAGTTTTAGCAACTTAGTGAGACCCTCAGCAATTTAGAAAGAAACTATTTGAAAATAAGAAATAAAAAGGACTGGAGGTGTATTTAAAATATAGAATATACCAGCTCAAGAAAATGGCAACTGTGGTACACAATACATCTCAGGAGCTGAAACAAACAAAAACCAACTACCAAGAAGGCAGCTTCTTGACAAGAAAAAAAAATGCCAACAATGAAGATACACATGAAAACACAAAATAGGGAACCACGGCGGAAGAATATCCAAAACTCAGCTCACGAGATTCACAGCAAATAGCCTGAGCACACAACTAACCTGCTATGGCTGCCTCACCATTTTGGGGTGCTGGCAGAGCCATGACCACTGGCTTTGAAGTCCCAAGAGATCCCAGAAAGTAAACCAAAGACTTGAAGTACAGAAAGCAGTGGCAGAGCTCCAACATCTTAAGCTACCAGCACCACATTTCAGGAATGGAGGAAAAGATCCCAAAACCCATGTGCTCAACAGAAGCTGGCACCTGAAGTAGCACACTGTGCCCTACAGAGACCCAGGCCTGCAGGACAGTAAGGTAGCCTCGTTTCTCAGTGGACAACCGCCCAGAGCAGCTGTGAGGACCCCCGGTGGGCTAGGATCTAGTGGCCCACCTCTGAGGTGATTGGGGTAGACCCTACAGACACAGAAAAGGCCCATAGTGCCCGGAGCACAGTACCAGCACAGGGTCACAGGGGGTCAATCCAAAATTACACTGGATAACCTCCACTGGTGTGGGTAGGGAAGGGCAGGCCCAGGGCCAGAAGGCACAGAGAAGAGGGCCTGAAAGCTCAGAACCCAGCCCAGAAAGCACAGAACCCATGCCCAGAAAGCACAAAGCTGAGGGCTAAAAAGTGCAGAGGATGGCAGAGAGCGTGGGGCCCAGGGCCTGAGAGTGTGGAGTCCAAGGTTGGAAGGTACAGAGCCCAGGGCCAAAGAGTACAGAGCCCAGTGATGGAAAACTCAGAACCCTGTGCCTACATGAAACTAATTTACAGTGACAACCGCCACCTTGACGCCTGATCACAAAGCTGTCAGAGGCGACAGAGGGGTGCAAATACTCATAAAATGCATCCAAAAGCTGACAATAAGTTATGGAACAAATGACAGATATTGCAACATACTCCAGAATCTACTACAGTGAACTGACATTTTATGGGCCCTGTATATATTAATTAGCAGTACTGCTTTTATTGTTTTTTTTTGTCTTTGATTTATTCTTACAACTGCTAGTTTTTGTTGCTTGTTTTGTTATTATGTGCATGTTTGTTTACTCTCTCCCCAATTCTTTTTACAAGCTCCCCCTTTATCCTATCTATTCTCCTCTCAAAACTTTTTTATCTTACTGTATCTCCTTGTTTTATTCTCAAGCTATTTCATATCTCCATATCTAAATACTCTATACTAACTAAAAGAAACCTAATATATCACCATCTCTCATTCTCAACCAGACAGTACCTAATTATACTAAAATTTTTATTCAACTTAATCATATCCTCTATTTTACCCTACTCCTGTACCCACCACCCCAGCTCCTCCCCACTCACCTAACCCTCACTATTGCTAATACCTCTAAATCCCTACTGCTAAGATTGGATCAGGCAGGTTATCCACAGACTCACAAATAAAAAGAAAGAAGATGCCAAGACAACAGAATCAGAAACCTGAAAATTTTGAAAATATGAAAATGGGGGACAGCGAAGAAATAAGAAATATCATGAATATTAATCTATAAAAAATGCAAGAATGAGAATTCTGAATCCTGAGGCTGGGTGTGCTAGTGCATACTTGTAATTTCAGCATTTGAGAGGCTGAGACAGGAGGATTGCAGGCTCATGGACAGCCTCAGCTACTTAGTGAGGCCCTCCACAACTCGGTGAGACCCTGTTTTAAAATAAAGAATAAAACATCAAGCTTGGGATGTAGCTCAGGGGTAGAATGCTGCTGAGTTCATTCTGCAGCACCATAAAAAAAAAGAAAAAAGAAAAAGAATTACAAATCCTAAGTTTTCAGTATGATGAAAAGCCTCATGGAAGATGAAATTGGGACCTTAACAAAGTATCAGAAGGAGGCCTGGAATGAAATGAAAGAGTCAATAAATGAAATGAAGACAGCAATAAAAAGAAATTATAGAAGATTAGATGAAATGGAAAACACAATATCACTGTTAGAAGACAGTTCATTCATAACCAGAAGCACCATCGACAGCATACAGAAGTCATAACAGAAACAAAACATGGAATCCATGAAGAAAGAAATATAGAAAACAATTACATTCACAATAACCTCAAAACCAAATAAATACCTAGGAATAAGCCTAACCAAAGATGTAAAATGACAACTATAAAACATTAAAGAAACTAAAGAAGACCTTGAAAGATGGAAAGAACTCCCTTGCTCATGGATAGGCAGAATAGATATAATCAATGGCCATCCAGCCAAAAGCAATCTATAGATTCAATGTAATTCCTATCAAAATACCAACAACATTCTTCATAAACCTTGAAATATCAGTCATGAATTTCATATGGAGAAAGAAACAACCAGGAATAGCCAAAGCAAATTTCAGCAATAAGAATCATGCAGGAGGCATCACAATCCCTTACTTTAAATTATACTACAAAGCAATAGTAGTTAAAACAGCATGGTATTGGCACAATAACAGGCACAAAGACCAATGGAACAGAATAGAAGATAAAAAAAAAAAACCATACACTTAAAGTCATTTGATCTTTGACAAAGGGGCCAATTTCATATGCTGGAGGAAAGACAGCCTTTTCAACAAATGGTGCTTGGAGAACTGCCTATTCATTTGTAGAAAGGTGGAACTGAATCCTTACCTCTCACTGTGTGTAGGAATCAACTCGAAATGGATCAAAGACTTGGAAATTAGACCAGAGACTGAAGTTATTAGAGGCAGGCTTAGGTTCAACAGTCCAACATATAGGCCCAGGTAGTAACTTCCTCAATAAGACCTCCAAAGCACAGGAAATGAAAACAATAATTAAAAAGTGAGATGGCATCAAACTAAAAAGTTTCTGCTCATCAAAGGCAACTAGCAAGAATCTAAAGAGAAAGCCTACAGAATGAGAGAAGATCTTACCACCTACCACTCTGATAGAGGGCTAATATCCAGAATATACAAAGAGCTCAAAAGACTCTACACTAGCAAAACAAACAACTCAATTAAGAAATGGGCAACTGGCCAGGCATGGTGGCGCATGCTTGTAATCCCCTCGCTTGGGAGGTGGAGACAGGAGGATTGTGCAGGTTCAAAGCCAGCTGCGCTGGCTTAAGAGACCTTGTTTCCAAATAAAAAGTATAAAATGGGTTTGGGAGTGTAGCCCCGAGGTAGAAAGGCTTCCAGGAACCCCAGTACCATGAAAGAAAGAAAGAAAGAAAGAAAGAAAGAAAGAAAGAAAGAAAGAAAGAAAGAAAGAAAGAAAGAAAGAAAGAAAGAAAAAGAAAGAAAGAAAGAGAGAAAGAGAGAAAGAGAAAGAAAGAGAAAAAAAGAAATGGGCACCTGAATTGAATAGACACTTCACAAAAGAAGAGACACAAATGCCAATAGATTAAAAAATTTTTCAACATAATTAGTTATCAGGGAGACGCACATCAAAACTACACAGAGATTCCATCTAACCCCAATCAGAGTGGCAAGCATAAATAAATCAAATGACAACAAATGCTGGCAAGGATGTAGGAAAATAGGAACTCTTTTACATTGTTGGTGGAAGTGCAAACTAGTTCAGCCACTATGGAGATCACTGTGGAGATTCCTTAGAAAACTGGGAATAGATCCACCATATTATCTGGCTATACCACTCCTCCCTATCTTTTCAAAGGGGTTGAAATCAGAGAACTACAGTAACATACCATACCCATGTTCATTGCAGCACAATTTGCAATAGCCAAATATGGAACCTACCTAGGTCTCCATCAACAGATGAATGGATTGCAAAATTATGGGAAATGCACACATTGGAATTCTATTCAGCAATAAAGAAAAACAAAATCATGTCATTCATAAGAAGATGAAAAAACCCGGAGAACATTATGTTAAGTGAGATTAGTCAAGCATAGAAAGAGAAGGGACATGTGTTTTCTCTAATATGCTCAAGCTAGGAATTATTAGGGATACCAGAGAGACTCCAGATAATGGAGAGGAAACCTAAAGCTAGAAAGGAAGGGTAGGAGAGGAAGAAGACTGAGGTTATTTCATGGAAAAGCTACATTAGAATATGTGCATACATGTGAATATAACATAGCTAACCTGGACACTCAGTATTGGGAGGGAGGAAAAAGGGGGAAATGGGGGTGGGGGAGGAATGGAAGGTCAACAAGTACTATGTGAATATATGCCATTGTCAATATGATCCACATTATGATGTGAGGTTATAGTGCATCAGTAAAATGAAATTTAAACAATAAAAAATAAAAACAACAAAACATAAAAAATAATGTGCTACCACACCAGGCATTTTGCTAAATTTTTATTAGTAGTTAAATGAGTATAGAGATGTTATGTGGATCTGAATGTAAAAATGTACACAATTTTATCATGATATATTTTAGTACATAAGATACTATTATTTCCCAAAATAAGGCTCCCCAAATCAAACATTTAAAACAGTTTATTAAATAGAAATATAAGTTATATACATTGCACAAAAAGAATACTCCTGGATTCATTTTCTACTAACTGAAACAAAACAAACAAATAAAAACTCAGTGGATTGATTTAAGATCAGGATTACCTAGTCAAAATTGCACTGGAGAAATATGATTATAAATTTTAGAAGCACACTTTGGGTATATCACTAGTAAATACTAAGTTTAAAAGAAAACACTCAGTATACTTAAAAACATCATGTATACCACAGAAAAAAATTAATGAGAGGATGGTCCAAAAGAAACAGAAAGAAATGATCAGAGAGAATAAACATAACAGAACAAAAACAACTGAATATATCAGTTATGACAAGAAATAGGAGGGTTTTGTGTGTGTGTGTGTGTGTGTGTGTGTGTGTACTGGGGGTTGGAACCCAGGGGCTTTCTACCTCCAGGCTATACTCCCAGACCTATTTTATATTTTATTTGGAAACAGGGTCTCACTAAGTTGCTGAGAGCCTCACTCAGTAGTTGAGGCTGGCTTCGAACCTCTGCGATCCTCCTGTCTCAACCTCCCAAGTACTGGGATTACAAGTGTGCGCCACCACGCCTGGCTTAAATAGGAGTATTTTAAACCTTCCAATTGAAACAAGATGTCTTCCTCAGAAATATTTATTCTGTAATAATACTGGCAACCAAATGCCCAACCACGGGGAAAGGCTAAATGCATGATACCTCTCCTTCAGTAGTAAATCTTGCTATAATAAAATGGGTACCAACAGAAACTTATTTTTACATTTTTTTTAAAATTTTTGTAGTACTGGGGATTGAACCCAGGGGCATTCTACCTATGAGCTACACCCTTGTCCCATTTTCTATTCTTTATTTTGAAACAGGGTCTCACTAAGTTGCAGAGGACCTCACCAAACAGCTGAGGCTGGGTTCCCCATCCTCCCTTCTCAGCCTCCCAAGTACTGGGATTACAAGTGTGGGCCAGCACACCCAGCCTAACAAAACAGTTAATAGTATGGAAGATACATCTTTTAAAATATTAAGCAGTAAAGGATTCTCAGTTCTTTTTCTTAATTGGGTACATTATAATTTTAAATCATAATGAGGTATAGAAGTTAGAAAAATACATGCTCTTCCCAATGGGTTCTCCCCACTTGCCCCACAAATCTTTGAGATTGGAATTGGCAATTTTGTGTATGTTCATAACATTATTTCTACTATTGCATTCTTTATGATATTGTACTCCTCTACCACCCTCAGCCATTTCCTAGAGTCATTTCTCATTTATCTAAAGTTACCTTTATTGCCAGATCTCTCTCTAGCTTTCATATATAAGAGAGAACATGCATCTGTTTGTTCTTTGGGACTGGGTGTACCCAGTATAATACTACTGAGTTCTGTCTATTTTCCTGCAAATAGTCTAATTTTATTCTTACAGAGTATCAAGATACATAAATATACGAGACTTCCGGGAAGATGGCGACGGAGAAAAGCAGGGCTTAAGCACCCCGCTAACAACTAATCTCCATTACCACAAAATCAGCCCCTTTCATAGCCAGAAAACACCATCACCAGAGAAACAAAAAAATCACCAGGCTCCAAAGAGAAAGCGGACTGAGAACAGAGCTCAGAGCCACAGAGGAGATACACCGGCCTCACGCCCGAGGCCGTGGCAGCAGCGCCATACTGCCGGCGGCAGCGGCGACTTCACCTGACGGCTACAGCAAGCCGAGGTGAGACTCTGTGGAACAGCCAAGCGGGATTTCTCGCTGCAGGTAAAATCTAAAGCTCCCAGTGGCTGAGTTCAGCACACGCTGCAGGGATTCAGAGTGGAAATCAAAACCAAGAAGAAATACGCCAGCCTCACGGCCTAGGGCGTAGCAGCGGCGCCATATTGCCACCGGCGGCAGCAGCAGAGAATTCACCGAATCCAGTACAGCTACATCTGCATACTCAAGAACAGTGAGTCAAATTGCGGGCCACAGAGGAGAAATCCCAGTACTGTACTCCCTGGGACTTGACCCAGTAGGGAGGGGCGGTGGCAGAGATATCACACCATAGGAGAACTTGCAACCTGGCACCCCCCCCCCCCCCAGTCTAAAGCAGCCTCTATTGACTCCCTGGGTCGGAGACTCTGTGATACAAACCAGTAAAGGAGTAGTGGGGTCTGAGATACTACAGACACGAGAACCAGAACACCTTAAGTGAAGTCATAGTGACCCAAGGGAAGAACCCAGAGAAGGCACAAACTTCCTAAATCATGGGAAAGAGGAATAATACTGGAGCAATGAATGCCCACAACCCCACAACATCAGAAACCAATAAAACAGAAAATCAGAGATTTCTAGAAGATCAAATCAGGAAAATAACTGTAGAAATAATAGAGGTGCTTCAAAAAGAACTCAGAGAGAGCCTAAAAGAGATAAAGGATGCAATTAATGAAGTAAAGGCCTCAATTCAAAGCACAAACAACCGATTAGACCACATGGAGAACAGAATCTCACTCTTAGAAGATGATCATTCCAAAAATGAACACATAGTTTCTAATCTAGGAAAAAATATCCGACAGCAGGAATCTGATATTGAAGAAATATGGGTCCATTTTAAGAGAGCTAACCTAAGAATAATTGGAATAGAGGAGGGAAAAGAAAGTGAAACCAAAGGGATCAACAATCTCTTCAAGGAAGTAATAGCAGAAAATTTTCCAAACATAGAGCAAGAGGTTGATACACAGGTCCAGGAAACTTATAGAACTCCCTTTAGACAGGATCGGAGAAGAGGATCCCCACGCCACATAATTGTCAAAATGATCAATGTGGAAGCCAAGCAGAGAATCTTAAAGGCAACAAAAACAAAGGGCCAAGTGACATTCAGAAGCAAACCAATTAGAATCACTCCAGACTTCCCAAACCAAGTCAGGAGAGCCAGAAGGGCTTGGAGTAACATATTCCAAACTCTGAAAGAAAACAACTTCCAGCCAAAAATTTCCTACCCAGCAAAACTTTCTATCAAATTAGATGGAGGTATAAGAAGCTTCCATGACAAACAGAAACTGAAGGAATTTATGTCTTCAAAACCAACACTAGAGAAAATATTCAAAGAGATTAACTACAAAGAAGAAATAGGTAACACACACCAGAACCAGAGAAACAAGATTTTCCATCCAACAGTCAACTAAGATTGGTTATCTGTGGAGATTCATTATTTATGTTAGTCTTTTACCTATCTCTAAATTGTATTGTTTGCCTTTATTGTTGTTAATTTTTAGGATTTCTAGTTGGAATATTAATATACCTTCAGATATAGCATTTGGAAATATTTTATCCCATTTTATTAGTAACTGTTAACTCTGTTTACATTGTCTTTGGATATACAATATTTTTTTTATTTTTTTAGGGAGTTTGTATACTCTTCTGTTGCCTGTGCCATTGAAATCATATCCAAGAAATCACTGCCAATTTCAGTGTTGTGAGGTTTTATGACCCAGATTTTCTCCTAAAAGTTTATAGTCTTAAGATTTATATTTAGGTCTTTTATCTATTTTGAGTTAATATTTGTATATGGGATTAGGTAAGGGTCCAATTTTATTCTTTTCCGTGTAAGTATTATTTTTCAACAATATTTAGTTAAAAGATTATTATTTCCACCACCAAATGTTCGTGGAAACCTTGTCAAAAATAACTTGACAATATAGGGAAGAATTTAGCTCTAGGCTTTTATTTAACTCCAATGGTTTATATATCTGCCTTTAGAATAGTACTACACTGTTTCAATTATTGTAGCTTTATATGGTTTGAGATCAGAAAATATACATCTTCTAGCTTTGTTCTTTTTCAAGATCGTTGTGGGTATCTAGAGTCCATTTTCCATATTAGGATAGATTTTTTTTTCTGAAAAATAAATATATAAATATATGATAGTTTCACCTAAAAAAAATAGAAAAAAAATATTCTCTGGTAAGAAAGAAAGTAAAAAGAAATATTGAAATGTTATCTTTAAGTCATCAAAAGCTTGGTATCAGACAAATGAAACTGTTATGTGAGATTATCATTTTTAATTTTGGATAAATTGCTATAATACTAGATGTCAACCACTAAGCCAAGCATGGGAGGGAGAGATGGGGAGAGAATGGGGTGGAGATCGGGTGGGGGCTGACTGGGCGATGTGTGCATGTATGTCTACAAAAGTTTGTATCCCGCCGGGCGTGGTGGCGCACGCTTGTAATCCCGGCACTTGGGAGGCAGAGACAGGAGGATCGCTCAGGTTTGAAGCCAGCCGCGCGCGCGCTGGCTTAGGAGACCCTGTTTCCAAATAAAAAAATGTAAAAATAGGTCTGGGAGTGTAGTCCGGAGATAGAAGGGCTTCCAGGAACCCCAGTACCACCAAAAAAGAAAAAAGTTTGTATCCCACTATGATGTATGAATACAGTGCACCAATAAAAAAAAGATACATAAATATAGAATTTAATAAAAACTAAGTAAGGGGAAAATACCAAGCACTAATAGCAGGTTATCTAAAGGAAAGAGAATTAGTTTTTGTTCTATTTTAAATTTCTTTCCTATAAATATACTATGTTTCTGAATTTTTAATTTATACAAGTCATATGTAAATATATTAGTGCTTTAAAATATACAAATAATGCACAAAATATATTTCCCCCTGAACTTTCTAGTCTACATTCTTCTAATTCCCATGCCATTATTTTCTGTAGGATTAACTATTGTGATTTTTTTTCTGCTGCCTTCCAGATCATTTTACTTCGATAATCAAAGGCAGTACCTACTAAAAATGAATATAAAATAATTTCCATTGCTGTAAAAGGAGGCTCGGTGGCTGCATGAATGGGAAGCCATGATAGAAACGACTGCTCAGTGGAGTGTGTGAGTCAGGTGGAAGCTAATCTTCTTCCAGCTGGGATTCCATTGAATAAGTCCCTGATGATCCATGGAGAGGACAGGGGACTAGAGTATCACTTGGTGGAAGCTGTGCAGATGGAGCCAGGATTGGCCCGCATCCAGAATTCAGGCGGGATGTAGATGCGGAGAGGATTGGACAAGAACCTTCTTAGCTGTCTGTGAAGAGAATACTGACACTGGAGGAAACGTGGTGGTGAGAGATTCAGCTGAAGAAAAAAGCAGAAAGTAAAGAATAGGGAAGGAGGAGGCTATGCAAGAGACACCAAGATCTGGTTTCGGAGGCCGCAAATGTCTGGCTTGGGTGGCTGGAATGCGTCCAGGTGCTCCTGCAGAAATCCTCTGGTCATCAAATCAGCTGCAACTGAGTCCTGTCTAAGGTTTCATTTTCTGGTGTATGAACAGGGGATATGGGTTATGTGAAAATTCAATTAGATGAAGAATGTGAGCATGATTGGCAGTGAGAGCTGATACCGTGGTAGAAAGTGGAACGAGAGAAGAGCAGGGAAGCCTGAGCTTGTGCCCCAGGAAGCTGCCTTTCTGGCATCCCGTTGATACTTTTGGAAATCATGCAAAGCCCAAGCCAGCTTTTTTGTGCCCCCAAAGCCCACACTGGCAGCCCCATCTTTGCAACGTAACTAATTTGATTTTCTGATGCCGGAAGGCAGAGTTGTCCCCGGGTTCCTAGAGAACTGCACATATGGTTCGGTGTGGTTTCTTTGAAAACACAATTGCTGTACACTTAATCATTTCTTTTTCAAGGAAAACATAACATTAGCTACTGTACATGGGTATGTAACTCATCTCTTTTAATTAGATGCTAATTAATGACTCACTAGCTTTAATCATATCAATCTGGTAATACTATTTATGCCCCACAGAATAATGAACTACTTTATAAGAAATGAGCGTGACACATGTTGACATAGGAATGCATCCAGCCATAATTCGCTTTGGGTAAATATCCCACCCAGACTTGGATTCTGAACAATTTGCGAGGCAGTGCTCACGTGATCCATGGGGGAGAGAGGCAGAGACTACCATCTGGAGAGAGGAGGGAGCAAGAGGCAGAGAAATGCCATAGAGGACTCTTTTCCCAGGAATGGGCTTCTGTCCTGTCCTGGTCAGTTTTCTCCTGGAGGTGAATTGGAGACATTTGTACAGAAAAGCCCAAGGAAGGGTTTGACTACTTACATAGTGCCTAGAGACAATGCCTGGAGACTGCTTTGCGGGTGAGGAAGAGTGTGGTAGGTGGGGTGCATGAGTCTCCTGAGACTGGTCTACAAGGTCTGCTGCATCCAGCCAAGGCGGCAGAAAGGAAGGGTGGTAAGAGAGGATGAAACCAATATGAACACCATCCAGACAATTATCTAGCTGTTTCCAGTGAGGAAGGGTAGCCAACAGCCAGTCTACATCCAAATAAATATGGCAGCACTGGGGAGATTTCAGTGTATTGGTCATGAAGCAAATAGGATCCAAGTTAACTCTTAGGGAGCCACATAACAAGGGTAGTAGGAGATCTGTGACCCTGGAGGTTTAAGTATACAGTAGAATCATTACCCCTGCCAGTGCCTAGGAGAATAAATGTGTTCCAACTCTAGGTGAGAAGGATTTTCTGAAATGGCCAGTAGAGTAACAGTGATAGTGAAGGATAATTTATTATATATGAGGCAGTTTTTACACAATATATGATGTTCCGGGGAATAGGTACTCTAGTTACTATTAGATATATGAGAAAAATGAGGTTCAGAGAAAAAAATTAACTACATAGTGCTACATAGATAGTAAGTGGAAGAGCCCTGCTTCCAACTCAGCACTCTGACGCACAGACCTTGCTTTTGAGCACTAAACCCCCAAACCCTTACACCTCCCCTTCACCTCTCCATCCCTGCACCTCCCCAGCCCCACCCAGGAGGCTATGTGAGGCTGTCAGTGTCTTAGCCAGAAAAACTGGCTGATAAAATAGAATTATTATCAGGGAACTGAGGCAGAAAGCTGCTTTTACCATCTGGGGCAAATTAGCAAGGGGAAGGTGTCAAATTGTTGAGTGCCCATGATTTCTAAAGAGAGTAAAATTCTCGCCCTGTTGTCTCCACAACTTGTTCATGGGTTTTTTGATCCACATTAGGATCACTTAGGACTTTGTGGTATGTTGAAAAGTGAAGTTCAAAGTTCTTAAAGCTGGCCCATGAGACCTTCCATGATCTGGCTCTAGTATCTATCTAATGTCAGCTCCTTGTATGCTCCTCAAAGTCACAGCTAAGACATTGTGATGTCTCTTTATTAAATCAAACAAACTTTTACCCAAGGCCTTCTCTCTCTTCAGATTCCCTCTACATCAATAGAAGTTTTCATATGTTTATTCACTGATTTATCCCAGGCACCTAAGCAGTAGGTGGTGGCACAGGGATACTCAAGAAATATGTGTTGAGTGAAGGACCTTGGTAAATACAGTTTAGGAGACTCCTCACAGCAAAATCAAAACCAATGGGCAGAAACTGAAGAGAAGCAAATTGCTCAGCCAGACCTGTGCAAGCAGGACCTGTGCAAGCAAGAAGTGACCTGCTCCCAAGTCCAGTATTCTCCCCATCATGAGAAACACCTGAGCAGAATCTGCTCAGTCACTGGCAAAGACACTTGGACTAGAAGAGGAATAAGAGACAGAGCAAAGTCTCCTGAGTCTTCCAGCTCCAATTCTATAAATGGCCCTACTCCAGTGGCCCCTGGCAGATCCAGCTGGAGCACCTGTTTAAAGCCATTGAGAGGAAGACTCTGGGGACTGTAGGGAGAACAGGCCCCACAGAAGTTGATGCGGAGGGATGGCTGTGTCTGGGCAAGAGGTTCACTGGGCCCTCTTGGAAGGGGTGACTACCTCTGCCTCACTCTCAGTTTTATTTATTTATTTTTTCATACTAGGGGTGGAACCCAAGGGCATTCTACCTCCGAGGTACATCCCAGCCCTATTTTGTATTCTTTATTTTGAAATAGGGTCTCACTGAGTTGCAAAGGGCCTCACTAAGTAGCTGAGAGTGTCTACGAACCGCGATCCTCCTGTCTCAGCTTCCCGAATGCTGGGATTACAAGCGTGCGCCACCACGCCCGGCTCCACTTTCAGTTCTTATGCCATGAAGTGAGCTAAGGGTGGATATGATCCCAACCTAGCTAATAAGAACATCTGAGGCTTTTGGCTATTACAATTGGTTCAGGGATGGGCATTGACCTGATGTGGGCCAAAGAAAAATATTACTCAAAAATACATTCATAGTTGCGCAGAGTGGACCACACCTGTAATCCCAGTGTTTGAAGCCTGAGACAAGAGGATTATAGGTTCAAGGTCAGTTTAGCAACCTCGTAAGACTCTGTTTCAAAATTAAGAAAAATAAAGCTGGGTGTGGTGGTGCACATTTGTAATCCACACGCTTGGGAGGTGGAAACAGAAGGATCGCACAGGTTCGAAGTCAGCCTCGCTGGTTTAAGAGACCCTGTTTCCAAATAAAAATACAAAAATAGGTCTGGGAGTGTAGCCGGAGGTAGAAGGGTTCCCAGGAACCCTAGCACCACAGATAGATAGATAGATAGATAGATAGATAGATAGATAGATAGATAGATACATACATACATACATACATACATACATACATACATATATATATAATTGGGCTGGGGGTGTAGCTAGGAGGTAGATACCTCTGTGTTCAATCCCTAGTACTGCAAAAAATAAAAATAAAACAAACAAGCAAACAAACTAGGCCTGGAAATATAGCTCAGAGGTAGAATGCCTCTGAGTTCAATTCCTGGTTCCATACATGTGCATACACTCACACTCACACACACACACACACACACACACACACACACACACACATTAGTTCATATATTTTGTGCTGCTGAAATTGGTGTTGGAAGGATAGAAATTAGAGTCAGTAGAAAGGATTGGAGTCAGATGGAGTTACAGCCATATTCTTACCAAGAGTAGGGATCATCAAGAGAGTCTGTAGATGAAGTGAGCACCCAAGTAGAAGAGCCAGGAGGCAGAGCAGTTCTTACAGTGACACACACTGCTAGATTTGACCCTCTTTTGGGGGGGGGGATGGTAAAGAAGTAATGAATGTCTCATTTTTAGTAAGCCATTTTGTGTTGAATTTTTTTTTACTGTTTCAACCCCAAAGGTCCTGCCTATAAGAATGGAAACCAAAGAGAATATGATCTGTTCAATAGTAGCAAACATTTGACTTTGAAGGACATGGACTACTCTTTTTGACTTGTAGAAGAGCAGGCTGAAGTCCAGAGAGAAGGGCTGTTGAATTCACATCTAGGGAAGGACAAGAGAATAGAGGAGCAGGGACAGAAGAAAGCTGGATTTGGGGGAAAGGAAGAAAAGGAAGACATTTTATCATCCTCATTTGGCTTGTAAGCAAAGGGCTTTGAAACCATAGCATCATAGAGCCATATTGCCAAGCTGCATAGTTACATTCCCAGTTGCCTCCTCAGAAGGGTCTATGACCACCTGGTCCATCATGGCCAGTAATAGCTGGTGGCCAATGTTTGCATGACATGCAAACAGAAACTCACCAGGTCTCTCCAGCTTTCAAATTTGCTTTGTGCAACTGAGATGTGAAATTACAGACCTCAGCTTCGTGAAACTGGTTTTTAAATTAGAAAGACCCTCACACAAATCCTGTACCAATGCTTTTAATAATATATATTTTTAAAACTGCAAATTGAGAACCAGGATAGCGCTCAGAGCTCAATGTGTATGTGCTTTTTTTTCCTCTTTCCAATAGATGGATAGACAAGTGACTTATGCAGATGCAGTATATACATTCCGCACAATTTGACCATGGTTAAAGGGTATTTATATTCTGATGCAGATAAAATTGAACGTGTCAACACTAATGCATTTTTCGAGGAGAATCACTACTTTCACCATAATTTCCATGGAAAATTTGTGTGCACACGCAGTAATAGACACATTTATAACATCAAAAGGATTCAATTTTCTTTTCAATCATACCACAGTATGAATCGCTTTTCCTATTGAATTTAACAATGAGGCACATTACCAGAGTCTAAAGGATGGGACACTTCGTCTTGCTCTTATGAAAGTACGTCAAACAATGGGTAATACATCATACAATGTCTCGGGTTAACTGAGCCTTTACACAGGCTGGCTGCTAATTTGCTTGGGCCAGCAGAATGTCACTTTTATTTAATTTTGCCAATAAGATCAGCAGGGATCCAAACTCTGTTTAACTCCCAGTTATTAAAAGAGGTTTTTCTTGTTACACGAAGAACTCATTAATTCACGTCTCTCCTAATTCAGAATTTGAGGTCTTTGGAACAGGAGGTGGGAGGTGCTTAATCTCTGCTGTGAAGGAAGCAATTGCCTCCTGCGCACAGGACTGCTTAAGCTGCAGCACGTCTTCCAACACCTTCAGACAAATTTTTGACGTATTAATTACAAATTGTTTCTTAGGTGATCACCAGAGAAGCTGATCTAAAGAACTCCAGTGGGGAAAGCTTGGTTAGCCTGCCTTCATTCATTCAGTCACTTAATTATCCATCAACTCCCCATTCTTACATCCCTTCGTTTATTTAGAGTTTATTAAGCCGTTTCTATTTGCCAAGGCTTGAGTCTGAGGCTGTGGCTATAAAATGGAAAAACACATCCCCCGTTTCAAGGCTCTCCTAGGCTAGTGGGAGCTGGGGGAGCAAGCCATCTGTGCTGGACATGTCTCTTTACCCATCCTTGCTCCCCGGAACCCTGAGAGTCACTTCCTACTTTTCTTGACCTTACTTGGTGTGCCGGAAGGCTGCTGAACTGCTTCAGTGGGCTCCCTTGCCTACTAGCTTCTGGTTAAGGGGAGGCCCTGAGAGACCACAGGGTATAAGAAATATGATTTAAGATTTATTCTCAGTCTCAGCCTGGTGGCACATGTCTGTAATCCCAGTACTTGGGAGGATGACACAGAAGAACTGCAGGTTTAAGGCCAGCCTAAGCAACTTAGTGAGGCTCTGTTTCTAAATAAATAAGTAAATAAACAAATAAATAAATAAATAAATAAATAAATAAAAATAGGGCTAGGGTTTAGTCCAGAGGATAAATGCTTCCTGGGTTCAATCCCTATTACCACCAAAAATTTAAATAAAGAGAATAAAATGCTGTGCATATATATTATGTATGTATGTATGTATGTATGTATGTATGTATGTATGTATTTTTAGTTCTCTCTAAGAGGAGATACAAAGCATTGGCTGAGTTCCTCCATCAGAGCTCATAACTTCTAGCAGGTACCTACTCCCTTTCCTGGCTCCTGCAGGCCTGGGGTGGCAAGGACACCACTTATAATTAATTCTGGTAACTTAGCTCTCCCTGGTTGGTTTCCCTCAGCCTCATCCACACCTGTTTTTACTCAACTCTCCTCATATTGCCCACTCTGAAAGTTCCATCTATTTCCCAGCAGATACACAGGTCAATACAAATCATACACAAAAACAGTATGTCTAATGATAAAGGTGACTCAGGAGGCTGGGGTAGAATGGGCCAGTGGTTAGTGATGTGTCTGCAGGTCACTCCTGTTTTTCACTCTGAGTAATCAGATCCAATTCGCTTAGAAAACAGATCAATAATTTAGACTATGCAACTGCTGCCGACTGCTATTCTGTAACCTGTCCAAGAAATCAGGGTATCTATTTGTATAAAAGTTATCAGTTTTTTATATTGAAAATAATTACACTCATCCTGGCATGGTGATGCACACCTGTAATTCCAGTACTAGGAAGGTTGAGACAGGAGGATCACAGGTTCAAGGACAGCCTTAGCAACTTAGCTAGACCCACAGCAATTTAAAAAGACCCTATTTCAAAATTTAGAAAAAGGCTGGGCTTTTATCTATGACTCTTAAAAATTAGGTGTGGAGTGTAGTTCAAAGGTAGAATGCCTGTGGATCCAACCCCCACTACCATCAACACATAAACAAAAAAATAAACCCAAATGGAGGTTGAGCTTTGAAACCATAGCTTGAGCATAAATATGGGGAGAGCTTTGTTCTCTCTGAAGTGCCTTCTCAAGTCACTTGCTTATGTCAAAACTTCCCTGTATGCTGACTGAAGGAAAACGTCACCTAGGAACTTGGGTCTGAGTCAGTGAGAAGGATCTGTGTGCATCTGATGTGTTTGTTTGTGTTCACTACACTGCTGCCGGATCCAGAGTTTGCAAGATGGAGTTCCTTTGGCTCAACTCTGTCACCTTCAAGGACCACACAGATATTTGTAAGGCAGTAGATTACTAAAAATTGTGTTTTTATTTTTTCAAACTTGTTTCCTGTCATTTTCTTAATCATAAAATAACTTTACATTTGAAGGATTATTTATTTATTTATTTATTTATTTATTTATTTATAGTACTGGGAATGGAATCCAGGGGCATTCTACCTCGGAGCTACACCCCCAGCCCTATTTTTTATTTTTTATTTTGAAACAGGATCTCACGAGGTTGCAGAGTGACTCAATAAGTAGCTAAGGCTGCTATTGAATCACAGTCCTCCTGTCTCAGCCTCCCAAATGCACAGTTTCAAGTGTGCACGACCATGTTTGGCTGAAGGGTTCTGTTTTATGTGGACAATTAATTAACACCTTTGTTCACAAATACTTTTAGTTTATTGATTATTGGAAAATAAACCAGGTTAAAGATTTTTATGTAAATCAGATTAACTTGACCAAATAAAACTACTTAAGATGTGTTATAAGTGTATGAGGATTAAGCACAAACGCTAACCTGGGACATTAAAGGGTCTGGCTTCTTTGAGATGATGAAAATTCGCTTAAAGAAGTTATTTCCACACCTAGATGAAGTTGGTGCTTGTTATCTTAATGTGTTCTTTTTTTGCCACATGGCAAAATATGGAGTCTTTTGAAAGCCATTTAGAACAGTAATAATTTGACACAAACCTAAAAGCCAACACAGAATTTTTATCTTTTTATTTGGCTGAAAAAATTATCACTGACAGCCAAAAAAGGTGAGATTAAAGAGTGTAGAAAGGGCCATGGATGACTTCTATTGCCCACATGTGATTTTCTTTTATCAAGAGAAGGATTTTATTTTCAATATTTTATTTAATCCATGAAATCCATAAGATTCCAATTAGCATTCCTATTTTGTAGCAAAATCCCTTAAGGCTTATCAGGGTTAAGTGTAGCTATTAAGTGGCAGTATAAATATTTGAACTTAGATCTCTCTGGCATTACAAGTATAGCTTCAAAGGTTTCGGGCACCTGTTGATGTGCAACCTTGTATACTGGGCGAGGATGGTGTTGGCCCTCCTCCAATAGACTTTCTTAGATGTCCTCACTCTGCTTCTAAAACAATCAGGTTGCACCATCTCTGTCCCAGCAAAAGAGAGCTCTCCTTATTAGAAGAAACACTCTAACCAGGTGTGGTGGCGCACACTTGTAATCCCAGCATTTGGGAGGCTGAGACCAAAGGATCAACTATTTAGTGAGGCCCTGTACAACTCAGTGAAACCCTGTTTCAAAATAAAGAATTAAAAATAGGGCTGGGGGTATAGCTAGTAGGTAGAATGCCCCTGGGTTCCATCCTTGGTACACAAAAGAAGAATAAGAATAAGAATAAGAATAAGAATAAGAATAAGAATAAGAATAAGAATAAGAATAAGAAGGAGGAGGAGGAGGAGGAGGAGGAAGAGGAAGAGGAAGAAGAGGAGGAGGAGGAGGAGGAAGAGAAGAAGAAGGAGGAGGAGAAGAAGAAGAGGAGAAACTCCTAGGAAACTCCTCCTCTAGTTCTTTCCTTATTGTACCCAAGTACCTTGAACAGTCTTGACATAGAAGGAGTTCAGTAAACATTTATTAAATAAACAAATGAGTAAATAGTCTTGCTTGCCTAAACTGTATCATATTTAAAAGAAATCTCATATCTTTTAAGGACTCAAAACAACTAGCTAAAATAAACTCTGGAGGGGACTTGGTTTAACACAAAAAATAAGCATAATGGGTCTTGGGCAACTGAACACACTTAGAAGCAAAAGGATTCCATCCAATTTTTGTGTATATTTCTTGTTTTGTCAACACTTCCTCTACAATCAGAGTTAGCACACTTCCATGAAGCCCCTACCCAGATTATCACAACTCCTCACTAGCGGGGGCTTTGGCATGGTGATAGCTTTCCACCATGGATCACAGCCTCTAGGGTCAAGGCCAAGCACTGTTCTTGTCTTCAGCTGTCCCATCTCCAAGCCAGATAGATAGGAATGGTCCTGGCATCTCTGTACACTTGTAAAAAGGAAGAGATTCAAATTCAGCCCTTTGTGATCTTTTAGGAGCCCAAATGCCCAGCTACCTATCCTGAGGATTTCCCAAACCTCCTCACACATGCAGAACTAAGCTGATTGGCTGGGCAGATATCAGGGCTGGAGGAGGCTGGCAGCGTGCTCAGAGCCCAGAGCCCGGAGCCAATTTGGCAGCCGAGGCCCTGCCATGTCAGTGTGAGCTCAGGATGCTAGCCGAGGGTTGGCCGTCACCCAGAGGGGAGTAGCTGGACACTGGCTCTCCCAAGTGGCCAGAGAGATGAAGGTACCAAGAAAAGGCAGAGAGAGCCTGAGGACCCAGTTTGTGTGGCCATGAAGAAGTGTTTCTGGATACTGTGAGTATCTAATGGGCCATTATAAAATGAGGCAAATGATAATAACATGTAATTTGAACCAAGAATGAAGTGGAATCATAACCACCTCATAACTGAATGTTCTGGGCCTTGGATATAAAAATTAACCACTCCCTATGCTTCACTCTTTTGCTCCCAGCAGAACTGGTAAGAATCTTTCCTAAACTCTGGGGACTTCTCCGGACATGATCGGGTAGAAAGGGCTACGGGTGCTGTGAAGTGGTACAGGCTGGGCTTGATCTGGGCTCAGCACTCTGGGGCTGGATAGCCACAGGCCATAGATCCCACTTTGCTGGGCCTCAGTTTTCTCTTTGGTGAAATGATGAAAATAATCCCCATTCATTCACTCATTCATTCATTCTTTTTGCTTGTTTTTGTGGTACTGGGTATGAATAGGAGACATTCTACCTTCAAGCTATACCCCCAGCCTTATTTTTTATTCTTTATTTTGAAACAGAGTCTCACTGAGTTGGAAAGGGCCTCACTGAGTAGCTGAGGCTGGCTTCGAATCACGATCCTCCTGTATCAGCCTTCCAAATGCTGGGATTACACATTCCTTCATTCGTTATGGGTGAATGAATAAACACTGGTTATTTTCTAAATGCTAGGTGTTCTTCTAAGTACTAAGCATATAACCTAATCTACCTCAGAGGAGCTTAGGTTCTAATGAAAAGTGAAAAATAATAAAAACAATCATACACTTCAAATGCCCATGGAGGAGAAAAGAAAAACAGAGGCAATATGGAATGCTACGGTAGGACGTTCCAGTATCCAACGGGGTTTTGAAGGTATGACTCTTTGAGAAGGTGACAAATATTAGTCCATACCTAAAGGAAAAAGGGATCAAGTCATGTGACCACCTCAGTTAAAAGATTATAGACAAAGCAAACAGACAGTGCAAAGACCCTGAAGTAAGAGTGAGAGTAGGGTGTTTGCACAGAGTGGAGGAGGCCAGTACAGTGAAGCGAGTGTCAGAGGAGCAGAACAGAGAATGAAGGAGATGAAGTCAGAGCTACACTGTACAGAGCAATCTATCAATATTTTTTATTGATGATTAAATGAAATAATATGTATATGATTAAAGGAAATACCATATGTATGAGTGTGTGAAGCACATAGCAATTAATAATTGCTTCTCTTTTCATTCTCATCGAGAAATGCATTGTTAAAAGCTAGCTGACATGACAATTTGGGGCCCAGAGAATTTGATGTGAGCTCCTGGGAGCTGCACCTCGCTGGGAGTTGGCCCTCCAGCCTGCTCTCCTTGGGTGGCATGTCCTGACCTGCCTTGCTCTGTGCAGCCCCTCCTGCTGTACCCCTCCTATAGATTCTGGCTGTCACGCCTGTGCCCGGGCCTCCCACTGAAACAGCTTGGGCTTTGTTTCAACTCAGATTGGTTGACACTCAAAGAGCCTCCTTTGGGTCTCAGTCCCACCTCCCCCCGCATGAAAATGGACATTCTGCTAAGGTATTTTTGATGTAGGCTTGGTTACAGGGTGGGATACGAAAGGGTAGGAGCAGCTGCACAGTAATAGGTGGTACTCATTACTTGGTGGGGGAAAGCAAGGGAGGGAGGGCATGACAAAGTTGCCTACTATTAAAAACCAGCAAGCGTGCCTTTAAATGGCTGCATTGAAAGGCCACAGCCCTTCTGAATGTTTCCTTTCACCTCTTGAACAGCCCATACATACAGATCCTTCAGGTCCTCTTAGATATCCATCGGACATCTTTAACAATGAAGGAGCACGCAGGCATCAATGACTTCAACCTGTACTATAAGAAAAAAAAATCAAAGTAGTGGAATCCTTTGCAAAACACTAGAAGTAACAGAGCTAAAAATAATCTACCACTAAATTTTGGTAAAATCCAATAACCATTATCTCAATCCTCACAACAACCCCATGAGGTAGGTACTGCTAATATACCTATTTTATAGACAAACATATTAAGGATAAGAGAAGTTAAGTTAGTATGCCTTAGATCACACAGATAGGGATGAGCAGAACTGGGGCTTAAAACAATTCTGACTGATCCCATAATGCTTTACCTCCATTTCTTCAGAAAAAAAAATTGAAGAAAGTTGATGGAGCTTATAATCCATCAGCATTATACTCCCCCGGTACTAGAACTAAGACGGGGCTCTGGAGAACTTCAGGAAATCAATACACCAAGTACTCATCAAATGACACATGTGCTCAGAACTAGGTTAGTGGTATTTAAAAGAAAACATTCTGTCTTTTGGTCATATTTAGTTGACTAGAAAAGTCCCCACACCTGGTGCAGAGTGAAGAATCTGATGCAAGAGGGAATGGCAGGGCAGGAAAGGTTCTGGCAGAGCTTAAGTAGGGGCTGGTCTGGAAAAAAGACAAATAAGCAGCTTGTGTGTGGACTAATGCACAAACACAGGGCAGAGTCACAGTGAGGGCATCAGCTTTTCCTAGAAGCTCAGCTGGGCAGTGAGGCTTAAGGAAAACAGTAAGTTTGTGGCTTGGCGGATACCTGGTAGCTGCCTGATGCTTTCAATCCTGAGCCCAGGGCCATGTTCTTAGTTATCTCTACTGCAAGGCAGCAAAGACTCCGAGTACTGAGGGGACTTGCCCAAGGCCCCATAAGTTCTAGCTGAGGTCCTGACTTCAGATCCTAAGGTCTCCAGGTTGCATATAATTGTTGTATGAAACCAGACAATTTGCAGAAAACTGGGAATGTGAGGCAGAGAAGAGAGGGGCCATGGAATTCCTGTTTTACAATGTACAATGTCAAGGGCCAATAAGAGTCAGGATAAAAAAAAAATTCTGCCTTGGGAGGATTATGAGGGGGGAAAAGCCAATTTAATAGAGAAGACAGAAAGAAAAAAAAGGGACATATACAAGGTAGAAGAAGAGAAGGGAGAAGATGAGGATGAGATGAGCATTTATTTTGGAATTTGAGTGAATCACAAGGAAACCTTGGGCCCTCTTTTTATGAGGGGGGAATAGGGGAATACCGAGGGTCAAACCCAGGGGTATTTTACCTCCAAGATACACTCCTATCCCTATTTTATTCTTTATTTTGAAACAGAGTCTCAATAAGTTGTGGAGGGTCCCACAAAGCAGCCAAGGCTGGTCAAGAACCTGCAATCCTTATGTCTCAGCCTCCCAGGTACTGTGATTACAAGCGTGCACCACCATACCTGGCACCTTGGACCCTCTTAAGGTGGACACAGTGACATAGAAAAACTGGCCACCAGGGGCCACTGGTGAGCCTGGCTGCCCTGGGGAATCTGAAACAAGGGTTGGTTGCAGGGGCTAATTTCAGCTAAAATGCTGGCAGGGCAAAGAATTACTGGTCCAGTGAGCAACTGGGGAGGATATTATCCTGTTGGATGAGACCCTGGCTGTAGAAATCTCTGTGTCCTCACCACCACCTGATTCTCCAAGGCTCTATGAGGGAGAAATAGGCCTGAAGTCAGCCCCAAAGACAGTTTTTTCTCTCTGCTAACTAACCATTGTGTGATCTTGCATAGATTACCAACTCCCTGAACCTTGGCTTCCTCATCTGTAAGAGTATCGTTTAAAGTTAAAAAAAAAAAAAAAGCCTACAAATAACAAACTTTATTCACAGGACTGAATACAGTTAGTTTGTTTGTTTGTGGTACTAGAGATTGAACCCAGGGGCATTCTAACTCTGAGCTATACACATACCTTTTTATTTTTTATTTTGAAACAGGGTCTTACTAAGTTGTGAAGGGCCTCAGTTGTGAATCTGCTGTCCTCCTACCTCAGCCTCCCAAGTGCTGGGTTTACAGGAGTGAACCACCATGCTTGGCTTGGATACAGGTTTTAAGGAGACTGTGGGGAGAGATATGATCTTTTTTTTTTTTTTTTTTTTTTGGTGGTACTGGGGTTCCTGGATGCCCTTCTACCTCCGGGCTATACTTCCAGACCTATTTTTATATTTTTTTTTAAATTTGGAAACAGGGTCTCTTAAGCCAGTACGGCTGGCTTCGAACCTGCGCAATCCTCCTGTCTCCGCCTTCCAAGTGCGGGGATTACAAGCGTGTGCCACCATGCCCGGCAGATATGATCCTTTTTAAAGAGTTGGAACATGAAGATCACTGGGAAACACCAAGGGATTTTAGTTGGTAGTGGAGAAAAGGGGTTGAAAAGCACGAGGAACACCCCACCCCCATTACTTAGATAATACTGAGGGAGCAGAAAGAAAATAATTTAAAAAGGAAAGAATGCTTCAGAGTCAATGACTATCTGACTGTAGATTTGCTTAGCTGTAGTAATCATTCCACTCTGTGTCTATGTTTCAAAACAGCATGTCCTTTACCTTAAATATATATAATTTTTAAGTTGTATACTTTAAATATGTATAATTTTTTTCTAAAGTCAAGAAGTTCAGAGAAATAAGGACTGACTGGTTTTGGTGCCCTCCTATGGCTATTCATCTAAGTCTTGCCTCTCAACATAAAACACAAGACTTGGTCCTATGAGGTCTCTTCACCACTCCTCCAACCCTTGCTGCCAGCATTTCGATGCTCCAGCAGGATGTGGTAGCACATACCTGTAATTTGGGTATTTGAGAGGCTGAGAAAGGAGGATGACAGTTTCAAGGCTACCACATGGTAACTTAGTGAGAGAGACCTTATTTTAAAATAAAAAATAAATTAGAGCTGGGAATATGCCTTAGAGATAAAATGACCCTGGTTTCAATCTCCAATAACACACACACACACACACACACACACACACACACACACACACACACACACACAGTTTCCAGACACTTTCCTGAGTCCCCTTTTCTCCCTAGGGCCCTTTTGTCATGCTGGAGACTGAATTCTGAGTTAGAGGGAAAGCTACTTCATGTAGATACTGGCCTGGATCTAGGATGAGGGCTGAGGGGACCCGGGGACAGGGCAACTCGGAATAGCTTCCAGAATATGCAGCAGTCACATGGGAACTAGGGCGACTGACTGCTTAGACTCTGCCTGGAAGAGTTGTCTTGTCTACTGAAGGCGCAGGCCTGCCCTGTCACAGCCAGGAAGATTGCCCTCCTTTGCACACCCAAAGCTGTCAGGTTGTGTGGAAGATGCCTGAAACCAGGAGTCAGGGTTTAGGTTCATTTTTGTCTCAGAACAACTGTACTGATTGTGGGTAAAACTTTCATCTCAGAGGACGTCAGTCCCTTTATGTATAAAATGAAAGATTATAAGGTGAATTCAGATTATCCCACATTTTTGAACCCCTCACTAAATCCTAAGTTTTAAAATTTTTGCTTGCCATCCGGGCTTGGTTGTTATGCCTGTAATTCCAGTACTTGGGAGGCTGAGACAGAAAGATCACAGGTTCAAGGAAAGTTTCAGCAACTTAGAGAGACCTTCAGGGACTTAGGGAGACCCTTTCCAAAATAAAAAATAAAATATGGCTGGGGATGCAGCTCAAAGGTTAAACACTTCCAGATTCAATTCTCCATACCCCCACAAAATTTTTTGCTTGCAAATAAAATGCATGAATTATGTAATAACTTATCCCTTAGTTTGAGAAATCAAAGATACCTAAAATGGGTTGTTTAGTTGGATATTGGAATCATATTATTACAATCAACACATAAAAAGTCTACAGTGCCATAGAAGTCAACTAGAAATTTTGACTGGGTGGCCACATTTATCTGACATCCTTCCAACCCAAAGTCAAGATTCACGATGATGACTACTGATTGCTTGAATAGATAAAAGGACAAGTGAATGAATGAATTAGCAATGAGAAAAGGAAGTGATAGCTTGTGTGATTTGAAATCAGAACATCAATTGGAGGTCCCTTCTCTGTCTCCTAAATTTTTGTCTAAATGGGCTCAAAGATGCTGTGCTGAGAACAAAGAGCTCCTGACTGTGTGACTCTTGGATTTAGTCTTTTTATTACTGGGCAGGTACCCCATACTTCAAGTCAGTCTGGTACTTGGCACAATTTCTTAGATCCAGGACCATGATTCTCAAAATTCTGTGCCTTTCTAATCATTCTCATTTTTCTGAGAGGAGTCTTTCCCTCTCCCCTTCTGTATCTCTTCCCCAGTGTCTTGCCCAGCCTTGTCTTTCATCCACCCGCTCATCTTTTAAGTCCAAGACTATGAGATGCTTTGAATAATGAGTGCATGGCTGCTCTCCATCCCCAGCGATGCTAACTCCTCTCTCTCTCTCTCTCTCTCTCTCTCTCTCTCTCTCTCTCTCTCTCTCTCTCTCTCCAGTTATTAGTGCTGGGCTCAAGCAGATTTGTTTCTGATTAATGAGGCATTTGTTCTGCACCACAAAACAATGGAAGAATACCCTTCTCATTCCAGTGAATTGTGTCACAAAGTTAATTAGGATGTGACCTTCCTTAGCTCCAGGCAGGGGAGGGCCAGGTGTCTAAGCCTCACCAGACAATTGTCTTCCAGAAACAGACTCAAGGGCAGATGCCAGAAGATGACTGAGACCTGAGTCTGACATCCAGACCTTCAGATCACCATGGCCCTGTGCTTTCTGCCTTGAACTCAGGAATCCCCAGTTCCCTTTCTTTCTCATGTGGAGCAGCAGAAGGGAGGAAGCACAAGCCCTGCTATATTCTGCTCTTTCCAGAAGTTCCCACTACTTTTGATTGTTTCTAATGTGACATGTGGGACTTAGCAGCATAGTATAATGCTAAATAGATCTAGGTTCAAAACTTGTATGCCTTTGAGGAAATCACTTAAGATCCAGAAGCTTCTACCTCAAAAAGGAATAATACCCAACCCAGAGCCTTGTGGTTAGCACTTTTGATGTAATGAAGGCAATGAGGGGTACAGGACCAGCCCAGGACAGGTCTCAGCCAGTAGTGTTTCTTTCTCCCTACCTTTACTTTTTCCTGTTGGTCCTGGAAGGGAGGCTCTCATGGCAGGGAAAATGAGGACGTTTGAACCAAGAAACCAGAAGACTCCATTCTATGGAAATTAAAAAACAAGCCAGGGCAAAGTCCAGCAGATGGGTGTGAAGTTCTGACCCAGGAGCTGAGCACTAATGGAACATGGAGGATGTACCTTTCTCTTGGGACTCCAGGATTGTGTTTCTCAAGTGTTCACAGATGGGAGGCTCTATTCTAATCTTAGAATATCCTGCGAATGTGGAATTGGCCAAAGATGAATAGATTCCATGCTCTTTGGCACAGCTCAGGGCTCAGGGGAAGAGTGGGGTGGATACTTTCATGGTTGAGTTCTGTAGTGGCAGGATCAGTCTAGCAGAGAAGATCTGACCTTGCCTTCATCAGAACTCCTCCTTACTCATGGGATGAGGAAGTAGTGTTCATGAGTACACCAGGGACCAGGCAGTGGGCCATGTAGCTATGCACTTCACCCTTAAAACAACTTTCTGTTCTATAGGCACAATTTTCCTCATTTTGCAGATGTGGAGTCATAATGCCAAAAAAGTACACTTGCCCAGGAATCAGAAATCAAGGCAGGGTTTGAACTCAGCAAGTGTTTCTTAGAACCTTCTTTTCAGCAGCACATTCTATCATCTCACTCATAATGATGCTGTAACCCTTGTGTACCCATTCCCCTGTATCAAAGAGCTCCCTGCAAGTCTTTTCCTTTTCTGTCATACAACAATTCCAGGAGTTGAATGAAAAACTGTAATTCTTCAAGGATATAACCAGAAGCCTAAGAAAAATCTATGATTGTTGAGCTGGGTAATAGGTGTAGATGGGATACAAAGTGCTGAGTTTGAGGCACCATTGCTGAGCAAAGACTCCAGGACTAACCAGGAAGGGCCATGTGAGTCCAAGTTGAGGTAAGAGGCAGGGAACTGGGAAGAGGAGCTGAAAGTCCAATGCTGAAGGATGGGAGTGGGAGTAGACTGTTCCTGCTGTTATGCAGGTTCAAGAAATGTCAGTTCATCATGTGAAGCATCTCAAGCTCTGGAGGAGGCAGGATCCCAGCTTCACTTTTTCCCACTGTCCTGTCTGGATGCACTATCTAACTTCTTTGAGTATTAGCATCTCCAGTTACCTCCCCATGTGGATTAAAAAACATCATGCCATTTAGTACTTAACACAAAACCTGGTACACAGGAAGTCCTCAGAATGTAAGCTGTGATTTATGATTTTCCAGAAGCTGGTTGTGAGCTAGATAACGTAGGTTAGAAAAAGGTAAGAAATGGGTGCTGGAAAGAGCTGCAGGCTTTAGTTAGGCAAAATAAACTCAGGCACACGTCGTTGACATAACTTCTGGGCCAAGAATGCTGGAAGTGTGAATAGGTTGAAAACAGTATAGAATTTAACCCTCTGGTACACTGATTTCTTTAGCAAACTTGTAGCCCATCCCTGGGGAAGTTTGCGAACTTTTCCCTTTGTGATTTTCCCCAAGCCCAGTTACATTTTCCCTACAAGGCTTGGACTTGCCCTGATACTTCTGCTGGGGATGCTCTGCTCAAGTGGAACTTCTGAGCGCTAGATCTAGTGACAGATCGTGGTCACAGGCCTCTGTGGAGGTGGCTGGAAGGGAGGACAGATGTTGGCGATGCTAATGGATGCAGACTGCTGCCTTCTCTACCTCTGGGCCTGTCCACTCGGGATCCATATTGCATCACAAATAGATTTCTCCTGTCCTCTCTTCAAACTCCCTCCAATCCCCAGCCTCAGAGGGAGGCAGAGATTCGTTGAGGCACATCCATCAAGCCAGCGGAATCACTTCTGTTCATTTCTGATTGGACTCATAAATTTGTTTTGCCACAGTCGTCTCGTTCAGAGACTTGACAAGCTTTTCCTGAATTCATGAATTTGGGAGGAAATGAGCCATAGGGACTGAGGAACCCAAATTTGTACTGAACTGTGGTATGTTTGTCTCCAAATTCTATTAACAATTTCAAGAGAAAGTTTACAAAGCTGTGAAAAAGACCAGCATCTGCACTAGGCATTAACCATTTAAAAAATATTACACAGAAATAGCAAACACAAAACCAGAGGCTTATACCTAATTTCTCAATTTGTTCATATGTTTATCTCTTTGTAAAGAAAACTAAATAAATTTCATTCATATATTTAGAAATTATTTTTAGGAACTGGTTTTGCATTAGACACTGTTCTAGGCACCTGGAGCACATGAGGGGGTGATACAGAAGTTCTTTCTCTTGGATAGATTTGGAGTGTAAGCAGAGTTTACATTTTGGGGTAAGGAAAGAGGTGTGTGTGTGTGTGTGTGTGTGTGTGTGTGTGTGTGTGTGTGTGTGTCATCACCACTTTTGATCATTTCTCATGTGACATATTGGACTTAGCAGTATGGTATGATGCTAAACTGCATTGCCTTTTACAGTTTTCTGGGATATTTGTTAAGCATGGACATTTTAAAGAACTCAGTCCAGAACTACCAAGTCAGAATTCTCAGGAATGGAGTCCAGGAAACTTTATTTTAACCCTGAACCCTGGATCTTCTGAGGCAGATGGCCAGAAACCTATAAACCAGTCATAAGAAGGGACATTTGAGAAGCAATGAGGTGGTGGAAAGACCAGAATTTTGTTTATTTGTTTTGTATTTCTGGGAATTGAGAGAATTCCACCTCTGGGCTATACCCCCATTCTTGCTTTATTTTTATTTTGAAATAGGGTCTTGTTAAGTTACTGTGTGCTGGCCTCAAACCTACAATCCTCCTGCCTCAGCCTCTCAAGTACTGGGATTATAGGCATGTGCCATCACAGCCAGCAAACCCAGAGGATTTTGAAACATAGTCATGGGTGCAAAGCATAATTCTACTGTCTACTAACAGTATTGCTAGAAGCAACTAATGTTTTTCCAAGTTTTGTTTTCTTCATCTGTATAATGAGGATGATAATGCTTACCCCACGGTGGTATGATAAGAACTAACTGCTGACAGTGTTTTTCATGCAACTAATCTACCATTGGCACATGCTGGGAGCTCAATAAATGTCTTCCCAAACTTAACTGGAAAAAATCATACCATTTCATAATTGAGTAATATTCCATCCTTCAAGTGTGTGTGTGTGTGTGTGTGTGTGTGTGTGTGTGTGTGTGTGAGAGAGAGAGAGAGAGAGAGAGAGAGACAGACAGACAGACAGACACAGAGACAGACAGAGATGTGTGAATATATATATATATATATATATATATATATATATATATATGTTTGCCTATGTATTGGCTGATAAAGAATAAGAGAGGAATATTCTGATTTCATCTTTCTTGAATATGTATTTGGATATTTTTACTAAAATCTAAATTCTGGCTCAATAACAGCCAATATTTCCGAATTATTTGCATGAAGTCAGAACTTTGGGAACTGACTAGTTAATGTTAACACATATGACCAGTTCTTAAAATGGTTCGTACTCCTGTATCATTTTAGTTCCTAGCCAATTACTTTGATTAACATTAAATTTAATAATATGAACATCACGCATTTGTATATTACTTATAATTTTTTAAATATATTCACATATCTTTGAATCTTCATAACTACCTTGGGAATTAATCAAAGCAGAAATAATTATTCTAATATCACAGAGGAAAACACTGCAATCTATAGAGGTTAGATAATATGAGCAAGTTCTATGGATTTAGAGACAAAGCTTAAAGTAAAACCCAAAGTATCCTAGGGCAATTATTAATACTAGATACCATCCACTGAAGATCTAAACCGTATAATGAAGAGAGTAGGTAAGATATCTAATTTCAACAATAGTGCCAAGAGCTTGCAGGCTATTAGAGTCCACATGTTCATTTTATGAGGAGGGAATGATCATGTGTGTGCACTGTAGCAATACAGAAATTAAATGCAAGAGCCGGGCGTGGTGGTGCATGCTTGTAATCCCCGAGGCTGCGACAGGAGGATCACACAGGTTCGAAGCCTGCCTCAGCTACTTAGTGAGGCTCTCAGCAACTTAATGAGACCCTGTTTCCAATTAAATATAAAATGGGTCTGGGAGTATAGCCCGGAGGTAGAAAGTCCCTGGGTTCTACCCCAGTACCACCAAAAAAAAAAAGAAAGAAAGAAATTAAATACAAGAAATAGAGTATACAAACTATAAGGGAACATAAGCAAGTGGCATTAACTCTTTGTAAATCCTCTAAACTGAAAGACTCCCTTGTTGAATTAGAGTAACCAGTGGTGAAATGTCAGACAAGGCTGGAAAATGAGCTGCCATAGGCAGATGCCTCTTATTCAAGATTTCTGTCAATGGAGCCAATGAGCAGATGTCCAGCCTCTTGAGAGTAGAGGTTTTTTTTTTTAATCATTAATATTTATTGATGGGATGGATAAATACAGATTAAGAAACATACTTGACAGCAAGATATCAAACTGATAGCCAGACTATAAAATGTATACACCTTCTTTAAATGTTTTAAAATTTTTTACAAAGAGTCCTTATGGTAATGTCACTTACATCCTATCATTCACATAACAGCAGCATCAATGGTAGCATCCCAAACTAGAGGTGCCCCAAGGAGGACAGAGGCAGCAGCAGAATTATATGCTGAGAAAGGACTGTTAAGAGCAGTACAAACAGACAAAAATCTCACCATGAAAATGTACCTGAGTGACATAAATTGGTCAAATTTGACTTTTTATTTTTAACTTTTCTTTTTGCTCTTTGGTCTGATTAGAAAACGGACGGTTTGAGGCTTGTGTAGTAGGGTGGGAAAAGGTCAGTTTCCAGTTTAGAAACCTAGGTTAACCCTATCTATATTAGGCTGCTGCATTCTGTGGGTGCTTAAGCCAGACAGCACTTCCACATTGCAACCAATTCCACTATCATAAACAACCAATCAGTTCCTTAGTGTTCACGAGAGTAGAGTATTGATGGTATGAATAAAGGCATTTACTATGTCACAAAATGGCTTGAGAGGTAGAGTCAACTTATGAACTAAGAAGACATTTCTAGTATTGGTCACTAAAACCAAAGATGTGAATCTAAAAACTGGAACCAAAATTTTAAACCAAAGAACTTCGGGTAGCTTGGGTAAACAATGAATGAGAACATGTCTATACAAACAGCAGGCCACTCCCATCAACAGATGGTTTGCGTTTTAAAGGATTAAAAGAGGCAGAAATTAGTAGAACAGTCCTGATTTCTTTGTTTCTTTCTTATAAGGAATTATTTTAAAAATCATTAATAGTTATGAAATAAAATCATAGCAAAGTATAGTAGTCATGGGAGGAATTCAAGGAGCACTAAATGGATGTTTCTTTAGTGTCAAGATGAATGATAAAAAGTAGATAATACAAACTAAAGTGAAAGAGACAATTTATGAAACATGCAAGGGTTTTTAATGCACTATCTCTTTCAGTACAACCCTGTGGTAAGTGCCTCTGTTTTTTCCTCCTAAAAGGGCAATAATAAAAGTATCATACTCATATGGCTGCCACAAAATTTGTTTAGGCTAGCCTGACATACAATGACTATTAAAATGTTAGATAATATCCATTCAACAAACATTCATTGAAGATCTTCTATGTGCAGGTGTTGTGTTAGGCTTGGGTGGCAAAGAAAAAATAGACATAGGCTAGCCTTTAAGGAGCTCACAGTCCTAAGGAGCAGAAATACCAGGTCTAGAGCTAAAGCCATTTTAACTTTTTCAAAACTTTCCGAAGTTTCTTTTGCTTACTTCATGGCAACCGAGTTTTCTCACTTGTTTGGGGGATGCTCTGCTTTCCTTAAATTCTATCTGCAAACATCTGACCATACTCCTCAGGACCAAGTCTTTTGTTTTGGATCCTCCTTTTTGATACTGAGAACTGAGTCCATGCAAACTATGTCCCTAATGATCTTACAAAGTTTGAAGGACTTCCCTCATAAAGAAAAGGAAAAAAAAAATACCCGCAAGTATTAATCATACTAGTTTAGTGTTTAGCTTCCTAATATTTAATTGCCTAATTTTCCAAGGTTATATTTACTTTTGATTAAATTCTTTAAGTTCTAAATCTATGCAAAATATGTTTCAAGAATTTTTCATCTTTTTATGTTAATGAATAGTTAAATGAACAAAATTGTTTGCAATCAAAAAAATCAACACATCCCCCCCAAAAAAGTCATTTTGTGGGTCTGTAGCATTTATTTCAAAGATCACGGAATAAGTGTGTTTTAACTGCAAAGGACTTCAAGCTTTTCTCACAGAAAAGTTTTTATGAGCAAAGGCAGCTGCTACTTTTCCATCTTCAGAAGCTGGCAGACACATCTGGCCTATGGGAACCTTTGCTGCATATTTCACCTCATGGTTTAGGTAGTGACAGGCACCGGGTGTGTATGTCAAGTCTCATTCTACACTCTGGCAAGACAGCTGCCCACCTGTGCATGCCTCGGGGGGTTGTTTGTGCTGTGAATGGGTGTCTGGTTGTAGAGCAGGAAGATCAGAAACTCTCATCCATGGCCAGAAAACGGAAGTGGGTGGAGGCTAGGCACAGAGTAAGAAAACCCAGATAGCAGATCAAGTGCATTTTCCAAGAGAAATACTACTGGACTGGAAAAAGTAGATGAGAAAATTAAAAGGAAAATAGGAATTGAAAATAGAGAGAGGGTAGAGGCAAAGGAGAGCAAGAACATTAGTGGAGAAAAAGATGGGGAAAAAAGAGGAGAGGGCAAAATAAGAAAGGGAAAGGAAAGGGTAATTGATGGGAAATCTAGAGCAAAGACGGAATGGAAAGAAGAAGGAAGATTATAGAAACAAGGGAGAAGGAAAGAACTCAGGGGTGTGCTAGGGCAGGAAACGTGAGATCCCAGGGTCGTTAAACAAGGCTTACCACCAATCTATTTGTGTTATTTGTCAACAGGTCATCCCATCACCACAACCAACACCCTGCAAACAACAACCTGGGTCCTTATAGGTAAAATGGTGCTAAGATATCTACCTCAAAGGCTACAGGCAAATTAAATGAGAGCATGGACCTAAAGCATCAATAGCAGTGCCTACCAAGACAAGTGTTCTATAAATTCCTTGTTTTATTACTTGGTCTCATTTTTCCAATCTGGTATGTAATCCTCAGCAGTCAAGTACCAGGCCGGCAGGATGGGGGGCAGGCAGGGGAACAAAGAGGAAAGAAACAGGCTTTGCCCAAAGGAAACTTGAATGGCCATAGGGAGAAAGATCCACATGCTATGGTGCCTTGAGCTCTATAGAAGTCAGTACTAAGGGCTATGGGAGTGAGGAAAGAGAGCTTTTAATATCACTGCAGGAAGCTGGAAGAGTACCCAGAGGAAGTGTCATTTGAACCAAAAGGTAAAGAATAGAAATTTTCCAAAGGGAGAAGAGAAGAGAAGGACTTTTCTCCTACAGTTGGCATGTGCAAAATAGAGATAGGGCTAAGCAAGCCATAGACAGTGAAAAAGAAGCTATATGGAAAAAGAATGGGGTAAGAGTCTCAGCTGGAATTAGACATTGATGGATATTGTATGCAGAATTATGATGCTGTGTTTTATTTCTAAAGCTACAGGAACTATTGAAGGACTTTAAATAGAAAAGCAATAGAATTGAATGTTGTATTTATAAAATGACTCTGAAACCAGATGTGATGGGACATGCCTATAATCCCAGAAGCCAGGTGTGATGCGATACGCCTGTAATCCTAGTTCTTGAAGGCGGAGACAGGAGGGTTGCATGTTCACAGCCAGCCTTAGCAATTTAGGAAGGCCCTCTGCAACCTAGTGAGACCCTGTTTCAAAATAAAAAAAAAAGTAGAATAGGGCTGGGGGTATAGTTAGTTCAGAGTTAGCATTCCCCTGGGTTCGATCTCCAGGACAGCAAAAAAGATAAATTTTTTAAAAAGTAAAGAAAATGACTCTGAAGTTTATGGATTAAAAAAAAGTATAGGGCTGGGAGTGTAGTTCAGAGTTAGCAGTCCCCTGGGTTCGATCTCCAGGACAGCAAAAAAGATAAATTTTTTAAAAAGTAAAGAAAATGACTCTGAAGTTTATGGATTAAAGGCAACTAAGCCTAGATGCAGAAAAATTGGTTATTTGAGTCTAGAGGAGACCTGATAAGAGTCTGAGAAAATGGTCCACAATGGGACTAGGGACTCAGGAAAGATATAAGTCAGGTGAAGGCATTAGGTACATCCACAAATTTGCCCAGAGAGGAAACTCATTTTTTGAGGGGAGTCTGGAAGGTGCTCATGAGTCCTGAAAACCTTTTGGATGGTAAATGATCATTTGCCCTAATCTTTTCATCACCACTCCTCCCATTCCAGAATAAAAACGAGTGCTTTATTTATCAACATTTGGTTAATACTCTATTTATTAAACCATTTAAAGAAGTCACTGTATATCTTAGTTGTTTGTTTTTAGATATGCTGCATAATTCATAAGCAGCAAATGCTTGGAGGATGAAACTGCTACAGACTGAGGAGAAGTGTGTTGCGATAAAGAACTGGATACTTGTGTAACTAGAACCTTCTACTGGATCCCTAGACTGGGCTTCTAAAGTCAGGTGTGTCCACAGACTGTCCCTTCATGGCTCTCTCCACCAGCCTTCTCCTTTTCACATAGACAGGTGGACTTTAGGATATAGCTTTCCGGCTGGTTTCTGGTCACATCTAACACGGTCTGTTTTTTCTGATGTGCTCATTTGGTTAGCCCTGGGACTGCTCAGTGAGGAGATAAGAAGAGTCAGAGAGATAATATTTGTCTGAGAATATTAGTTACATGGGATAATTAGATTGGAAACCTTGTTCTATGTAGTGTCTAGCTAGGGACAGAGTAAAACCAAGGGTTAGAAAATGCCTGGGGACAGATTTCATCTCTTTATCAGACAGATCAGGGAACAAGGAATTTTCCAAGCACAAACTCTTTGAAATCGCACAGCTTCTCTCTGAGTCAGGAATAGAATCCTCACTCCACAGATGAAGAATCCAGCACTCTCAAAGGCTAAAATACTTGCCCATGATCACACAGGAGACAGATAGTACAAGAATTCAAGTTTATGTCGCAGGAACCCCAAACTGAAGCAATGCTTCCATGGTAAGTGATTGGGTAGCCTGTCACTGAAACTAGGCAACCGGAGACCGAATGACAAAGCACTAAGAAGCTGGAACAGTGATTCAGCTTCAGACAGGACATCGGCCCAGATGAAGCCACATCCTCTTCCTAGCTTTGAGAGTCTCCAGTCTTCAAACAGCAAAATGACATGTATGGGAAGCTATGGTGGAGTCCCCAAATGCAGGTAATGGTAACAAGAATGGAAGAGAAGTGATCTAGCCAGGCACAGTGGTACATGCCTGTTATCTCAGTACTTGGGAGGCTGAGACAGGAGAATCACAGGTTTGAGACCAGCCTCAGCAACTTAGGGAGACACTGGTTCAAAATAAAAATCAGTAAATAAAATAAAATAGGGCTAGGGGCTCAAAGGTAGAACACTCCTGGATTCAATCACCAGTAACACACACACACACACACACACACACACACACACACACACACACACATTTGCAACATAAATGATTTTTTTCCTTAAAAAAAAAAGAAAACAGAAACAACAAGAGGAAGAAAACATGTATTTGATAAAACATTTTTCACCACCAAAAGTCCTGTTTTAGGTATTCTTACATGTTTTCATGCTGAAACCTATTTGCAAATTATTTCCTCACTTTTTTTTCCCCATGAAATGTACCCTCGATTATATGACAAGAAATTATATGGTGCTAATAATTTATTTAAAACCAGATCCCTGTCTCACATTCATTCTGTGTTGTGAAATCAAGTAGATGCAGAAGGGGGATTTTTTTCCTCTGAACTTTCTGACCACTTCCATTGTGCGAGAGAGAGTAATAGCAGGTATCGAGGGTGCCAATTATGTAGTGATGTACAAACCCGCTGGAGAAAAATCTATATGATATTTTAATGCTAGTCAAACAGAACGATGAAGTTTAAATTAGCTTGAAGCTACTAAAAATTCTAACTATGGCTCTGCCTTCATTGTATGTGAGGGTGAAAAATAGCTGTATGGAAAAACATATGTCTGTCTTCTCTGTGGATGGGCTGCCAGTGCCTCTCTAGCTGATGTGCAACATTCCATCTTTGTTTGTTGCTTCTCTTTGCCATTTTCCCTTTCACTTATTTTCTTCTCACTCACATTTTTCTTACTGGCCACCACTCCTCTTTCTTTTAATCATTTTATCCTCCACTCTGTTTTATATTAATTCATCAAATAGCTTGGTCAACTCATAGAACCAGAGGATGTCAAAACTCAAAGGGCTCTGGCTAACAAGAAAAAAAGATTTTGGGGAAAAGCCAATCAAATTCGACCTCCTCAATGTTCAGATAGGTAGGTGGGTGGGAAGAGCTTGTGGTGGGAAGAAGGGGAGAATGCAACGGGCTTAAGAAAGGGCACAGTTTATTCAGAGCCACCTTAAGTGAGTGGCATGCTCAAGGAGTGGGTCACAGAGAAAGGGGATTTAGATTAGAATATAAAACCAGAATCCTCACCTGCATAGGCTCTGCCCACTATTACAGAATTGAAGGTATAATAGTCAAATTTTAAAAAATGCATCACAACACCTCCAGTCCTCTTGCAGCTGAATCAGAAGATGAGGTAGGGCTGGGCATCGTGATAATTCCGTGGGAGGCTGAGACAGGAAGACTACAGGTTTGAGGTCAGCCTCAGCAACTTGGTAAGATCTGGTTTCAAAATAAAAAATAAACAGGGCTGGGGGTATAACTCAGAGGTACATTGCTACTAAGTTAAATTTCTAGTTAAAAAAATAAGGTGAGGTAGGTAGAGGTATGTAGTACTGATAAGGAACATTGCTATTATACAGATAAGAAGATTGAGTAGGGGAATGAACCTAGTGACTTCTGCTATAGCTTGGATCTGAAATGTCCCTAAAGGCCCATATGTTAGAGCCTTAACCCTAAAGTGGCGGGGCCCCAGTAGGATGTCATTAGATCACTGGGGGAGTCCTTGAAGGGCATAGTAGAATCCCTGCCCTTTCATCTTCCTCTCTTTTGCTTCCGGTCATAAATGAGTAGCTTCTCTCTGCCACTCACTCCTGCCATGATGCCTGCTATGCCATCAAAGACCCAATGCAATGAGGCCAACCAATCATGGACTGAAACTGGCCCAAATTAACCTTTTTTTTAAAAAAAAAAGTCAATTACCTTTAGTATTTGATATAGTAGCAGATAGCTGACCAACCTAGCTTCCCATGGGTCAAACAAGTTCACATGTTATGTAATCCTCAGTGATCTCTACTATTAAGTATTTATATCAAGGTTCTACAAACCAAGAGCCTGAGGTTGAAAACACTTGGCTTGTCACCAGCTTGAGAGTAACTGAGCTGAAGTCAAGTGTTTCCCAAAGCCTGCATTCTCTATTACATGTGGCCAGACCCTCTGGTGTGCTGGGTGTCACAGCAGTCTGATGGAGGAGTCAGAGCTAGAGGAATGGTCTTTTTCCAAGGTGCTTTCAGAGTTTCTCAGGAAATAAGCCAGAGAGTCACTATGACCTCACCAAGGGGACACACAGTTAGCATTTATTTATTTATTTATTTATTTATTTATTTATTTATTTATTTTTGGTGGTACTGGGGTTTCTGGAAGCTCTGGAAGCCCTTCTACCTCCGGCCTACACTCCCAGACCTATTTTATATTTTTGTTTGGAAACAGGGTCTCTTAAACCAGTGTGGCTGGCTTTGAACCTGCGCGATCCTCCTGTCTCCTCCTCCCAAGCACACGGATTACAAGCGTGCGCCACCTCGCCCGGCTAACATTGATTCATTTTAGATACTGCTGCTCATGGCCCAGAGGATGGAGCAGAAGGCAGGGCATAAAAACTCAAGTTAAAGTTGGGGAGTGATTAACACCATGAAGTGTTAATCACTAATACTGGTTGAATATAGGTATTTCCAGTTGTTTTAGGGGACCAGGAAATATCTCCTTTGTATTTGCCTATTCTTTCCATTTTTTATTTTTTATGATAACTTATTTATTTATTTGATACTAAGGATTTGAACTCAGGGTCGTTCTACCTCCAAGATCTACCCCATCCCTATTTTATTTTGGAGCAGGGTCTCACTGAATTGCTGAAGGCTTTGGTAAGTTGCTGAGACTGCCCTTGAACCTGTGATCCTCTTGTCTCAGCCTCCCATGTACAGGGATTACAGGTGTGCTCCATCAGGATTGTCTGTTCTCCAACTTTTCTACACAACATGTGCACTTTATAAAATGCATATAAGGAATTTTTAGTTAGAAGTCATTCATGGATAGGTAAAGACGAACTTTGAAATGGCAAGCTTAGATATTTAGTTAAATATATGCCATGTCTGTCTGCCTGCCTGTCTCCTGTTTGTCTTCAAACCCTGCCTTCTTTTAAAAAATGGTCTAAACATGAAAGAATTAGACACTTACTCAGTAAACAACGGGGAAACACTGACGAATCTCAAATAGGGTGAAACATGATCTAATTGACAAATAAGAAATACTCCTGTGCTCAAAATTTAGTCTTTGGACCAGCAAAGGGGGCTCGTTGGATATGCAGATTCTTGGGGTCTGTCCAAGACTTCCTGAACCCAACACTTTGGGGGTGGAGACCTAGAAACCTAGTTGTTAACAAACTGTTCAGTGACTCTGATGCATCCTCCAGCAGGACTGAAAGCCCAAGTCCTGATGGGAGGAAGGTGGTGATAAGAGCACATGCTGCGGTCCTGGAGGTGAGACGTGATGAGACTGGACTTGGCTGGGAGTCAGAGCTCCAGGAAGGATCCTGAAGAATGGCTGTCATGAGCCCTGTCCTGTTCAGACTTGGCTAAACGAGTGGTCTCATGCCCCCACTTACCACCCACAATCTACATTTATATATTGTATATGGTCATAGTAAGACTTAGGAATCTCTTTCTTTCTTTCATCAGAACAATATTTCTCAGAAAAAGGCAGGTTTTTAATAAATTCATTTTAAAAATTGGATTTGCCTATTAATTTGTAAATGGAAACACTTGCCTCCTGGTGGACATTAATAGAAAAAAAATGTTTTAAAACCTTCCCAGCTTGTCATTCCACATGTTTCTAGAAAAATAATATGCTTAAGTGTGCGTGCTCTTTCTTTCTCTTATTTTTTCAGTCTTGTAAACATAGACGTAAGTGTGTGTGAATCAGTTTCGAGTCCTTCATCAGCTTTTCTGTGGGCGCCCTGATTTTACATTGGAAATTACATCCCAGGAACCCCCACCACCCTCCGAGTTGAAAGATGACATTGTTCACCACAACGATTCCCTCGGGACTCACCCACGTCGCGCCTGCCAAGCCCCAGTGACAAGATATAGGGGGCAGTTAGACTATTACATACTCTCCCTGCCACTTTCAATCAAGCCTAATGCAATCAGAAACACATGACTACATCAACACATCTCCTTTAATCAAATGTGATTAAGTCAGTCATTAGTTTTTCAAGACAAATAAAGGATACAAGTGCTTGTATTATAAACGTAACCGCCCCCCTTCTTAAGTGAGTTCTCAGAAAGAAAGCCCCCCTAGAAGAGAACTTAGGACCTTCTGAGGTCTTTCTATTTTGCCGCTGGTATTTATTGTACGGGAGCATCCGGGGTCCCGATGCACAATTCCTTCTTGCCTGTCCCCTCTTACAAAGCCCCCGTGTTGTCAAGCAGGATTTGGCTTCAGCTTGATCAGAATGATTTCATTATCCCATTGTTACCATTATGACTTGGGCAATTAGTAGTTTATAAGTATAAATTTATGGCAATCTGTGATCCAGGCACATTGGCAGTAGTCAGGGCATAATAAAAACCCAATCAATTTCTTTCATTTAATATGTAGGCTGTGACCCTAGTTTTGATTAGAACTCTTAGCTATTTCATCTTTAAATAAAAAAGAATGTCTGCAAGCAATTATAGTGTGTTAATTGGATATTCCTTTTTATCTCTTATACTACTGAATGCATTGCTAACGAAATCCTTGTTTTCTCTTTCTCAATAATGTCTCTCTGCTTCCCTCTCTCTAACCCTTTGTCACTGCCTTTGTCTTCCTGCTCCTCCATCTCTACCTCTTTCTCCCCTTCTGCCTCTCCGTGGTCAGTTATCACTGGCCACACCAAACCTAAAAGGCAAGGGGAGCCAGGCATGGTGGTGCAAACCTGTAATCCCAGTACTTGAGAGGCTGAGACAGGGGGATTGTAGGTTTAAGGCCAGCCTCAGCAACTTAGTGAGACCATTCCAAAATAAAAATATATTTTTTTCTTTAAAAAAAAAAGGGCTTGGAGTATAGCTTAGAGATAGAATGCCATAGGCTTTGATCCTCAGTACCAAAAACAATAAATAAGTAAGTAAATAAATAAATAAGAGAGGTTCTGCGTGTCTGCCTTTCTACTCCCTTCTCCCACGTGCAAAGCCACCCTGTTGAATGGACTTTGCCTTTCATTGGGACATTTAGGAGATATGGGCCTGAGGTTACAGCATTTCCAATAAGGCCTAGCACATGGTAGGTGCTTAATACTTGGTAAATAAACGAATGCATGAGGCCATCTCGCATCCCCCATCCTCTGTTCCCCCTTGTCATTCTTGTTTCCTGTATACTTTGCTGAGATCTGTTCTGTTTTCCCAGAGTAATATTTCCCTGAAGGAGCTCATCTACACTCCTGGGTCTACACTCTGAAAGGTGGCGGGGTCGGAGTCCAAGAATGGCCCTGGTCCTGCTTGCTGATGAGGGCCCAGCTCTGCAAGACGCTCTTACCTTCCATGCAGCTCCAGAGACTCCATTTCCTGCCACAGGAGTATGTCTGCCAGGGGATGACTGTGGGAGCAGTTATTACCCGGGAAGTGGGCACTGTGGTTATTACTGTTTCTTTGGCAAGTACTTTTGTAGTGCTTTATGTTCCTCATGCACCCACAGAATGTGACGGGATTCTGAGGCTGTTTTCGATGTGACTAATCACATCAGGATTGTTGGCCTGTTTCTGGAAGGCATCCCTCTGGAGCCCCCCAGCTTCCTTTTCTAGTGGTGCCTACGGCTCTTCAACCTTTCCTTCTGGGATATCTCTTTGCTGGAATCCTGGAGTTCCCTTAGGAACCCTCCTTTCCTAGATCCTAGGTTTTCCTCTGTTTTTGTCTTATTCCTTGTTTTTTCTTTTTCTTTTCTTTTTTTTTTTTTCAGTACTGAGGATTTAACTCTGTCACTGAGCTACATCCTTACCCAGGCCCTTTTTATTTCTTCTTTTGAAACAGACACTAAGTTGCTGAGGCTGGTCTCGAACTTGTGATCCTCCGGTCTCAGCCTCCCAAGTACTGAGATCACAGGCCTGTGCCTGGCTTGTTTCTTGACTTTTGCAAAGCATTTTCTTCAATAGCAGCCTGAAAAAGATTACATGGGATTTTTTTGTTTGTTTGTTTGTTTGTTTGTTTTGAGATTCTGTCTGAAAATAACTTTATGCCAGCCTCATGGGTCATGACAACTTGGCTGCCTCAGAATTCTCCGTTGTAAATCGGTCCTCAGACTGCTCAAGGCATCGCTGGAAATCCTATAGCACTGGATTGCAGTGGAGAAGCCTGATGCACCTATTTCTAGTCCTCTGTGATGTGCCTTCCTTCTTCTCCCACGTCCCTGTAGCTTTTAGGATATTTTCCAGCTTCATATCCTGAAGCTTCACAATGATGTGCCTTTAGCTGTGTCTTTTTTTTATTCTATTTCCCAACCCTGAATAAACCCTCACATTCTCAAAACACATTCTTCAATTGTGAACAATTTTTCTGTTATTTCCCTGATAAATTATTTTCTTCTTTTTTTCCCATTTTTCTTTCTCTGAGACTCATATTAACTAAGTATTAGACCCCTCCCATTTTGATCTAGAAATTTTTAAATCTTTTCTCCTATTTTCCATCCTTTTGTTTTGTCTTTCCTGTTTTAATTTTTTTTTTTTTTTTTGCCTTTACCTTCCAACGCCTTCATGGGATATTTTTTTTATTGTTCTTAGGATATTCTTAATTTTCAAAATCTCTCTTTTGTGATGTAGGTGCTCTATAAACATTTGGCAAATGAATGATGCAAGAACCAGAATTCCCTGATTTTAATAAAACCGCCAGATAGGAAGAAAAGAGATGCTTTCTAGTTCTTGTGTTATCACAACCATTCAGCAGCTCTAATGTGATAGAACAATTTGAGTGAGAATGTGGCCCTGTCCCCACTTCTGCCTAATAAAAATACAATCCTCTAAGAAACCGCAGGAGCAGGAGGTGCTAGGTGTTTAACTGGGCTGCTCCATGAGCTCATTTATAATGTTAACAAACTAAATTCCTGAACTAGCTCAGAGGCCCCTGTTGGACCTGTCACCTAAGAGAGACAGCTGTCGGTCAGGATTCATGGCAGCAGGCGCCTGCCCCGAGGGCCTGCCTGGCAAGGGGGGCCAGAGAGAGTGGGCAGATAACAGAGATAAATCTAAATTCATTCTGGAAGCAGTCACACTCAATGACATATTCACTGACTTCTTCAACAGCTCATTTGATAATGTTCTCTCCGCACTATTCATTTTTCTGAAAGATGAAAGCTGGCCGAGGATCTCATCTGCTCGCTGATGCAGAGAAAGGATTGAAATTAGCACACACATGCACATGTGCGCATGCGTACCCCCCTGCGCGCTCGCGCGCGCACACACACACACACACAATAATGAGAGGGGAAGTTGGTGGGGAAGAAGGACATGTTCTGATGACCAGTTTTGTGGTTGCTTCTGACACAGGAGACCCAGCAGCCTGATGTGAGGTCACCTTTAATTAGTTATGCATTATAATTCAACAATATGCCAATGGGCGGCTGCAGGGCTCAGCAGGCAAGGGGTGGGCATTTATCATAACAGTTAATTGCTTGAAGAATGTTACTGCCTGGTGAGGGCTAGATCGCCACTTGCAGGGAGAGGAAAGGGAGGTCAGCACCTTAGAGCTTTGGACTACTTTCTTTCTCAGTGGGTTTCAAGTGTCAATGTGCCTATGACATAAATCAATGGGTATTTATTGAGTGTCAGTCACTGTGCAGGATTCAGGGTGTAAGAGAAAAAGAGACACAGGTCGGCTTTCTGGTACCACCTACCAGTGAAGAAGATACACTTTAAAGCATTGAACCCTGGTGCAGATGCTAATTGTTCTGCAAGGCAGGGCTGTCCTTTCAGGCTACCCTTTGCAAGGAGGACCAAGAGCTTTGTTCTCCATTTGCTATTCAAGCTTCTCAGTTAAATGAATAGTTTGTGGTTGAATATAAAGGGTACAGGTTTGGAGTCAGAAAAACCTGGGTTTGAGTTCTGACTATTTTATAGTAGTGTGACCATGAGCAATTAACTTTGTGTGTCTAGGTTATATTATCCTCCTTGGTAGAATGGGAATAATAAAGTTAAGTTTTAGAATTAAGTGTTAAACAATCTAAATCTAAAGTGTTTAAGTCTAGAATCTTAATGTCATGGCAAGAAGGGGCCTTGGTGGTGGTGGGTGAGCCAGAAGTTGGGGCAGGGTAGGTAGTACTCATTTACAAAGATGGTACTTTGGGTCTGGGTCTGATCCTCAATTCTCATCCATTTTTGGAGGTTAACTGGATCCTCCTATGAAACTGGTCACCAGTTGTGATATGAGAAGCCACCTCTGGCTATTTAGCTCCTCCCCATTGTGGCCCTAATGATCACCATCCTTTTCAACATACCGGTGAGACCTGGTCCTAACTTCCATACTTCTTTTCACCTTCCTGTCATTGTTCATAAACAGAAGTATGGTATTTGGCACCCTAAGGCTTTGCTGAAAAATCAATGTGCCCAGGAATTACAGCATGTAGTAGTTTGTTCTTGCTTGTTCAATGAATGCAAAAAATGTTCTTCATCAAAATCAGAGTAAATGCTCTTAAAGAGGGTCATCAAGCCCTGTAATGGTTTCTGTAGTTGCACATACCTGAAATTCAAGTATTTGGGAGGCTGAGACAGGAGGATCACATTAATTAGGATTAATGCTAGCCTAAGTAACTTAGTAAGATTCTCAGCAACCCAGAGAAACCCTGCTGCAAAACAAAAAATAAAAAAGGTGCCTGGGGAGTATAGATTAGAGATAGAAAGTCCTTGGGTTCAATCCCCAGTACCAAAAGAAGAAAAAAATAAAGAGGATCATCTGTCCAAATAAAATGAGAGAGAAGAGACAGTAGATAGACTGCTTATAAAAATAAATCTCAACAAAAAATGGAGAGAAGTAAAAATTTAAAAGGCTCAAGGCAAATAGATAGAAAATAATTCTTTAGCAATCCTTAAGCCAAAGTTTTGAATGGCTGTTTCAATGTTTTGTCAGATTCTGACACTTGGTAGGTATTCTCAAATGTTACTTCTTTTACAAGTTCACCAGGCAACACATGAGCTGACTGAGGGCATACTACTCGCACAAAACTGGGGAAAAAACTGTCACTCTGTTTATATAACATGAATCTACATGCTTTCAGGTTTTCCCTTTTTCATTGCTTTTCACAAGGATAGCTATCACCTTACACCTTAGTTTCTATTTACTAGAAATCACAAATTCATTAGGGAGCATGAAAAAAGAAGAGAAAGAGAATTTTTGTCAAAATATGAGTACCAGCACTTTATAATAGCAACATTAAAATCACCAAATAGTAACTAATTGAAGGAAGTATGGAAGTGGCCATCAGCTCTCCCTAGCATGCAGAAACACAGTGGTACTCGTTAGGACCATAGTGAGCAGGAACAAAATTCCCAGAGGTGGCTCCTCACCTCACAACTGGATGTGGTCAGCCCCACAGGCAGTCCACTTTACTTCCAAAATAGGCATAGCCTGCAGAAACATGAATAAGAATTAGTGCTGTTGATGATCAGAGTCAGAATGCTTGAGCAGTCCATGGGATGCCCTAGAGTAAGTGAATCCCTTTTTCCAATGGGAAACCCTCAAGCCTACACCCAGGTTTATCATGTCTTCTTGATGCCATGAACACCCACTGAACAGGAAAGGGAAGGCTGAGGTGGGGCCCTGCTGGGATCAGAGTATCCAGCCCCACCCAGTGCCAAAAAATAGCTGGATGTGCACCTTGAAGATCTTACCCACATGGAGATCATAGATCAAGGAATCTCTAGCGTAACTTCAGAACATCTTCCACCTCCAGGAAGGTACTGAATCCCTCCCAGCTGAACACAGAACTTGTCATCATATTTCAGAGTCAGGAATCAACTTATTCTTGGTCAATACCAAGCCATATCCTAATTCTTCACTTTCTTGGGATCTGGGCCTGTTATTTACTGTGGTATCTCAGCTTTAGGTCTTGTTTCCCTATTTAATTTTCAAAACAAGGACTGGGCAATTGCCCAGCATCCAACTTTGCCCTATCCTTACCCTTAAAAACTCCCACCAGCTGAGAGTACTGGCCATGGATGGCCTTGGGGGCTGGTATGAGACAAGAGAATCTATGCTTCCTGATTGGTTTATCTGTCAAAAAACCACTAAGAAAAGTGCTCTATCCATAGAACAAACATATATGGAAGACTTATTTTATGACATCTATGAGCCAAACATGGTTGCGAAAACAAGGTCATCGTGTGTTGAGAATGAAAGGCAGAAAACACACACCTAAATTATAATGTTATATAAGTTAAATACAATAATAGAGTGCAGAGAGGATCATTTGGGTGATACAGGGCATCATGGACGTGGCAATGGGCAAGGTGTGGCAAGATCTATCAGAGTGTGTCAGATGATAGTCCCAGGACTAGGAGTGTACCCCAGGACACTGTCGTGCTGGAGCTGATCTGATCTGGCTCATGGTGATAATTGTTCCATCCTCAGGAATTTTGTGAGCCAATTGTTACATATCCATTATTAAACATTATTTAAATGAGGCCACTGAGGAAAACAAACTGTAGGTTTCACAAAAAAATTAAACATAAATTTAAATATTATCCAGCAATCCCACCTTTGACTACAAATGGAAGAGAATTGAAAGCAGGAACTTGGTTAGATGTTTGTGCACTTATATTTTGAGCAGCATTATCCCCAAGAGCAAAAAGCTGGAAACAATCCAAATGCCCATCAATGGTTAAATGGATAAAGAAAATGTGGAATGTGTGAGTTTGTGCCCATGTGTCTGCATAATGAAATAGTATTCAAGCTTAAAAAAGAAAACTCTATAATATGGGATAAGAAGAGTAAACCTTGAGAACATTATGCTACATGAAATAAGATAGTAGTAGAAAAATACTGCACAATTCCACTTATGCAAGTTATTTAAAATTGTCAAATTCATAAAAACACAACAGTGGAATGGGGGTTTCCATGAGCTAGAGAGGAGGGAAAGGGAGCGTTCTAATCAACATGGATAAAATTTTATTCACTCAAGATGAATATGTTCTAGAGACTTGATGTACAGCATTGTGCCTTTAGAAAAATACTATATTGTTGCCGGGCGTGGTGGCGCACGCTTGTAATCCCCGCGCTTGGGAGGCGGAGACAGGAGGATCACGCTGGTTCGGAGCCAGCCTCGCTGGCTTAAGAGACCCTGTTTCCAAATAAAAAATATAAAATAGGTCTGGGAGTGTAGCCCGTGGGAGTGTATCCCGGAGGTAGAAGGGCTTCCAGGAACCCCAGTACCACCAAAAAAAAAAAAAAAAAAAAGAAAAATACTATATTGTACACTTAAAAATCTCTTGAGAGTTTCTGCCTTTCACCATGAGAGGCAGCAAAAAGGAGCTATCTTTAAAGTAGAGCAAGCTCTCCCCAGATACAAAATATACTCACACCTTAATCTTAGGACTCAGTCTCTAGATTTGTAGGCAATGGATTTCTGTTGTCTATAAATGACCCAGTCTAAGTGTTTTGTAACAGTAGGCCAAACGGACCAAGCCATATGTGCCTAGTGCATTGTCAACATTATCTATTAATAGAAATTTGAATTGTTTCTACCTTTTGGAGTATTATGAGTAATAGTGCTATGAACATGAATATATAAATACTTGTTCATGTAACTATTCTCAATTCTTTGCGGCATATAACCAAAGGTGAAATTTTTGGTTATATAGTATTTCTATGTTTTTGTTTTATTTTTGGTACTGGTGATTAAACCTAGAAATATTTTACCTCTGAGCTATACTCCCAACCTTATTTTTATTTTTATTTTGAAATAGGATCTAGCTAGGTTTCTGGGAGTTTCATCAAGTTGCTCATCAAACCGACAACCCTCCTTTCTCAGCCTCCCAAGTACTGGAATAATTCTATGTTCAGTGTTTGAGGAATCTCCATACTGCTTTCCACAGCAGCCATATTAGTTTGTATTCTCACCAACAGTATAGAAATATTATAATTTCTTTACATCTTTGGCCAACACTTGTCTATTTTGGTTTGTTTCTTTCTTCATTTACTTGCTTTTGCACAGCAAAGAAAGAATTAATAGAATGAAAAGGCAAGCTACAGAAAATATTGGCTGAGCATGGGAGAAAATACTGTAAACCATATTTTATAATGGATTAATTTCTAGGATATATAAGGAATTCCTGCAACTCATTTGCAAAAAAGATTCCCTTACAAAACTAATAATTAAATTAAAATGGGCAAAAATCTTAAGCAGACATGCTCTACAGAAGACATATAAATAGCCAATATGTATATTAAAATCTACTAAACATCACCAGTCCTCAGGGGAATGAAAATCAAAGTCATAATGTCACCTCATACCTGTAGGATGGTTATTATAAAAAAACTAATGATCACATTTTTTATTTATTTGTGTGTATGTATGTGTGTGTATTTATTTACTTACTTTCATACTTATTTACTTACTTACTTATTGTGATACTAGGGATTGAACACAGGGACATTCTACTTCCAAGCTACAACCCCAGACCTTTTTTTTTTTTTTAAATTTTGATACAGGGTCTCACTAAATTGCTGAGGCTGTCCGGAAACTGTAATCCTCCTGTATCAGCCTTCCAACGACTGGGATTATAGGTTTATGACACCATGCCTGGATGATCACATATATTTTTGAAGCTGGTTGCTCTGCTAAGCTTTTGTAGGGTGGAGCAGCAGAAGGTAAAGGCAGCTGGTCCTATCAAGAGAGTCACCATGATCCCAGTGAAAAGTTATAAATAATAGCAGCAGGCAGCGGGACAAAGAGCAAAGGGCAGGGCTATGAGAGATGATTGGAAGAAGTGGCTGATATAATTTGGTAACTGCTGTGTGCATGAGGAAGGAAGAAAAGAGTTCAGCATGAACCTGGATCTTACTTGAGACATCCAGGTCAAGGGGGTGAGAACCATGAAAATGGGAGTCCTAGGGAGCAGTGGCTCCTGTTTTCCCCTTTTCAAAGCAGGGTGGACTACTCACACTTAGAAAAATCTTACAGGAAATCCCATAGCAAAGGGCTTTATTGTTTGGGACTTCAGGAATCTTAGGAGACCTGGTGTTTGTTTTCTCAGCTCCAGATCTGAACCAACTGAGAACCAAGGAGGGATCAGAAAGATAGAAATCAAACTGCAACCTCATTTCTGACTCAGTTTTGGGGAAGATGCCTTAGGTATGTGGCAGCAGGTGCTTCCCAATGTAGTACTGAGTTGCAGAGTTGAATGACCTCTGTAACTGGGCACAGGCAGTGCTGAAATCCATCAACACCCCTCCCTCCAGCCTGTACAGCCCCTGAGCACGTTTGAGTGTGTGCATGCACAAGCACATGCATACACACACACACACATACACACACACACACACACACACACACACACACACACACACACACACACCAGAGTTTTTACAACTGATCTTAATGTGAAGAAGTGAGAAGATACTTTCCCTGTGATCCAGGAGGACAGTGAAACAACAACAACAACAAAAAAAAGAAATAGCTAATTCCCTTCTTGGGCAAAGCAAGTGAGGAGAAAAACTCAAAGCCAAACATGTGCCATTAATTTTTGTTCCTCCTCATGAAAACAATATGGAACCCGCAGTGATTCCACCAAGGTTTTGCTAGCACATTTCCAGACTAATCAAGTCAGTACCATGAATCCATTAGTCTGGACTTTATAAGGCAGTACCATCCCCAGGACAGTGGGTGAGGCATTTTCCAAGGAGCATTGGGAGATACGGCAAGCTTGTGAGGATAGTGAAGGACAGAGAAGGCAAAGGTGGAAGAGCTGCATCCCTCCTGTGTGCAGGGTGGACCTATGTAGGTCCACGGGGCTGGGAGGGAGGACAGACCTGGTGCCACAGTGGCTACTCATTGAGCAGCTCCTATGTGCCAGGCCCTGTGACACCTGCTATGATGGATTAACTCATTCAGTCCTTCCAACACTGCTGTAACAAGTATAATTATAGGTAGTTTTGGAGCTTAAAGAGAGATGTTATAAAAGGTCATTACTTTTCTAAACACCAAAAAGGGTAGTTTTTGTCTAGGACAGAAAAAAAGAAAACATTAGATTGGCTAGAGTATTTATAACATGGCATTAGTTTTTGTTTTTCTTTTATGATCATGAATTAAGATTTTTATTGATACTGCTTTCTTAGTATATTTGTAATTAATTTTTACTTTGTAAAATGTTGAAAAATTTAGCCTGCATATTTTTATTGTTACCAATCTTATATTAATTGACATAGTATTGACGTTAGTTTAGCCTTTGTATTAAGTACTTTGTATTAAATACTAAGTATTAAGTACCTTGTATTAAGTACTAAGTATTAAGTATTAAGTACAAAGTACTTTGTATTAAGTACTTTGTATTAAGTACTAGGGATCCTGTGGTCCAGAAGGTAACCACCATTCTCTTCCAAATTCTATGGACAGCATTTAATCATACTTTTGCCAATGATCCATAAGTCTTTATAAAAGAATATGCATTCTGTTTATAGTTTTTAAAGTTGTATATATTCAATATGCATTGGTTCAAGTTGTCTCATTGTGGTAATCAAATTCTTTACATCTGTTATCATATCTGACATCTTTAAACTGGAAAAGACATATCGTTTGTTCATTCTTCTAAACACCACTTTTAGTTTCATATTCTAAAGTGTTTAAACGCTATACTGTTTGGCACTTTAAGCACCAAATGAATTATATTAATTTCATTAATATAAGATAATCAGCTTTTCTCTTTTTGAAATATTTTGGGTAGAATTAGATTTACCTGTTATTAATAATAACACTATTGTTTTTTCTGGTTAGTATCTATAATTTAGGATATCATTTTTCTTCCATTCTCTTATTTTGTCAGTTGTGTGTCTTTTAATTCCAAAGGGCAGATCTTCATTGAACTGTAATCAGATGGTTCTACACCTTCAATGGGACTGGGAAGCAATCTGAGAATTTTTGGTTATAGTGTTATTTTTGAAATTAGAGACATTTAACTAGTAACTAAGAATAGGAGTATCTGAAAGAGGACCTGAGGTCAGGGTCCATGCCGGTTGAAACAGAATTGGGGATAGGAGACTGACTGAAGAAGAGAACATGGCACCCACTCTCTGCAAGGCAATTCAGTTCTATCACATGCACCACAAACACTTGCAAATCTGTTTTCACAATGATCAACCTGGAATCTGCCTGCCCCCTCGTTTAGGCCTCATATTTGATTAATTACTTGTTCTTCTCGATTCCAAGACTCGAGCAATAATTAAACTCATTGCATCTCCTCACAGTCTATTGCCACCATCTTAGTCCTGGTCATCTGGATTACATAGGATCCCATCTGGTTTTCCTGCTTATCTCTCTGGCTCCCTCCTATACTTAAAAGGCCAACCATATCCTTCCTCAGATGAAAAACTTCTGTGGCTTCCTCTTATCTTTAGGATTACCAAAAAAATCCGCATGATATTCAAGGCCCTGTTCTCTGTGTTCCCGTAGCCTTCACCATGCACCTGTATTCCGTGCATCCCTTTTTATCCTCTTCTTCCTCTGGATGCAGCTACCCTTTACTCTTGTCACCAGGCCTAGTTATAAGCTATTCAAACTGCTGGACACATTCTTAACTATCTTTCTGAGTGCAAACTTGGCTCATCTTGATCTTGGATTGGACTCTCTCCTCACTTTAGCACTTATAAAATATGCCTCGTGGTTCATCTTCATCCCGTAGATAGTGCTGCTAAAAGGTCTGTATAAAGCGAGCTAAAGGAAAAACACATTGTAGTGAGTTGAGTGGTGGTTCCTAAAAAGATGTTTTCATATTTCAATCCCAAGAATCTGTGAAGGTTTTCTTATTTGAGACACAAGGTCTTTATAGTTGTGATTAAAGATCTGGAGGTCAGTTAGGCATGATAGTCACACCTGTAATTTCAGTACTTGGGAGCCTGAGATAGAAGGATCACAGGTTCTCAGACAATCTCAGCAACTTAGCAAGGACCTCGACAATTTAGTAAGACCCTGTTTCAAAATAAAATAGGTCTGGGAATGTAGCTTGGAGGCTGAATGTCCCTGGGTTTAATCCCCTGTAACACACACACACACACACACACACACACATCTTGGGGTCACCATGGATTATTGATGTAAATAAATTCATAAGTTCAATGACATATACATTTATAAGATGTATGGAAGAGAAGACATAGATACACGAAAGAGAAATAGAGGCCAAGACTGGAATGATGTGCCCACATGGCCACGAAGGAAAGAATCTATTGGTAGAGCCCTTGGAAGAAGCATGATCCTGATGACATACTGAGTTTATACTTTCTGTCTCCAAAACTCTGAAAGAATATATTTCTGCTGTTTTGAGCAGCAGTCCTTGGGGTAATTCATCACAGGAGCTTAGAGAATTAAGACATGGGTGTTTGGGTACAGGTATGCATGGACTTACCCTGTCTATAATGAACATTCTTTCTGAATTTTAGTCCATGCTGATATTTAAGGGAAAGTAGCTAGAGCCCAGTGTTAGGCATGCCCCTTCTACATATTACTTTTTTTTTTTTTTTTTTTTTGGTGGTACTGGGGTTCCTGGAAGCCCTTCTACCTCCGGACTATACTCCTAGACCTTTTTTTTTTTTTTTAGTTTTTTTTGTCTTTTGTTTTTTACTTAGAAACAGGGTCTCTTAAGCCAGCAGGGCTGGCTCCGAACCAGCGCGATTCTCCTGTCTCAGCCTCCCAAGCGCGGGGATTACAAAGGCAATCTGGTCCTTATCTTAAATACTTAGACATCTTACTTAGACATTTTTATTGAGCTAACACAACCTCCTCCTTGCAACCATCTATTCCCGTGGTCTATTTTATTTTAATGGCTGGGATCTTATCTTTTGTTTGTCTTTGTTGCTGCTGTTCCTCTCCTCCTCCTCCTCCTCCTCTCCTCTTCCTCCTCCTGTCTCTTCCTCCTCCTCCTCCTCTCCTCCTCCTCCTCTTCCTCCTCCTCCTCCTCTCCTCCTCCTCCTCTTCCTCTTCTCCTCCTCTTCCTCCTCCTCTCCTCCTCCTCCTCCTCCTCCTCCTCCTCCTCCTCCTCCTCCTCCTCCTCCTTTTCTTCCTCCTCCTTGTTCTCCATACTGGGGATTGAACCCTGGAGCATTCTTCCCTGAGTTACATGCCCAGACCTCACTTAAAAAAAAAAAAAAAGGCTCTCACTATCACCACACTCTGGCCTGGAACCTATGATCTTCCTATCTCAGCCTCTCAAGTACTGGAATTGTAAGCATGCACCATCATACGCAGCTAGAAGTATCTATATTTGTTAAAGTCATATCTTTCTCTGTCTCTGTCTGTCTCTGTCTCTCTTTTTCTTCCATTCTCTCTTTCTTCTCTACCCTCCTTACACTTGAGAAGCTTCCTTAAAATTAACGTGTACAGCCAATGTGCCCTGTCTCAAGTGGAGAGCCAAATTTCATTACCAACTGGAGCACTTTAAATCAATATTTGGACATTTAATGATTTTGCTCATTTTATTTGAATACATTAGAGAAGTCTGATAGGCCTATTAGGATCCCTGTGATTAACATCTTCGAATCAGCAAAAGGTGCCAATTTAAAAAAATTGTCTTCTTTCAGGCCCACCATAAAAATCTGCATAATTTAGCAATTATTTTATCATTTTGAATATATATTAAAAAGTAGTTTTCAGTGTTTAATTAGAAAATATAGTCAACATATTTTAAAGTGAGCTACCTCCTCCATGCCTTAGAGTTGCTAGTAAGAAATATTTGGGGATACTCCAATTTGTGAACTAGCCTCACATCATATTTCTGCCCAAGGCATACATGACCCTCAATCATCCTGCGAGCCCCTCTCATTAGGAAAAGATTTTACACTATTTAGATGAACTAGAGTCTCTGAGAGATTCAGAATATGACATCACAATTCATGAAGGAGCTATGGCCTTAAAATTCAGTGACTTCTTTAAGATCTTAACACCAGAGGCAGAAATCCTAGAAGCTTCCTTGTACATATTCTAGACAGCCTGAAAATACCTATGTTCCTGTTGTTTCTTGTAAGAATTAGATTTTGGGAAGGTGGAGATCACTCATCCATTCCAACCTTCCCAGATTCCCTTATTTAGAGCTCATGATGTAGCCATTAATATCAAGGACAAGGACATAACTTAGCATAATAAAATAATAGGTAATAGATGTTTTGACTTTTGTTAAAAGGATTTGAATAGGTGTGGGGAGGTCATTATCCATGGAGGTCATGGAAGGAGAGGAGCGTGACTCCTGCCATAGTTAGAGCAAGACACTGACCTATTATGATTTGGATATTGGCAGCCAGGAAATATCATACAGAAATACAGAGTGGATATCTGATCATTGAATGTTGGGAAGGAAACTAGAAATATGAAAAAAAAAAAACACTGAGAAGGAAGAAGGCTAAACCTTGACAAGGTTGGGAGAAGTGGCTGCAGGATCTGAGGACATGATCATGAGGGCAGTGGGCCACATGACCATGTGGGTTAATTGTGCTTCCTTAGGGATCGAGGTAAAGCAACAGAAAGCAGGACAATCTTGCTCAGCTGACTTCATCTCATATTCTGGATCTTCCTCCTTCCTCTAACTATAGCCTGTTATCCGTAATTTACCCATGATAGCTGGATCTCCTTTCTCTGTCTACCATTTTGTCATACTTTATCAGCAGTTTTCCTTTTCCAGTTTGGAGCCAGTATCTTCTAAGTTGATTTCTGCTTCTGAGCCTCCTCCTCAAATCTCAGTCCTTTCCTCTGAACATCAGAACTTTTCCTACCTGACAGTAGAGAAAAGTGATGCTTTCATAGAACCATTCAAAGTAAGAAGGAACATAGAAGGAACTGGAGGCGCCATGAGAACATTCTGAGAGGAAGGAAGGAACCGGAGGTGGGAGAAGCAGGCGGGGTCAGCAGGGAACATGGCACAAGGTCTGATCTCTGGCTCGGCAAGGTAGACAGGAAAATACTATGCAGATAGCACCTTAGGAAGCTAAAAGCATTAGCAGGGAGGAGCAGTGTGATTAGGATTGAGTCTGATCTCCTATAACTACACATCTGGGACCAGGAGCTATTTCTATGCCACCATGCAAGGGAAAGCTCAAATAAAAGTCTCTTTAAATTGAGAAAACATTGAACAGAGTTTGATGAAGGCCAAGGTATTCAGAATCTGTTAGGCAGAATACTAGAAAGGGGGGGGGGGCTGCACAAAGAAAGGAAGGAGTCCATAGATCTCCTTTGATAAAGAAGATTTTCTAAGATTTTGATGCCTCCAAACTCCCCCAACCCTCACCTTCCTCATTAGTTAATTACCCTTTCCCAACTCTGGACACAGGAAATAGATCTACATCAGAAAGATTACTTCCAACAGTGGAATAAGACAGAAAATCCTATGCTTAAATATCATCACAAACTGGATATTATGCAGGCCTATCAATTTCTTTCAAAATCTACTATATCAAACACCAATTACCAATTTGAACTACTCAAATTAATTATTTAAATTTTAATATCAAGATGCTAATTAAAGAACAAAACCCAACGCATACATAGCAAAAAGATACAGTAAGGATAACATTAGAAGTAATTTATATAGAAAGTCAATAAAACCAAAATTGGTTCTATAAAATGATTAAGTTGATTAAAGAAAAACTGTGGGCAGATTAATCAAGAAAAAAGAGTGAGCAAAAAGACAGAAAGTACCAGTGTTAAAAAATGTAATTTTGTTTTTCTTTATGGCTGAGTAAAATTATATTGTGTACATATCCCATAGTTTTGTAATCTATTTATCTGTTGATAGACATCTTGGCTGGTTTCATAGTCTGGAAATTGTGAATTGTGTGGCTATAAACATAGATACACATGCATTAGTTTGGTAATTTGGTTTCCATTCTTTTTGGTACATACTCAGAAGTGGTATTGCTGGATCATACAGTAGGTTCATTCCCATTCTTCTGAGGATCCTTCATACTGTTTTCCAAAGTGGTTGCACACAAAAAGTAAAAAAAAAAAAAAATCTTATTCTTTCCTTAATATGCAAAAGCTAGGGAGAAAAGGGGTCATAGAAAGAACTCTAGATGAAGAAGGAGAAACCATAGATGAGCAAATAATGTGACATAACTGAAGGGGATGGTAGGGGGAGAAGAGGGAAATTCCCTAATGTACATGATGTATATTCATAAACATATCAAAGCCAATCACTAAGCCAAACATGAGAAGGAGGGAGGGGGGAAGGAATGGGATGGGAGTTGGGTAAGGGCTAAATAAGTGATGTGTGCTTGTATTCCTTTACCGCTTTGTACTCCATTAAGATGTATGACTACAATTCACCAATAAAAATTTTAAAAAGAGAATATAAAACTACAGATTCCATAGACATTAAAAAGATAGTAATGAGGAAATTAGTCAAATTATGTTATACGAATGAAATGAATTTTTCATAGTGAAAACCACTATTCTGTACAATATTATTTACCAATTAAAACAAATAACGATAATAAAAAGAAAATTATAGTATATTATTTTGTTGGTGTTGTTGAAGTGTTCAAGATAAAACCCAGGATCTGACACATGTCAGGTATTCTAACACTGGGCAACACCACAAGCCCTACTAATGATACATTATAAAAAATTTGTGTCAATAAATTTGATAATTTAGATAAAATAGACATAGTCCTTACAGATTACCCAGAATAAACTGATAATCTAAATAGCATTCTCGGGGCACCCTTAGGTGACCCCCCGACACCCGGAAGGGCCCAGAGGTCCAGGCCACATGGCCCCGACTCTGAGAAGGTGGGCGGGCATGGGAGGGGCACCCTTAGGCGCTCCCCCCACCACCCGGAAAGAAAAAAAAAATTATCACTACCAAGTGCCTGATCCCACACCCTCCCCAAACCACACATACTCTCTTCTCTTATTTAAAAAAAATAGAGAAAAGAAAAATATTCGAGAGGGGTTAAGATTGCTGTGGCGGCAGCTAGAATATTGGAGATGCAGACAAAACATAACCATCTGAACTGGAACTTTTGAAAAAATTCCCCGCGAAGGAGGACTGATGCTTCTCTACATCGTTAAGAATCCTGGACATCACCTGTAAGGAGAGAGTCTAGTGGAGACCTAGGAGGAAGGCGGTGGTCGCAGCAGTGGCTGAGATGGCTGTGGAGACTTGGATTTGGGAGAGGCAGACATCTGATCCAACCCACCCTGATCCTCTGAAGAAATTACGCCAAAAGGTCGAATGCTACTGTCGCGCATGCTTAGGAACACTGGATATTATGCAGTATAGGAAAAGAGCTTGGGAAAGATTTGATATGGTGGAGGCAGTCTCATTGGCAGTGGCAAGTACTCAGGGGAGGCAGAGATCTGACGTAATATACCTGGAACTTTTGAGGAAATTACCTCAGAGGCAGAATACTACCACCATGCACCCTTGGGAACGTGGGACAACCTGCTGGGTGAAGAGGGTGCTCGGATCGGAGCCAGCCGAGGGGTGAGGCAGGTGCCAGGGCCAGCAAGGCTAGGATTGGAGCCTGCTTGAGGCAAGGCAGGTGATGGGGACTCCGAGTCCAGGATCGAAGCCTGCTGTGAGTCAAGGCTGCTACTGTGGCCTCAGAGGCCAGGATCAGAGCCTGCCGAGGGTTTAGGCCAGTGCAGGGGCCAGCGAGGCCGGGATTGGAGCCTGCCAAGGGGTTAGGCCAGTGCCGGGGCCAACGAGGCCGGGATCGGAGCCTGCCATGAGGCAAGGCCGGTGCTGGGGCCTCTGAGGCTGGGATTGGAGCCTGCTGAGGGATTAGGCCGGTGCCGAGGCCATTGAGGCTGGGATTGAAGCCTGCTGTGAGGCAAGGCCGGTGCTGGGGCCTCCGAGGCCTGAATAGGAGCCTGCCAAGGAGTTAGGCCAGTGCCGGGGCCAGCGAGGCTGGGATTGGAGCCTGCCTTGAGGTATGGCCGGTGCTGGGGCCTCTGAGGCAGGGATCAGAGCCAGCTGAGGGGTTAGGCCGGTGCAGGGGCCATCAAGGTCGGGATCGGAGCCTGCCGTGAGGCAAGACCGGTGCTGGGACCTATGAGGCCGGGATCAGACTCTGCTGAGGTGTATGGCCAGTGCTGAGGCCAGCGAGGCCAGAATCATAAGCTGCAGTGAGGCAAGGATGGAGCTGGGACTTGTGAGACCAGGATAGGAGCCTGCCAAGGGGTTAGGCCAGTGCCAGGGTCAGCAAGGCTGGAATTGGAGCCTGTCATGAGGCTTAGCTATGCTGGTGCCTCTGAGGCCAGGAGAGGAGCCAGCCAAAGGGTTAGTTCGGTGTGGGGGCCAGCAAGGCCAGGATCAGGGCCTTCCATGAGGCAAGGCAGGTGCTGGAGCCAGCAAGTTCGGGATCAGAGTCCTCCGAGTGGCCAGGCCACTACTGGGGCCGTCAAGAGGGGGATCGGAACTTGCAATGCGGCATGCACAGAGAAATAGCACAGAAAATAAAATCCAGATGCTTCCCCTAATTAGCAAGAACTAGGAGGAAAGGGGTAACAGGAGGAGGTCGAGTAGTAGAAAGGGCCCTATTGAGAAGCAATTAAGGTGACCAATCAAAGGGTATGGGATGGGGGAGAATGGAATCTCTTTAAAACTCATGAGGTGCATAAACAGTTATATCAAAGATAATCACCAATTAAGCATGGGATCGAGGGAGGGGGAGGGAATGGGATGGGGATTGGATGAGAGCTTATTGGATGATATGTGCTTGTATATCCTCTCAAGTCTTGTATTCCAAAGTGATGTATGATTACAAAAAAAATTATAAATAAATAAATAGCATTCTCATCTTCAAAAAATTATGTATGAAGTTAAGTCTTTCCTACAAAAATAATCTTTCAGACCAAATATGCTGTCTGATATAGTTCACCACTATTTAAACAAAGAAATTATGTCAAATATAATAATTGTATTCAAGCTTTTTTAGAAAGTAGAAAAGAAGAAAAGTAATCTCAAACTGATTTTGAGCCCAGATATAGAAAAAACAAGCAGAAAAATAATTCTTATAAATAGAAAAGTAAGAATCATTACATAAAATGGATACCAAATTATAATTAAGTGGAGTTTATCTAAGGATGCAAACTGAACATGGCATTCAAAAACAATCAACATAATTTACCACATCAACAGACTCAAAAAGAAAAATGATAAGGTCATCCCAATAAGTAATATAAAAGTATTTAACAAAATTCCATGTTTAATTATGATAAAAACTCTAAGGGAATTAAAAATAGAATAGATCTTCATCAAACTGAAGAAAATTTACTTAATAAAGCCCACAGTTTAATGTCGTATTTACTGATGTGAACTACTTGCCTTCTAAGATAGGATGTCAGCTCTTATCACTTCTAGTAAAAATTGTATTTAAGGTCCTAGCCACTGATATAGTTAAAAAAAAAAAAGAAAGAAATGAATGTCGATAGATTGGAAAGGAAGAAATAAAATTGACTTATTCATAATTGATATCATATTAAATAGAATTCCCAGAAATCTTCAAAAAATATTTGAACTACTAAGTGTCTTTAATGAGGACACAAATTTTTGGCTCAAATATAGTCAATGATGTATCTAGTAACAAGTAATTAAAACTGAAATTACAAAAACAATAATGTCACATACTGGTATCAAAAGTCACAATTTATGGTTAAATTTCACAAAACATATGCAGAATCTATACAAGGAAATTTATAACACATTGCTAACAGAAATTAAAGACTTAAATATAACATTCAATATTGTTACAACTCAATTTTCCTCAAATTTATCTATAGATTTAATGCAACCCTGATTTAATGCCTAACATTTTTAGGTAGTTAAAGTAGAGATAAGGTGGGCAAGGAATGGGACAGAAGATCCAGCCAAACCTCATAAGAAAAGATGAGGAGATTCACTGCCCAGCTACAATTGCCATTTCAGACGTGCTCCAGGATTTCACTTAGCTGGAAAGCTTACAACATAGAAAATATAACATTGAAGATGAACATGTATGAAGTGTAGAGATAAAGGGGACCCAGTAGGACATTTGGAAAGAGTTCCAGACAGAGAAAAAAGAAAAAATAAAGGCTTGGAGACACTGAGGAGCATAGGGCATTTAGGAGAGTTCCAACAGTTCGGTGTGGCCAAGCCATACATTGCCAGCCAGGAGGAGTGGGTACATTGAGGACTCATGTAGAGCCTTTCAAAGTCATGAAACGGAGGAACCCGCAGGCTCCTTGGGAGGGTTTCTAATTTAGAAACCAGCATAAAATAGGTCTTAGTAATGAAAACTGTACTGCTCCTGGTTCATGTCTCTAAATATGAATTTGACCTGTTATTTATTTAAGATGCGAAGCTTTTGCCTATACATCAAAGACCTTAGTTTAAAAAAACATAAAATCTGGCTCAAGTTAAGATTGAAACTTTTAAAGTGGGGCAAGTTATAAATTAACAAATTTCCTACTGTATGCATGAATTGGAGGCTTATACCGAATTAGGTCACAGACCTGGACCAGACTAATTGGCCTTCATATTTTGGGCCCCTAAGCTTTGATGGGCATTCTAGGAAAGACAGAGGGAAGAAGGTAGAAGAATACTGGGCAAGTTATAGTGTCCAGAATTATATGAGTCATCAAATTTGGAGACAGTCAATTCAGGTTGATTCCTGGAGACCCTCTGGTTGGATTTGTCAAACTTTTAAGAATATGACATCTTTTCTTCAATCATCCAAGTTTAACTTGGTAGATTGCTAAAACAGTCAAGAAACTCACCACTCCCTGCGTATGTGCCTTTTTTATTGTGACCTTATAGCTTTTCCTATCAAGAAACAGAATCTGCCTCTACCCCTTAAATTTCAATTTGACCCTGTCACTTATTTGGCTGATGGAATGCAGTCAAAAGAGATGCAAGTATAAAGGCTCAGATAACACTTGGTCATTGCAGTTTAGCTTTTTTTTTTTTCCCCCTGATGTTTGGAATCCTAAAATCATCAAGGGAACAGCACAAGCTAAGCTATTAGGAGATAATAGGCCAACCAGAGGGAAGGCCAATTGTCCCCGCCATCCCTATCAGAATTTTTCAAAACTCTTCAGCTATCTCAATCAAGACAAACTGACCTACTATCTTCTCACAAATTAGTCTCACAAATGAGCCCAGTTAAATCTATCTCAAATCACTGGCCCACATAATCATGAACTAAATAAACAATTGTTTTAAACCACTATGCTTTGGAATATTTTGTTACGCAGGAGAAGCTAACTTACATATTCACTATGCAACTCAATATTTAAAAACAAGAGAAGTAAGATCTAATCTGATTGAGGTAAAGGGAAGGAGGAGGAGCCTTGGCTTTTCTCTTTCTAAAAGCCAGGGTCCTATCTCTTTCCCTCCAGAAGTCCCTAAAAGACTTTTGCAGAAACAATAGATCCCTAAACAAGAGTAAAATTTGGTAAAGTTCAATGCCTATTTTATGAGTAATAATACTGAGACCTAAAAATAACCCTGGCTGGCCTAAGCTAATTGTTACATTTTGAGTGACTGACCACAACTCCTAGATGGGTCTATGGGAACCCGTCATACTCAGTGAGCTACTTTTGTAAGGAGAAAGAAGATGAGGAGCAGTTTCAGCCACAAGTCACCTGAGAGCATAGTCATTACAACAGATGGCAGAGGGCAGAGGTGGAGATAAGTCAAATCCCAGTGACATATGGACCCAGGTGACGCTGAGCAAGATCAACCTTTGGATGTCCAATTACATAAAGGGCAAATTCCCCTGTGCTTCTTGACCTAGTATCAACAGTATTCTGCCACTTATAACCAAAGTTTCTGATGATTTGGAAACTTTCCAGTGATTTTCTCATTCTGCTATGCTTATTCAAGTTTAAAGGGATGAGCAGCACCCAAGTGAAGACTACCCACTTGATTTTAAATCTTTTCTACTTTCTTCCCAAATAGGAGACGTCCTTGAGATGCCTAAGTGTAACCTTCTCAACCCTTACTGTGTCTTTCCAGAATCTGGAAACTTTCATAGAAAGAAGGCAAAAGTGGAGATCAAGCAGGTAAACCCTTATGGGGGGGAGGGCACCTGGAGTCAGAAGCATGTAGAGTTCTGTGCTAATGTGCTGACAATACAGAAAACATGTTACAGGCAGAAAGCATACCTTGAAGCTGGATCTAACCAGTCAGCCTGAGTAATTCAATTACAGATTTGTTTTAGTGGGGAAGGATTAGGGATTGAACCAAGGGGCATTCAACCTCTGACATACACCCCCAACTTTATTTATTTATTTTTTATTTTAAAACAAGGTCTTTCTAAGTTATAGATTTTAAATATCTCTAATTTGGGACCAGAATTGGTATTCAGATGTGGATGGGAAGGGGAGCTCTGCCTATCGTAGGATTCAGGAGATCTTAGGCAGGGAAAGTAGTGGCTGTATGAGACAGAAAGCCAAACTGACTATTATCACAGCCAGACATGACATGTGGCATGCAGAGCAGTGTCACCAACCTAAGATGTCAGGACTTAGAGAAGAACCCCATCTGTATGATATGAACCCACACACACCACAGTTGGACAAATGTATGCTCTATTTAATCATTGGAAAGTAAAAATAGGCCTTTCCTTCCTCTACTTGTTTGCAAATTGAAAGTCTAACAACTTTACCACTCAACTGCTTGATGATTAGTAGGCGGTAATTTAAACTATACACATTATGCTAAGTATCCTTATATTAATTCAGTCTGAGTGAGTTTTTATAAAATGCTTTGTTCTGCTCAATAAAGTTAATTATATGTTCTATGTTTCATAACTGAGTGTCTTGATTTTTTTTAAACATAATGGCAACTTCAATTGCATTTCCTTCTACACTCGGGTATGTAACAAAAAGCGGTCCATATAAGGAAGCAAAGCATCCATTCCCCACCACCATGACCCTTGCACCCTCAATAGCCTTTCAGAGGTAGGTGATATCCTATATGTTTATAAGAGGCTGATTGTATCCAAGAGATCTAGAAGCCAAAGCCTTGAGCACAGAAGCCCCTGAGGTGCTTTTCCAAAAAGAAAGAGGAAGATCAGACCTTCCCAAGCGGTACCCAAGGATGTTTTTGGGGAGCTTAAAAAACAAAAGGTTAAAAACTGTTATTTAGCCGGGGTGGTGGCGCACGCTTGTAATCCCTGCGCTTGCCGCTTGGGAGGCAGAGACAGGAGGATCGCGCAGGTTTGAAGCCAGCCTCGCTGGCTTAAGAGATCCTGTTTCCAAATAAAAAATATATTAAAAAATAGTTCTGGGAATGTAGCCTGGAGGTAGGATGGTTTCCAGGAACCTCAGTACCATCACCACCACCACCAACAACAACAAAAACCCAGTTATTTATTTTGTAGTAGTAAAATAAAAAAAAAAAAGGATGGAACCTAGTCAATATGTGAGCAATTCCAAAACATGTGGGCTCATTCTGAAAAGTGTAGCTACTGATGATTGATATTCAGGATTCCTGGGCAGATCTCAGATAAGCAGAGGTATGTGCTACACCTGCTTGAATCCAAGAGCTCAGGAAGGCAAAGAGGACAGAGACCCTGGGTACGAAGGTATGATAGACCACAGCCATTTTGCATTGATTCAGTATTTATTATAAGTACTAAACCATTTAATTTTCCTTAGAACCCTATGAGGTAGGTACTGTTAATACTGCCAGGGTAGAGATGGGGAAAACTGAGGCTTCAAGAGTTTAGGCAACTGAGCCATAGAGTCAACCAGTACCAAGTACGTGGAGTCAACACAGGCAGTCAGCAGTCAGGAGTTTGATGTAGGAAAACCAAAGCCAGGCTTAATTGCAATAGGACTGGACCAAAAGCCATGAAGCTAAAGAACTTGCAGGGGAATCCTGGGGTGAGGGGATTAGATGTAGAAGGGAAGAAAGCAAACCTGAGTGGGGTTTCCTTACGGCTGCCCTCTCTTTTTGCATGGGTCACCAACAGCTTCAAGCACCTATGAGAATAAAGCCAATAGATGCTGCTGGAAAGCAAGAAAACCTATGACCCAAGTCACAGAAGCAAAGAATGTGCTGTTATTTACATCATTCTTACAGTAATAAACTGCTAATAAATTTTGTATTTAATTTACATATCCAATGTATTGGCTTAATTAATGATTTAATCACACTTCAGCTAGCACAAGGTCTGGCACATTGTAGAAATAGAGTAAATATTAAATAAATAATTCCGTGATGATTATTACTAAAATATTTTACATTTATACTTCTGGGTGCAGTCAAATTTAATGGAAAGATGATAGGATCTCTAGAATAGTTGTGAACATAGCTTCCAACAGTCTTTGTGCTCTTGGACATGTCATTTTTTTCTACTCTCAAGTCTCATTTTTATTAATTTATTTATTTTGTAACAGTAAATAGGACTAATGTAACAGTAAGCTTGTTGTCAGGCCTATATCTAAGATCAAGTGAGATGATGCACATGGACAGCATTTTAGGAACTATAAAATACTATTCCCATGTTAGTCTACATTAGGATAATTAACCTTCCTATTTAGATATACACTGCATTTTGACAGTTAATATTTCACTTGCTTTGTCCCCTGGCAATTACACTCAGGATAAAGCTACAGATCACCAGCGGGGCATAGTTCCACACAGCCTGATCTTTTCTGATTCATTTGTGGTAGGATTAACCCTACATAATTACTCAAGAAACTCAACCTTTAGCCCATGGCTTTTCTGTTTAATTACTGTATGATCTCAGGAAAGTTAATAAAATTTCTAGATCTTAAGTTTCATCCTAAAAAACATAGGTGAAAATGATATCTGCCCTGCTCTACCTAACTGGGTTACAATAAGGGAACTGTAAACCCTTTCTACAGTAAGGCCCACTATAAAATACCCCAGTGTCACAGGTATCTTTTGCCAGTCATGATTTGGCCAGTACATGCGGTTTATGACTGCTCAGAATATGTACAAACCATACCACATGTTAGTTCAGACTCTTTGCAACCATCACGTGTTCTAAGCACTTGAAAGTGCCAAAAATTCAATTAGGAAACTGAAGATGCCTTTCATAGAGGGGAGAGGTAACACAAGTAAACCAAAGTATCAGATAATCCCCTTTCCATTACCAAAGGATAAAGTTTATTTTATCTAGATTCAATGATGTCTGCTGTCAATCTATGCAATGCTGAAGTCTGATTCTTCCAGGCATTTCTATTCATAACTCCAGTAGCTCTCCCAGTAAGGCAGGGAGAACAACGTTTTATTCCTATTTACAGAGAGGAAAATAGCTTCAGGAAACATAAACATGTAAGGTTGCCATTTTCAGAGCAATAGAGCTGGCATAGGACAGCACACACCAAGATTCCAGTTTGGGAGTTGGGAGACTCCCATGGCCTGCTGCCCCTTCTTCTGAGAACCTCAGTCTACCTGTCTGTAACACCAGAGTCATGGAGCTCTTTCTCATGGTTGCGGCAGCTGGTGATTCTGAGAAACTGGCAGCCTTGTTAATACTATTCTGCTCATGTGGGGAAACCTATAAATGATTTATGTCCAAAGCCTTTTCTTGTCTCTCTTCCTCTTTGAACTTATTTTTAGATATTTGTCCATTCAGTTACAGGCTTTATTGAAAGCTGACTCCATCAATCACAACCTGCAAACCCAAGGAAAAAACACCCAAAGTGAATGTTCCCCTCAATTCTTTTTCTCTGAGGAGAAATTCCTTTTTCCTTCACCTTGTAAGGAAAAAAAAATGTAGCTTTAACCACTAATCACAACTAATGGAAGATGCACTCTGCTATTCTTGACTACAATGACAAACCCCAGGGAAGTCAATATTAGATCAATTTGCGGCTGGCGGCTGGGGAAGGTGTAAAAAGCTCTCACCGTAGGTCCATTGTAAGCCCTGTGAGTGCCGCACTTGACTGGGAAACATTTAAATCTATTTTCTTTTGACCTCTGAGGACTCTTTAAGTGAAGGGGGAAAAGGGCCTTTGCAACAGGTCTGGTGTTTTGACATCATTTTCCTGGGCACAGGGTCTTTCTGAAGAAGGGAAGGGCAAACACTTACGATTAATGGAAGCCAGGCCAGGCAATTGGTGTCATCAGTCTCCCAGGCTGTGCTCAGAGACAAGAACAGAAAATTCAAGGAGACCCCAAAGGGTGGTACAGGTTGCATCCCAATGTGAGCCAAGAGAAGAAAATGAGGTGTGAGCCACCTCACCCAGTGATGAAGTAGAGAGAGGCCTCCTTGGCAGGTGGGAACGCAGCCTCTAATTGTAGTTGCCATCTAGTAAGCATTTACCATGTGCCTGGCACCCTGTGAAAGACTCTGTAGGCTTGATCTCACCAGGTCTTCCCTAAAATCATTTGTACTAGATATTACTCTTATCTCTGCTTAAAAGACATGGAAACTGAGACCTGGAGAATTAAAGTATCTTGCCAGTTCACACAGCCAGAGAATAGCAGACCTGGGACTCACATATGGGACCAGTCTCAACATTCATGGTTTTCATCATAATGTTTTTCTGCTCTATCACTAATGCCTTGTGTGCATGGAGCATGTTTTATCTTCTCTGAACTATGTTTTCCTCGGTTTTCTGTAACTTGCTGATCTAAGAAAAAGGAGAAGCCTTAGCTGCATTGCCTTAGTCATCTGACTATGTGCTCCATGCCGGAATCCTACAAAGACTCACGCCTGCTAGAAGATGAAAATATGGGGGTGTGAACAAGGACAGGTATTAAGGACCTGCTGCTGTTCATGTGCTCTGTGCTCACCTTTGGTCAGTCATTTATCCTTCATTTTACTGTCTATATGGTCCTTAGGGATATGAACTTTTTCTAGTTCAAAGAGATAAACCTACTCACCTGAAGAACTCTGAACTCTAACTCTTGAACTCTGGTGAAAACACAATGTCAGTACTCACTAGGAAGGAATAGTTGAGTTCCTAGTTCCTTGAGGGACTAAAAGTGACACAAAAGTTGAAAGGATCCAGATGAATGTCTAGGAGTCAGTTGGTTTTGTGGAAGAAACAAGAAGAGGCTATATGTTATAGAGCTTAAGTACATGATGCTATGGTTTTGGTCATACCTAGGTCCAAAGCCCCTATTCAAGCCTTTATTAAATTATGACAGATTTTTTTTGGTGGTACTGGGGTTCCTGGTGGGCAATACTCCCAGACCTATTTTATACTTTTTTTATTTTTGGAAACAGGGTCTCTTAAGCCAGCGTGGCTGGCTTCTTAACCTGCACGATCTTCCTGTCTCTGCCTCCCAAGCAAGGCGATTACAAGCATGTGCCACCACGCCCAGCTAAATTATGACAAATTTGACGGGAAATTTTTTAAACTTAGCTAAATTTCACTTTCTTTTTTATTGCCAAACTGAGTGTCTGTGAATAAAGCCTCTTAAGGATTTGTGAAGATTAAAAGATAATGCATATGCAATTTAGCCTAATGGACCACAAGTGTTAGTTATTATTATTACTACCAGAAGATAGAAGGCACAGTGGGTTTAGAGAAGAAACAGTATTTCCTTGAGTTGAGAGCATTGGCAGCAAAGTGAAGGCAAATGGGCTGACCCTCTAGAGAGTCTAGGTATGGTCGATGTCCTGTAGGGAGAAAAGTGGGGTGAACTTTGCTGTGTTTGCCTGATTTTCAGCAATTACTTCCTGGCACTGGAACAGAGAAACACAGTACTTCAGAAGACCCAGAGAGGAAAATGTCGTGTGTGTGTGTGTGTGTGTGTGTGTGTGTGTGCATGTGTGTGTGCCTGTGTGTATGAACCCAGTATTGCAGAAGATGCAGAGAGAAAAATGACCACATTGTGTATTTGTGTGTGTCAGGGGGTAATAGGGCCTGACTTACTAGAGAAAAAAATCACCCCACTACGCTTGTGGAGTGTACTCTGGATGATAGCCCTTGCTATGATGGTGAGAAAAGGTATCACAAGGAGGGCTTGAAATGAAAGAATCATCTGAATTGGGCCATTGCAAAAGAAAATTTTCTAAGGCTTGCAGAGTATAGAGTAAAAGTCCCCCAATTCCACCCCCAACTACCACCACTGCACCCATACTCTCTGTTCTATAGCAACCCTGAGATTTGGATAGAATTTACTCTACCTCCTCTCAGGAGTGGGCCTGGTCCAAGGATCAGCAAAATTTTCCACAAAGAACCAGGTGGAAAATATTTTAGGCTTTGTGAGTCATATGGTTATAACCCTTCGACTTTGTTGTGTCAAGAAAACAGCAAAGGGCAACAAGTAAACAAAATGTTCTGGCTTTATTCCAGTAAAATATTATTTACAAAAAAGGGCAGCAAGGTATATTTGACCTGTGGTCATGGTCTAAGCTAAACAAGGGACCCCAACCACCCTTTAATTTGATGCCTAAACCCAAGGGTCCATGACATTCCAGTGACTAGAGTGATTGGCTCTGAGAGACTCTAATCACAGCAAATACCAAGAAATCAATTTGATGGTTTTGTGGAAAAGGAAGCTGAGGGGAATACATGTTTTCTTCCTGTATTTAACTAAGAAAATAATCATGAGGAAAATCAGGCTAAGAAAGAAGCTAGTAAATAGATGGAAAAAAACTCATCAAATATTTTATAGAAGACAAATAGACTAATTTAATCATATCTAAAGCACACTCCATGTTTGATTTCATATCTATAGAAGCAAATAAACTCTCATTTTACAAGACAGTTTTAGTTAGATTTACTAGTGCTTCCAACCAAAGTATCTTGACTGGTTTAAGTTAGAGATCATATTAACTAATGAAAGGAAAAGAACACACAGCCATTCCACAAGTAAAACAAAAGACGAAGACACTGAAAACAGAACTTCTTTTGATGTAGCTATGATTGTGGAATCGGCATGGCCCGGACTCCACCAGCTCACCTGACCACCCCACAGGTTCTAAGACCACAAGCAACAAGTTCATCTAAGTTCCAAAGCATACCCTAAACACCACAAGCGGGCATTATCTCTTCTGGGCCTTTTGTTATTTCAGGAGATGTCACTGAGAGAAGGAAATGCCAGTTAGATTACAGGGGTTATGGGACTCCTGCCACATGTTACAGCTTACTGTGGGAATCCCTCTGTGAACTTTGATCTGCCAATTTGTAAAATAGGAAGAACTTTGGATGGATGAAATGGCCACCAGAAAGGCTCTGTTCCCATCATGCCTAGTATCAAAGGTTGACCATATTCATCTTCCTAGCAGGATGAGACTTTGGATGTTTTTACTTACACAAAAGTGATACAAATTCCCTGGCAAGATTAAAATAAGCAGAAGAAAGAATACAAGGAGAAAATACAAATTACTCATAACAACTCTTGAAGATAACCTCTGTGAACATTTTGATGTACATATGTTTAAGTTTCTATCACACACATTTATAAAAAACCACATTGTGTATATTATAACTTGTTGAATTATCTTAAAAATATGATCACCTTTCCCCACTGATACTCTTTCACAATGTATGCTTTATTTTTTATTTTTTTGGTGGTACTGGCATTCCTGGAAACCCTTCTACCTCTGGGCTACACTCCCAGACCTATTTTATACTTTTTTATTTTGGAGACAGGGTCTCTTAAGTCAGCAAGGCTGACTTCGAACCAGCGCGATCCTCCTGTCTCCGCCTCTCAAGCAGGGGGATTACAAGCATGCGCCATCACGCTCGGCCACAATGTAATGTTTTAATTGCTATAGATTTTCATTGCATACATATACCAAAATTTATTCAACTAATCTCTTTTTGTTGAAACTTTAGGTCTATCTACTTCTCTACTATCTTAATATGTGATGAACATTACTGTAGCTCAATTTTACACATTTGCATTATTATATCCTTAGGATTTAATTTTAGAAATGGAATTACTAATTCAAAGGGTATAAACACTTTTAAGTTGTTTGATGCATTTTGCCAAATTATCCAGAAAGTTTATGTAAATTTAAGCCCCTTTTCATATATGTGGGTAAGCCCTTTCACTCACACTTTCACCACCAGAAGGCATTGTTATAGTTCAAAATATTGATAAGTTGGATAGGGTAAAAATGGGGCTTTATATTTATTAAAAGAAGATACCTTTAACTTTTATTTCTTTTGAGGTAAGTCTACTCCCAGGTTTAATTTGTAGATGAATCCAGGGCACATGTTAAGGTCAAATGCTGATGACATGACTACAGCAAAAGATGGTGGCATAAAAGAACAGGTTTATTTCTACTTTAAAATCCAAAAGTGCAGGAGGGAATAGCTTCATAAGACAAGGAGAAAAGGATGTCTGGTAGGCCAGGCAGACAAAGGCAGATAAATAGTAAGGAATTCCAAGTTTCCGAATCCTCCTAAATGCCCCCTTCAAATGTTCAAAGCTCACCTTTTCTTGATTGAGGCTTTTACTATGACACTAGAATGTATATATATTCAACTAATAGATATTCATACCTAAAAGGACACTCTTGAATTTGGTAATTTTTCCTATGACTTTTTACAAACATATAAATGTCATGAGCCATATAACAACATTTCAGTCAACAATGGATGGCATATACAACTTGTGGTCCCATAAGATTATAATGGAGATGAAATATTCTAATTGCTAATGACATAGGCTTCATTATGTTTAGTATAACATTACTTAACCTGCTTGTGGAGATGCTAGTGTATTTTTATATGACATTGCCAGTCATATAAAAATAAAGCACATATAATTATTAATAGTACCTAATATTGGTAATGATAACAAATAACTATGTTACGGGTTTACATATTTACTACACTATAATTGTAATTGTTAATTTAGTGTTCATCTACTTATGACAATTAAGATTTTACTATAAAACAGTATGTGTGATACACTGGCAGCAACCTTATACATTTTATGTTTACCTCTTCTCTTGATTGCATCAAGAAAGCCGTAGCAAATGATTGACTTATACCACCTAGGTTTGAGTTAAGTACACTATGATGTTCACACAAAGGCAACAACATGGTCTAACAACACACTTTGCAGAACATAGTCTTGTCATTAAATGATGCATGACTGCATATGTGCATGTATGTGTATAAATATTTTAAGAACAATCCTACGAATCTGAGAGCATTGCATGACTGTATTTTAATAAATATGAGCCAAAAATTAGGATTTGGCATGCTACTCTCATTGAGCAATCTAGAGCTTTTAGAAGTAGCCATTTCACCCTGATATCCTGAATTTCCCTTTGTACAGTTGTCTAAGAGTGGCAGGAAGGTCTTCAAGGCCTTGCCTTTAGTAGTAGCCACATCATGCAGATGATTATGGTTATAACTATTTGTCCTTAAGTGAAGTGAACCTTTAGATCTTCTATTATTGAATACTAAACTTAATGTCTCTGTCCCCATCAGGCCAGTCAAAATTATCTTTCCTACCATGACAAAAAAAAAATACTAAGGCAACACTAAATGGCCACTTGGTGTTCACATCTTTGTTAACTATGAGTGTGAGCACAAGATGAGTTATGCTTCTAAGCCATAGACCATAATAAAGATGATGAAATGTCACTCCCAAGATAAATTTGCCTTATACAGCAAAGGTGATAGGCTCTCAATGATTATGTTATAGTACATTAGATATAACACACACACACACACACACACACACACACACACACACTCACACCTGACTCAAAGTAACCTCTCTTGATCTCCCCCTCTGTCCTTAAAGAATCAGTCAGAAGTTCTAGAGCTCCAAAGAAATAAATTCTGCCAATCACTTCAATTTGAGTTTGAATGCAGATTCTCCTCCAGTTGAGCCTCTGATGAGACCTTAGATTTGGCCAACACTTGTTTGCAGTCTGATGAGACTGATTAATCTCACTTAGCTAATGTCCTCCAGTTCCATCCATCTCCCTGTAAATGATGTAATTGTGTTCTTCTTTATGGCTGAGTAAAATTCCATTGTGTATGTACATATCCCACAGTTTTGTAATCCATTTATCTGTTGATGAATGGACATCTTGGCTGGTTGCATAGTTTGGCAATTGTGCAGCTATGAATATAGATATCCATGCATTAATTTGGTAGTTTGGTTTCCTTTCTTTTGGGTAGATACCCAGAAGTGGTATTGCTGGATAATATGGTAGGTTTGTTCCCATTCTTCTGAGGATCCTCCATACTATTTTCCAAAGTGTTTCCACTAATTAGCAATCCCACCAACAATGTATTAGAGTTCTCACTTCTCTACATCCTTGCCAGCATTTGTTGTTGTGTTTTGAATGATTGCCATTCTAGTTGAAGTTAGGTGAAATCTCAGGGTAGTTTTGATTTGCATCTCTCTAATTGCTAATGATGATGAGCATTTTTTCATACATTTATTGGCCATACGGATTTCTTTCTCTGTGATGTGTTTATTTAGTTCACTTGCCCATTTCTTGATTGGGTTATTTTTTTTCATAGTTCTAAGTTTCTTGAGTTCTCTATACATTCTAGATATTAGTCCTCCATCAGAGGAATAGTTGCAAAAATTTTCTCCCATTCTGTTGGCTCTCTGTTGAGGTTCTTGATAGCTTCATTTGCTTTACAGAAGCTCTTCAGTTTAATGCAATCCCACATGTTGTGAGATTAGTCAGTCACAAAAAATAAGAAATCAAATGCTGTCCCTGATATGTGGGAGCTAGAGAGAAAATGGGTCATAGGAGAAACTCTAGACAAAGAAGGAGAAACTATAGATGAGAAAATAAGGCAATCTGAGAGAGATGGGAGGAGGGAAGAAGGAAGTTCTCTAAAGTACATGATTTACATTCAAAAACATATCAAAGTCAATCACTAAGCCAAACATGAGAAGCAGGGAGGGGGGAAGTGATGGGATAGGGACTGGGTAAAGGCTAATTGAGTTATGTGTGCATGTATAACTCTACCATCTTGTACTCCATTAAGATGTATGATTACAATGCACCAATTAAAAATTAAAAAGTAAATAAAAATACATAGTGCACAGTTATTCATAGATGTTATGATAAGAACACAGTCTCTGGAGGTACACAGTGCTTCTGCTATGAAAACAGAAAGTTGCATCCTATCAAGAGTTATACCATGGAATATTCCTTCAAATGGGAAGATGTTAGGATGCAGAGCAAACATAAATAATAAAAAAGATACAGAGACTTATATCTAGTAATAGATGACAATTGAAGCCATATGTGTTTATAATATTTCTTAGCCTAAGAGTTAAAACCATGAGGATAGAAAAGAATCATGGATTCACATCAAAGTATTACAATATTTCATGGTAAGGGAGAGAATAATATGTCTTCAAAGCCATATTCATTTCCCAGGTGACCCTGAGAAAAAATTTCCCAGGAGGGTTTCAAGTTCCCATGCAGATTAATTTTTTAAAAAAAGCATTTAAATGTCATTTGATTTTTAGTAATAATAACTAAAAGAGAGATGAAATAATATATTTTATTTTACACTTTTTGTCCTGATTTTGGATATAGAAGTTATAATTACTTCAGAGGCAATGTTCAAACTTGTATTTATAGTCCAAAGTTAATATAAGGAATCCAGATCCAGGACCTGTGTCTTGAAAATCCTTTCAATCAAAATAATTCCAGTCAAATTACAGCTCATTCAGCCCCCTGAAATATTTAAAAAAGCAATATACGTGTAAAGTTGAATAAAATCTTTCCTAAAATAACCGAATTTTCTTTAATCACTACAAGCATGATGTAGTCATGATATAAACCTTAAATTTAATCAAGAAAATTTGCAGAAGTTAACAAATCAGGTAGGGCCAATAATTTATCTACAGAAAAAAGCAAAGACAATATCAGATTTTCTTCTAATGCATTTTATTTATTTGAATCAGAGAAAAGATGGATAAAATCTACCTGCTAAAGTTAATCGTAGAGATGGGAGGGGTTCTGGTCTCTACTCTGACACAACTCAATAATTCTGACACCAGATGCGAGAAGTCTTTCTCCATACACCATCCACGCAGTTCTGGCCACCAGGCAAGCATCCTCTAATTCTGTTAAGTTATAACACTGCTTACAGAGAGCTGCAGGTCCTACAAATTAAAGGCTTATTCTCACAAGATGGTCTCCCACTTTTAGACACTAGTCATAAGTAGTAGGTTGTCAGCTATTCTTCTGATCAATCAGCTGTATATCAGAGGTTCCCATAAGCCCTTGCTCAAGTTCAATTAATTTGCTAGAGAGGCTCACCAAACTCATGGAAATGTTTTACTGAACTTTACCTTTGGTTATTAAGAATATCAAAAAAGATACAACTGAAAAGTCAGATGAAAGAGATACATAGGGCAAGGGAAGGAGTGTGAAGCTTCTATACCTTTTCTGGGTACAACATCCTTCAGGAACATTCCTGTGTTTATCAAATTGGAAGCTTCTCAAACCAGATCATTTGTATTCTTATGAAAATTTTATTATGTTAGCATGGTTTATTAACTCATTGGCACTGGTGATTAACTCAACCTTCAGCACCTCTCTCTGCTCAGGTGGAAAAATAAGGCTGAAAGTTTCAACTTCTAACCATATGTCTGATCCCTTGGCCTCTGTCCCCCATCCTGAGGCTAACCAAGAGCCCATTGAGTACTTTTTCATAAATTTGCCACATTTTATTGAACATATTATGACTTTTATTATTTCTACATATAATTAATATAATTTTATTTTTATAATTAAAGCAGAAGATTCCTATTATGCAGGAAATCTCAAGACACTTAGGATCTCTGTCAAGTGTGAGTCAAAGGCCAAATATTGGAAGGAAATTCTCCTAGAATCACCACTTACAAGGGTTTTAAAATCTGTGTATCGGGAAATGGGGATGAAGACTAGATATCTGTTTTAAAAGATTATAGCTCATGATGAAAAGTATGACAGAATTTATAATAACGTGTGACAATTTGAGGAGAACCATGTCAACTGTGAGGCTGGTCATGTGTTAGGTGAGCCCAGAGCTCTGAACAAATGTCCGAGGAAACACAGTGATTTCAATACTGATCAAAGTCAGAACTGACCACTAAATAGAAGGACTGTTGATGTTCTAATTGGTCCATTTGGAGGAAAGTATCACATTGTGGCCATGGAAGACATATATGTCTACAGAAAACCCATGAACCATTAACAGACCTTATTTACTAGAGCAGGAATCAATTCCTTATGGGGAAACTACAACTATTTTGATAGCAACTATACTGTTATTTCTACCACCGCCCCTGTTACCACTGCTACTGACAATACTAACAGTACTAATAAGTTGAATCTCTTCTCTGTGTTAGGCTCAGTAGCCAACTAGCTCATTAATTCCTCACAATTTTTAAATGGCATATTTCATTTCTTTTTTTACATAAAATCATTATGTGGATGGAGAACCATAACTAGCAAGTGGTAAAAGGATTCCAACCACACCACTAGACTCCAAAGCCAGCACATTCATTGTCCCTTAGGACACACTGACTGCAGACGATGTCAAGCAGAAATGGAAGCTGAGTCTTAGTTGTGCTCTGAAAAGAGGCTGCCAATCATCAGCCCAAACAAACTACACCTCTGGCTACTTCCTGCACAACTAATTCTACTCCCTACTTGTTGAAGTGGCTCTTTCTTTCTTTCTTTCTTTCTTTCTTTCTTTCTTTCTTTCTTTCTTTCTTTCTTTTTTTTTTTTTTGTGGTACTGAGGCTGGAACCCAGGTACCTCTGGGCCATACTCCCAGACCTATTTTCTACTTCATTTGGAAACACGGTCTCACTAAGTTGCTGAGAACCTCACTAAGTAGCTGAGGCTGGCTTCAAACTTGTGTGATCCTCCTGTCTCAGCCTCCCAAGCGCAGGGATTACAAGTGTGCACCACCATGCCTGGCTTAGTTTATTTTTTTCAGTGTAGCAGAGTAAAAGAAACATGAGGTTTGTTCAAAAGTTGCAGTCTTGACTTAGCCTGAGGTTTTTATTTCTCAAAGCCTCAGTTTCTTCATCTTATAAACAGGCCTCATAATGACTATGTGATTCTAAATATAAATTGTCTGACACTGTCTGGTGCTTAGTGTTACTCTTCCTTTCTTTCTAACATTAAGTGACGATATTGCACCAAGATACACCAGGGCAGTCATTTCTAAGTCTTTTCCCATAGTAAAGTTTCCCTGAAGTCAGGAGTCTAGCATTAGGACCCAGCTCAATGCCATAGATCCATTCCCCTCCACCACATGCAAAGCATCAAAAGAACAGCTCTGTCCATGGAAATCACAGAACCAGGAGGAGGGAAATCAAACCCAAAATTAATCAAACAGGATGTAATTCCCAGAGCAAACATGCATCAATTAGGGGAAATGTTACCGTCCAGGTACCGGGTTTGGAATTTCACGAGGGACTCATAAGGTGAATAAACTAAGCTCTGACATCGATTATGGAAAGCAGCAGCTGTGTGATGTCAGGGCTGCAGTGATCAGTCCAGGCAGAAATTCACTTCTCAGTGCCTCCATTCCTGGGATTACCCTCATGCTTACTGACAGCCAAAGAATGAAAAACTGCACTGGTTAATGGAAAACTTGCTCTGATCTGTTCGTATAACAACTGCATAATCCAACCAGTGCTGATTTTCTTTGTACATTTTTAAATTATACATATTCTTTAAATTGGAGAAAATCAAAGGAAGAAAGTCTTTGTTATCCCTCTATATAAAAGGCACTATATTAGGCACAATGATGGATACAGAGGTAAGAAAAAGAAAGGACGAGAAAGAAAAAATTATTACTAGTAGCACGTATTTTCATCTTATTTTTTCCAACAAGCATATGAGGTAGGTATATTATTCCCCTTCTCTGAGTAAGAAAACCGAGGTGCTAAAAAACCATTGGTTTGCGTTCTGTTCAAAACTTATCTTTCCTCTGCATAAATCACAAAATGGGGTAGAATCTAGGGAGCATCAGGCCATCTCATTCATCAGATCCAGGAGTTATCACCCAAACACTCACACTTGGGTATGCGCCTTCTCAGTGGCCGAGCTGAAATCAGAGAATTTCCTCTACACATCTGTCCAAGTCTGAGTGCCATAACTGTCCCCTGGCAAGGTGCCCTCACCTCTCACCGAGAATCAGTCACTCTTTTCTTTGCCCTTTCTATTTCAACCTCTCTTAAGAAACTTATTTCTTAATTTTACCAGGAAAATAATTATGCCTATTTTTCCTCAACTTTTAACTTTTCAGCCTTTTGGAATCCTATCTATCCTCTAAGATTTGAGCCAAATTCCATTTCCTAGATTCAGCTATGACTTGCTCCTCATTCTGAGCACATGCATACCCTTATTCTGACTTCTTAAATCAGATGTAAACTTTAATCCATCAAATGAGCTTTGAAAATCTAGTGTTTTGTTTCCCCTGTAATTCAGCTGTCCTTCAAAATCCTCCTCATCTTATTTGGTCCACAGCAGCCTCTTCCATCCAGTAACTGGCAAACTGTTACTCATTCCCATCAGCATGGTGGGTTCCACTGCCAAACCCTTCCTTTACTCCTGCACCACAAGAGCACTCAGGAATCTCTTCAATACTCCCTCGTTCCTATTTCTCTAGATTCACCTGGTAGCTACTCCATCTCTGTGGCTTTGCAGCTTCCAGGTAGCGCTACCAGAGAAGTGGGGCCCCTCTGTTCTCAGATCCCAAACACTCTGCTGAAGTTCTGAGCTCATCCTGAGAGTCCCTCTAGAGGCGCTTTCTCCAGGAATTATCATCACCTTTACTTATGTGACTTTTCTAACCATATCTCAACACTCTCAGGACCAAGAAGACCATTTCTAGTTGGGGGTGGGTGAATGAGAGAGAGCATTTTTTTTCCTCAATTATCTAGGGTTTGACTAAATTTATACTCCTTTCTCCTGAGAGCACTGGCATGTGGAAATAGAGGGCAGTCACAACAGTTTCTTAAAGAAAGTCACATCAAAGAAAGGGCCTCCTTGGTTACACGCGGCAAGAGTAAAGGAAAACAAAGACTGAGGTGGCAGCAGAATGTAGAAGAGCTTTGCTTAATGTCTCGAAAAACTTGCTTGTTCTGTTTTGCGTTTGTTGGTACTTAGCTCAGGGCACAGGGGCATTTTGCTGTTAGCTCTGCCTCTGCCACGAGGGACAGGCATGCTATCTTATTCATTGTTGTTAAAGCTTAGGGATGCAGCCTGGGGTGTGGACAGAGTACGTTGGGAGCTTGGAGCATACTTTGTGCTCTGATACTGATGTGATCTGTGACCCTGAGAAGGTAATTTCTTCATCCTCTATTTCTCCTGTGCCTGAGACATTAAATCAGGATTGTTCTAGATCTATATTTCCTAACTTTATTATTGTGCTCCTCCTTTCTTCTTCCCTTCTCTTCCCTTTCCTTTCCTTTCCTTCCCTTTGTTTCTCTTCTCTTCCCTTTTTCCCTTCCCTCATCCATCTGTCCTTCCTTCCTTCCTCTCTTTCTCTTCCTCTTTCTCTTTCTCTTTCTCTTTCTCTTTCTCTTTCTCTCTCTCCCTCCCTCCCTCCTTCCCTCTCTCTCTTTCCTTCCCTTGCTCTCACTCTTTCTTTCTTTTTGTGGTATTGGGGATTGAACCCAGAGACATTCTAGCATTCTACCTCTGAACTACACCCGCAACCCTATTTTATTTTTAAATTTGAAACAAGATCTCATTAAGTTGTAGAAGGCCTTCCTAAGTTGCTGAGGCTGGCTGTGAACCTGTGACCCTCCTATCTCAACTTACCAAGTATTGGGACTATATGTATGCACCACCATACCTGGATTAAATGTGCTATATCTTGTTATCATTAATATTCCTTTTAATATTTTGTCTTAAGTGGATTCGTTTTTGTGTGTGTGGTACTGGGGATGGAACCCAGGGGCCTTCGACTCCAGGCTACACTCTCAGACCTATTTTATATATTTTATTTGGAAACAGGGTCTTTTAAGCCAGATGAGGCTGGCTTTGAACCTGCATGATCCTCCCTCCTGTCTCAGCCTCCCAAGCGCGGGGATTACAAGTGTGCACCACCACACCCAGCAAGTGGATTCATTTTTGCTTAATTAAACTAAATTACCTAAAAAGCAATCCAAAAATAAATTCAGTGAAAACGAAACAGTATCACTAAATTCTAGCCAGGTACTTTTGCCTCTCAAATGCTTCTCTCTTTGTTGAAAAGTGAAAATAGCAGATGTTTTCCTAGTGAAGACTCAGTAGCAGTACCTTGAAGCATTCTCCTTGGTACACAAGAGAGTTACAGTAGAACGGAAGGAACTTTCCCAGTAGCGCCGGTAATTTTGGGCAGACTACACTGCTAGACAAAGGCCTCTCATGACAGCTGAGGTAGAAGGCCTGGGTGGGAGGCACCACGCTGGGTGATACTCGGGCCTCTAGAGATCCTTTCATTTCTGCTGAATCCTGTCCTCTTTTCCTTCTTGAGTTATTGACACAAAATCTGTTGCTTGTCCAGAACTGTGTATCTTACTTTCTATTCTCAGCCAAGCTGCCAGGCCCCAATTTTCTTCAGTTTCACTGCCTGTGTGAGTGGGAGGAGTGCTAGGGAGATCCCACTTCTGCCTCCTGGGACTAATAGCCCCCTCATTTTATTTCATACAGTTTCTGTACTCCCTCTGTGGCCTGTGCCCACTCCACGCCATTTCTAGCAGCAGGAGGACAGACCCCTGGGGTTCTGTGGCCAGATGTGCTCCTAACCCACCTGGCCAAGCTGTGAAAGCCTGTATTTTTCCTGTCTCACACTTGTCTGCCTGTGTCACTCACACCTATGGTCAGCACTGTCTTGAAAACACACCTGCCCCAGAGCCAAGCCTGCAGAGAGGTGTGTCAAGCGTGGCTAATATCCCAGCAGGCACTAGGCCACAGCTTTCAGGAACCTAGGAGGATTGGTTTCCATCCTCTCATTTCCAAGGCCAGCCTGAAGTCATCCCCTCTGGGGAAGCAGGGGGAACTGTCTAGTAGTTTAGAAGCACAGGAAATGGTTCAGCATAGTTCTACAGGTAGGTATGAGAACACATGCACAGCCTTTAACTATATGTCCAGAACGAGATCTCCTCACGTTACCCTTTGGCCACTGCGAATTTCATCCTTTCCTGTTTTGAAAAAGAATAGAAAGCATGACTTCCCTTCCAAGGGTGAGGCAGTCAGAGACTCAGGTGCTCTCACCGTGCATTGACTGTGCGCTGCATAAAACATCATTTGGAATGCATCACCAGGCTCTCGGACAGTAAGGAAACTCTCCAAGCACCCATTCTCCCATTCAAAAGAAAAAAAAGATCAAAAGATGAGTGTGAACTGTAAGCAAATATAGAAAACAAGGTTCATCTGAAGAAAAGGCCTATATTAGCACTATATTCTGGCAAATGTGCCTGAGGCCAACTGAGCAGTGGAATTGTTTATCCCTTGACTCTTGCATCAGGATGCAAGGTCAGAATGAAGTTTAAAGAGTTCCCAGGTAGATGGCAACCCCCTGGCTGAAACAAATAAAATTTGGCAGAAACAAATAAAAATAAAATTTGTCTCTAGATGAAAACATTTTAGATTTGGGCCAGACAGGATTCTTCCAAATTTAAATCAACCAACTAAGACTTTTTAATAAATTATCAGCAAATATGCAATAAAATAAACAATTTTAAACAAAGAATTAACAGAAACAACAAATGCCAGATTTAAACACCTTACCAGACCATGTAGTATGCACGAGTTCTGATACACTTGACCTTAGCTGTCTCATATTCCGGTCAATGGTCTTACCATCAGTCATAGGTGAGTTCAGAACAACTTCATGTGAGTGCAACTTAAAAGTGTTTCACCTCGTGGCTGCATTGCACAAGTCTCACCTCCTGTCCCAGGGCTTCCCTGATTTTGCTAATCACGAGACACTGAAAGATCCTGCCTATCCATTTGGAAACCAGGTGCAGGAGACTCAAAACTTTGACTAGTGAGAAAGGAGAGTCCATAGACAAGTTCTTTCTCATACCATCATCATCAACTGAGGGTCCTGGGAAGTGGTTTATATGGCTGCTTGAGAAGTCTTGTAATTGCCCTGTGCTATGGAACAACAGGTAGTGTTTAGTGGCAGCCAGCTAAGGGTGCATCCTCATTTAGACTGTCTCTCTTTCCTAACCTCACTCAAACTTGGCTCCATTCTAGCTCCCCAAGATTGTCCTTCCTGAAGCAGTCACATATAACGCGATTTCTGGAAAACCTAGACTAAGTCAGTCAAAAACTGTATATATTGTGGTTATTTGATAAGATATATATCATTTATATGTGAGTTACTTTCATTACAAGCAAGCAAATAAAAACTGAAAAATAGCTAGACACAGCTGCATGTGGTGGCACACGCTTGTAATTCCAGTACATGGGAGGTTGAAACGGGAGAATCACAGATTCAAAGCCAGCTTCAACAACTGAGTGAGGCTCTCAGAAACTTAGTGAGATCCTGTTTCTAAATAAAAAAGTAATATAGGTCTGGAAGTATAACCTGGAGGTAGAAGGCTTCTGAGTTCCATCCTCAGTAACAAAAAATTAGCTAGACAATGTATAAAATATAAATAAAAATGTAATTACTAAACATAATTTTTAAAAACTTACCATATATGATAAATTAACAGATACAACAAAGTTGAAGGGAAAATTAGTGAATTGGAAGATGGAACTGAAACAATTATTCATAGTCTAGCCCAGAGAACAAGACTCAGAACACTAGAAGCTACAAGCCACGATGTTCTTTTGGTCTGACCATACCCTCCCTAATTCATATACTGAAACCTAATCACCAACATTATAACATGAAGAGGTGGGGCCACTGGGAGGTGATTAGGTCATGAAGATGAAGCCTTCATTGAAGGATTGAGCATCCTTACAGAAAAGATCCCAGAGAGATGCCTTGTCCCTTGTACCATGTGACAACACAGCAAGAAGTTTCCAGCACTGAACCAGAAAATGGGCCTCACCAGATGCTGAATGTGCCAGTGCCTGATCTCAGGGATCTCAGGTGAAGTTCCACATCAAAGTCAGCAGTCTTGAGACCCATGAAGAGCTGATATTCAGATGAATTCTTAAGACAGAAATTCTTAAGACTGTCAGTTTAAGGCAGACAGGAAGGACCATCCTTTGCTCAGGGGAGAGTATAAAGGAAGATCATCCCTACTATCTTGCTTGTAGATTCTTTCCACCACTTTCTCTGCTCACACAATTAGAGGAAGCAGGTTGCCATCTCAAAGTAGTCCTTATGGCAAGGCATGGAGGGCAACCTCTGGTGATTATCAATGAATAACCATCCCATACCCATCCATCTGCCCAAGGAGAACTGGATGCTGCTCTTGACTACGGAGTAAGTGTAGGAGGAGGTCCTTCCCAGGCACCTCCTGCCCCTTCAGATGAGACCACACACCCTGGACTAACACCTCAGTGGTGAGTAGCCTTGTGAGAGAAGGTAGAATATGAGTGCAGCGAAACCATGCCCAGAGTTCTGACCCAAGAAACAGCAAGATAACAAACCTGTATTGTTTTAAGCAAATAAGTTTTGGGGGTTATAGCATTATTATATATGGAGAGGGTCACTACTCAAACAAAGGTTCAATTCGCCAGGAGAACATAGCAATTCTAAACTTACATGAATCTAATATAACAGACTCAAGCTATATAATGCAATCCGAATTTTGAGAGAAACAGGTGCAGTACAAAGGATCTTGGGTCAAGAACAAGACCAGACCCTGTGCTTGACTCTTCTACTATTTCCCCAATATTCCTGAATCTCATTCTCCTGAGCCTAACATTCCTCCATTCTTGTGACATATTCGATGATATATTTTATGTTCAATAAATTTTGTTTCTTTCTCTTTTTAAATATTTTTGAGTCTATGTGTGTGTGCGTGCATGCATGCGTGCGTGCGTGCATGTGTGTGTGTGTGTGTGTGTGTGTGTGTGTGTGTGTGTGTTTCTCTTTCATGGAACTAACCTTGGTGTAGAAATTATTTAGGGTTTCTATACCAGTCCAAGCAAATGTCCCATCTTGCTACCTAGAGTATCCTTAATAGCATGCTAATTATGACTGTAGAAAGCCAGGAGACTTTACCTCAAAAAACGAATCAAACAAACCCCTGGAGATGGATCCCACTGCTCCTTCCCAAGTATCATACAAAACTATGTGTGATTTGCTCCCCCCCCCTTTATTTTACTATAATCAATAGTTTAAGTCATCACGATTGAAGAATACAAGCCAGATGAGCAGCAAGCAAAAAAGCCACATTTGGCGGGGGTGGGGGGTAATAGCACAGTGGTAGAGTGCACACGAGCATGTGCAAGGCCCTGGGTTCGATCCTCAGTACTACTGGGGCTGGGGGTGGGGGTGAGGGAAGCCACGTTCATGATAGAGCAATAGACCTCAGAGAATTCGCCTTCAGAGTTATAAAAGAATCCTCTGCAGGAATTTAAAGATCACACTGAGACTGATGGTATCATGTCCCTCCCAATAGGTAAGGACATTAAATAATGTAGAAGTCAGCCTGCCACGTATTGATTTGGCATAAAGTTTCACTGACAAAATGATATATTTATGTATGAAATATGTATTAAAAGTCGCAACACAAAAAGGAATATGTATTTGGGGGGATCGCATATGCACCCATAGATTGCTTTTTTTTTCCTTCCCACTTTATAAACATAAACCCTGATTCTTTGTCATCAGGCAGGAATTTAGCCATATTCTCCTGCAGGTAAGTCGTCTACAAATTCTAGCCCGAGGGTAGACTTTTTTACTTTGTATTTAATGCTGTTTGAAGATGCCTGAGTGGAACTTATGAAATTCCCAGCATCACAGAAGAGGTTTGTATTTTCCATTTAACCCCTGAGTTCTTTCTCCTCTTCACAAATTGTCTCAGCGCTGCGGGCAGCCCCTCCAGCCTGGAGCTGCCTTAGCCGAGCGCGGCCTGCGGGAGCCTTCCAGGACACTGTTGAGTTTGACATAAATATTCTCACCCAGCCCAAGCCCCGACAGACCTGAAGTTGGAAAATAATCCGTATGAAACCAGAGCACATTTCCAGCCTAGAAGCAGAAGTAGGTTTTTATATCCAGAGGAAGGAAACCAGATTTTTCATAGCATAACTTCTGGCATCCAGCAAACTGTTTTCAAATCCTGGCTCAGCCACTTACTGACTCTGGGAAAATTTCTTAATCTTTTTTACCCTTGGATGTCTCATGTAGAATACGGAATTATGATGGCTCCCACATTGGAAATTTTTTCTAGAAAATAAAAATGAAAATAAAATATAGTGTGCGTGACACTGTGTACAAATTATTTGTATTCAGTTTTACAAATAAAAGACTGCTGTGTAGTCTCAGAAAAATATATTAAAATGCATGCAAAGTGCTTAACATGGAACCTGGAATACAAAAATTAATTTAATTTCTAGTTAATAATAGTGATATAATTACTACCATCACCATTAATAGGATAGCTCATAACCAACTCAGTTGCCATATCCCATTTACTAAAATGAAAAACACATGAGCATTTTCCCTGTCCGAACTCCCTGGCCGGTCATGGAGCAGCTAATCCAGTGCAACAGGGGCCATAAAGATAAACCCTCTCTATCATTTTCTATACCTGGAACCTGAGTCTCAGAGAGGTCAAGTCAGTTGTTCATGTTCACACAGCAAGGTCAGACATAGTCTTACGGACAAATGCAGGATTTACATTAACCGAAACAGAGCCAGCAGGGATCCCAGGAAGTTAATTCAAATAACTCACCCCTAAAGTTAATGTATTTTTAGGACCGATAGAGCTCATGTAATGGGGAATGCTCAGGAATCCGCATCTACTTGGCATTCTCAGAAGTGTCCTTGGGCTGCTTGAAGATTCGCAGCCCTATAGCTTTTGGCAGTCCCCAAAGAGGGAGCTCTTTCCACTAACAAAATACAAAATGCAAAATTAATAAAAAGACCCTTTGAAACTGACAAATGTGCCTCAGGCAAACTATCTGCCCAGCAGCTGGTTAAAATTTAATCAGTTTTTTAAAAAAAATTTTTTTTCAGGCATGTACATCTTTTGTATGGAACTCCCCAGTCTGAGTGTGGTCAAAGTTTGTTAAACAAGAAATAATAGCGAAGGCTTTTTAATTCTGCAGATAAGCACTGGATGCTTTAAATGGTTCTGCAAGTATTCAAGAAACTAATTGCCGGGGTCTCAACAAAACTGGGTAATTCTTTAATAATTTCTGTTCTTTCTCTTCGAAAACCTAAATTGGCAACTATACGCTGTGTAGTGAATCTTAACATCGATTTAGGCTTATTACATTGTGGCTTTTTCTGGGAAGTTGATTGAACCCTAGATAGAAAGGGGAGGGAAAGGAAGAGAGGAAAGAGAATCAGAATTAATACAAGAATGAATCTACTGGCATAATGACTGGAGTTTCATAGAAAACTCCAGAACACAGTGAAGAAGGCCTGGAGAACTTGACTTGTGTTACTTACCCTCTGCCCATAAACAAACATAAAATTAAACACCGTGATGAAGCCCAGATACATAACCAGATGAAGATCTTCCACCAAGAAATAAATTATCCAAGTCCACGATTGTCCACAACCTGTAGCAACAACCGTACAATGTTTCTTGTTTTCAATGTAATTATTCAAGCTGGGCCTGGTGGCACATACCTATAATTCCAGTACTTGGGAAGCTAAGACAGGAGGATCACATGTTAGGGGTCAGCCACAGAAGCTTAGTGTGACCCTGCTTCAAAATAAAATAAAAAAGGGTTAAGAGTTAGCACAGAAGTAGAAAGCCCCTGAGTTCAAGCCTTTATACCAAAAATAAAATGTAATTATTTATAAAAAAGGAGCATAGAGGTTGGAAAAGAAGATAAGCAAGAGCAAGAGGAATTAGAATTCCTGGAGTGAGCCAGGTGAAGGGGGGAAAGTGGAGATGAATTAGAAGGTCCTCAAGGTGCTGCTGTGGCCTGTATCTTAGAGATGGGCACAGGGAGGCTTCTGAAGGAAAGCGATGTTTCCTTTTCAAACACAATGGATCATTGCTAATAATGGTTTCATCCAATGGGGAGAATCCAAGTTGCTCCTATGACTCTGGCCTTCATTCTATCCCATGCTACCTCATTTCAAGATGAGATCTGGAAACTATAATAAGGGAAGCGATTGTGCCCTTAAAGCTGGGCTCTCAGCACTGCAGGAGGTGGGCTCGAGTAACTTCTTGACCTAAGCAATTGACTTTACCTCTTTAGCTCATGTTCTTCATTATAAATTGAAATAATATTACCTGTCAGGTTGCTGAGAAGACTGAATTATATAATGGTTAGAAAATGGAGTGTGTGACCAATTACGGACACATATTATTGTGGGTCCTGTTAGCTCACTGATGTTTCTGGTTCCCAAGCTTGGGTTCCTCCTTCTTCCGAGTTCTGGCCCATTTGACATCTATGCTCCTTGGAAGTCCCAGTAATTAATTCCTGGCTTCTCACTGTGACTCTACTCTTTGCTCCTGAGGCCTTATTTAACAGAATTCTGAAAAACAGAGTAGCAAAACTATTTGCCAACCCTTCCTTGGTGCTTAATTTGACAGCAATTATCCAAGAAGCTTTAGTATTAGGCCTCAAAGCAAATACGCAAGCTAGATACTACTTTATCTCCATTTTGCAACGAGGAAACTGAATAAAAGAGAAACGAAATGACTTACCTAAGGTCACACAGCGAAGCCGGGACTTGAACTTGGGCAGAAACTTTGTTCTATAAACTTTGTTCTAAAAGCTGGAGCTGAAGTTAAAACCAGAGCTAGTCTGCAGTGGTTGGATTACTAGTTAGATAACTAGTTGGATAACTAGTTGGATAATATTAACTAGTATGTGCTAGTTAGTGAATGAATGTATGCATGATGCTTTTCATATATTTAATTCTACACACCCTGTGAAGTCAGTGATATTATTCATTTTATTTACAGACAAGAAAATGAAAGCTGAGGGGTTTATTGCAAGTCCATCTGACTACAGGGCTGCCTACTTAAACTGAACTCATGGCACTGCCTACAAATGTGCGCATCATAGAAGTGGTCCTCACAAAATGTGCTAACATGTTACTGCCTAGAATAAAATAAATATTTCCTAGCCAAAGACATTCATTTCAATCTCTGATCATTCCCCACTTTAGCTTAAACAACTAGAAACTTCCTACAAATCAGCTTTTTCTGCCTGCCCCTATTCTCTTGACTATGATCATGCATTTTCCCAAATATGTCTACCTTTGCATATTTTTAGTTATTCATTTCTGAATGTCATCTCTGGCCCAAAAAATTTACATGAAATATTTAATATTAAATTGTAATAGTTAAATAAATATTTAAAATATTTAAGAAGTTCATTAAAATGGTTTTTATTTGTTTCTATGTGTTCATTCTAAACATATAAATGAAAAGTGTGTGTGTATGTGTGTGTGTGTGTGTGTGTGTGTTTGGTACTAGGGATCAAAGCCAGTGGTGTTCTACCTCCAGGTTACACCCCAGAACTTTTTATGGTTTTTTGCTTTGTTTTTAAGCAAGGTCTTGCTAGGTTGCTGAGATCCTCACTACATTGCTGAGGCTGACCTTGAAACTGAGATCCTCTTGCCTCGGTCTCCAAGTACTGGGATTACAGGCAGGAACCACCATGCCCAGCTTATTCTTATATTTTCTGAATGTATTTGCTTTATGCATGCTGACTCCATATTTCTAGGTATAAAAATGTATTAGCAGTTACATTCTTGTTACAGATTACATCTTCATCCTTAAAAATGATCTTCTGAAAGCAACATCCATTGTTTTTCCTACCCATTATCCATCTCATATGGCTCATCTACTAAGAAATTCTTCAACTTTCTTTGGAGAAACAGTTTCTTCCTCAAGCTCCATTCATGAAGCCTGGACAGAATTGAGCATGAGTGGGCCTGTGGCCCAAGAGAATCAGCTGATTCCTTCAACCCTGCAGCCCCTGTAAGTGGTTTAGAGTTGAACACAAGATCCAGTTCATGATCATAAGAGTCAGGCCCAGAGTTTAAAAAAAAATAATCTCTCATCATCTACTTGACATCTTTATTTGGATATCCAACTGACATCATAAACTTAATATTACTAGAAGAAAACAGCAAAGTTCATAATTTTGATTTTGCTTACCCTCTCTTTTCATTTTTGCTGTATAAAAAATGTCATACAGCAATATGAAAGCCATTCCTCACCCAGCCTTATTCCAACCAATAAATGGCATCCACACCTTCCCAGGTTCTGAACCAGAAGGTTTGGGAGTGATCCTCAATGGCTCTATTTTCTTTACACCCACACCTTAGGCAAATATTGCTAGCTCTACCTCCAGAATATATTCCAGTCTATCCCCTTCTACATTTCCACCTGTGCTAGCAGAGTCAAAGCCATCATGTTTGCTTGAATTGCTAAAATAGCTCTGAAACAGTTCTTACATGAGGTTTTGTTTTTGTTTTTGTTTTTTTTTTTGGTGGTACTGGGGTTCCTGGAAACCCTTCTATCTCCGGGCTACACTCCCAGATCTATTTTTATATTTTTATTTGGAAACAGGGTCTCTTAAGCCAGCGCGACTGGCTTCGAACCTGCGCGATCCTCCTGTCTCTGCCTCCCAAGCGCGGGGATTACAAGCGTGCGCCACCACACCCGGCTACATGAGTTTTTAAAATATAACTATTCTATATCATTTCCCTCTCCTTATTCTGAAATAAAATGAAAAGCGTTCCAAGCTTTCTGAACCATAGTTCTAGAAAGACTTTAGAGGAAAGCTCATACTTGAGTTTATTTTACTCTATTTCAGGACTTTAAATTTACATCGATTAGTTTCTCTTTTTTGTGTCTTAGAACAAAATATATTTCATCTTACTTAATTGTGTAATTTTTTTTGTTTCAACACTTCCTGCTGATTCGTCCCTTCTTTTCTGCTTCTTCTACTCGTTGCTCTTCTAATCGTTTTCTATATCTTTTATATGCTTCTGCTCATCTTTTCTCTATGGGCTTAGATTTGATGATTCTGCAACCTCTCTTTTATTCTGTTTATGACTATCTTTATGTTATATTACATATGTGGATCATATTGCTTAATCTACAAACCTAAAAATAAATATTTATCTACTGGCCCATCATATGAGAAATGAAACTACCGTGATCATATTCCTTTTGCTGATGCATACCTCTCCATCACCTGACCTGAAGAGACCCGTTTTTGAGTGGGTTGGTTCTAACATTCTGTGCCCAAAATTAATACAATCATGGACAATTTAAAGCCAACTTGGAGCTATATTTAAGTCATAAAGACAATATAATCAGCCTTTCATCTTTGATCTCTTGTTTTAGTCCAACTCAAGGGGGTTCAATCTAGTTCTCTTCATCCCTAACTTATTTTGTCAAAGTAGATTCACCAGATCAAGCCTGGCTGTTGTATCAATCAGCACTGGTTGGGTGTGCTGCGCAGCGAGTCCCAAATCACAGTGCTGCATGCCGGGCTCAAGTCATTGGTCAGGGGAATAGGAGGAGTACTCTGCTCAATATTCACTCATGGATCCAGGCTGATGAAATAGCTACCATCTCAAGCATTTGCACTGTGGTGCCAGGTGAAAAAAGAGGGAGGGTCTGTGAGGTCTGTCCCATAATTTTCTTTTATTACTATGACAAGTTCTATTGTGTAAAAGAGAGTGCTTTTCAGATTTTCTACTCCTCGTGTCCGTTTATGTATGCTGTGTTCCTCAAGGAATTCGAGTTCCCTGAGGACTCTACACTGTTTTTATTGGTGTAAAATTGTTCTTGATATGAGCATCCCCCCTTCTAACATCTGTGGGATTGGTAAAAATATTCCTTCTTTCATCGCCAGTATTACTGATATGTATTTTTGTTAATTAGTCTCTCCAGGGTTTATCGATTCTATAAATATTTTCCTAGAACCAGCTTCTGTCTTTGTCATTTCACTCTTATTTGTCTATGACATCACTGATTTCTGCTTTTAATTTTATCATATTCTTCCATGTACTTTGAATTTAATTTGTTTCATATTTCTATAATTGATTTTATTTATTTATTTATTTGTTTATTTATTTATGTATTGGGGACTGAACCCAGGGATGTTCTACCTCTGAGCTACCCCTCCAGCACCTTTATATTTTTTATTATTTATTTATTTACTTATTTAGTTAGTTAGTTAGTTATTTGGTACTAGGGTTCCTGGAAACCCTTCTACCTCCAGGCTACACTCCCAGACCTATTTTATATTTTTATTTGGAAACAGGGTCTCTTAAGCCAGTCCGGCTGGCTTCGAACCTGTGCGATCCTCCTGTCTCTGCCTCCCAAGTGCGGGGATTAAAGCATGCGCCACCATGCCCGGTGTTTTTTTTTTTTTTTTTATTTTGAAACAGTCTTGCTAAGTTGCTGAAGGCCTTGCTTGCTAAGTTGCCAAGGATGGCTTTGAATCTATGACTTTCCAGTCTCAGCCTCCGCAGTACTGGGACTGCAGGCTTCCCTTTTGACATTTTGCTTGACTCGTGATTTATGTAGAAGTGCCCTGGTTTCCAAGTATTTAAGGATTTTCTAGCTATCTTACTGCTATCAAATTCTAAGTTACTACTATACATAAACCATACTTTTTTAGATTGAAGTCTTTTAGAATTTATTAATTTTTTATTGCCAGCATGCCTGTCTTGGTTGAGGTTTTATCTACATTTTTTTTCTATCTATATATTTTTAAAGAGCGTACTCCACAGTGGTAGGATATGTTCCCCTTCACCATGAATTCAGTCAAGTTGGGTAAGATAAATTAATCCCGTTATCGTAATCAAATATCCCTTTTTATCTCTGATATTCCTAGCCTGCGATCTATTTTATCTGCTAGTAATACAGCTGATTTTTAAATTATTTTTGTATGCTTGTTCTTTACAAGTGACATCTTTTCCCATCCTTTAAGTTTCAGTCTATCTGTTTTAAGTGGATTATTGTCAAGTGAATGCACCAATGTAACAAGTGCCCCAACAGAGAGAGAGAGAACCTTTCCAGAATTTGAGAAGTTGCTTCTCCTGGTCACTGCCCCAAAACAGACCACTAGCCTGACTTCAAATACCTTAAAATAGCTTGGACTGTTTTTTAAGTTCATATAATTGAAACTATGTAGTCTGTGCACTTTGGTCTCTGTTGCTCAACACTATGTTTATGGGACTCATGTTCTTACCTGTTGATTCATCACATGTTATTAAATATTGATTCATTAATATATCTGCAGCCATCTACTAGTAGAATAATACCACAATGTAGTCTCCACCCTTCTGTTGATATACTTTTGGGTTGTTTCCAGATTTTGACTATTGTGCAGAAGGTCACAAGAAACACATTTCCACATACCTTTTTCTATGAAAATAGATGCAATTCTGTTGGTTAAGATCATTCAAAAACCTTGTAAAAATTGTTCTTTTAGGACACTAAGGTGTATTTTGGATCACTATCATGAGGGATTCTAAAAGATGTTTTCATTTCTTCATGCATATAAAGAAAGCTTGAGGTTTCCACATCACACAAGTGGCGGCTGAGGTTCAGACAGTGAGTGGTCCCCATTAGCCCAGTCATCTCTGTATTCACCAGAAACAGTCCCCGCAGCGTGGAAATTTCCAGAGGGCAAGCCCGCCTCTCTCGGTGCTGGTTGCCATAAGATCATAGGCACATATGAGGTGCTAATCATTACTGGTCCTTAATCGTGTGCGTTTAGTGATAACAGAGCTGCCAGCTGGGGGTTGCTCTGCCTGGATGTGACATTATCCAGACCTCCCTGGCTCTCTGCCAGGGTCCTAATGGTTTCGCTTTTGCTTCTGTACCAGGCTGGGTTTTTAAATTCACAGGAAACGCTCTCTCCTGGGCTCCCTGCTTTCAGTTGCTAGGCTGATCCCCTACCCATCCGACTCTACTCACCTATTTCAGTGCCAAGAAAAGGGAAGTGTGAAATTCTGCCCAGCTGGAGTTGCTCTAACTACACATATCAGATGTCATTAGATGGGGAAATAAGTCCTCAGAGGCCTACAAGTCGGTAGAAAATTCCTAGTCTGGCATTCAAGCCTCTCTACGATTTGGCTGCCATCGTTTTCCACATCATTTCCCAGTGGTTCCAATGTGCCCTCTTCTGACACAGACACGCTGCGTTCACCACTGCGCGCCCTCCGCCAAAGACACAGCCCCACCTCCCTCATTTCTTCATACTTCCTTTATATGTTCCTTCCTCGAATACCTTATCGCATCCTTCCTCTTCTATTTAAACAGCTCACCTTGATTATGCACACACACACACACACACACACACACACACACACACACCCTTCCATGCATGAGGCACTTTGCTAGGTGTGTTTTGGAAATAAAAGTGAGAATACATGCTCTTTCTTTCAAGAAGTCTTTATTTTGATGAGGGGAAAGGAGAACCAATGTTAAATGAGGGCAAAAGTAATCTCTATGACTGATAAAGGAAGGTGCTGAGATCTTACCAGAATGACTTGTGTGCACCTGTCTGGAATTAGAGCTCACTGGAAAACTCTGTCAGACAGGAGTGACTACAAAATTTGCAGGACACAGTGCCAAATGAAAATGAGAGACTTTTTGTTAAAAATTATTATGAATTTAACAAAGGTGAGAAGAAAGCATTAACCCAAGGATCGGGCCCATGTAACTGTACCACTTGCCCATGAAGCCAACCTGACTGTTAAAGACTACTTTGGGAAGATAAAAACATCCATCTTCCTGTTTGGGGAGAGATTAGACAATCAGTAGAGATTGGGATAAAATTAGTAACAAGTAACTAGGAAACTATGCAAACATCAACAACAAAATACGCAACTATTACTTCTAGGGAAAAAAGTAATTGGGCAGAAAAATAAAAAAAATAATTGTTTATTTTCCTGGCTCAGCTGTGAATAGTATTTGCATAGCATATTAGTCAGGGTTCTCCAGGGAAACAGAGCTAGTAGGATTCATATATAGAGAGAAATGTATTTTGAGGAATTGGCTCAATTCTTCAAAATAGGGATGGCAAGTCCAAAATCTGCAGAGCAGGCTATCAGCCTATAGACCCAGAGAAGAGTTAGTACTTAGTACTGAGACTCAAGTCTCAAAGCAGTCTGCAGGCAAAATTTCATTTTTTTTCTTTTTAGGGAAAATCTCAGTCTTTTTCTTTTAAGGGCTGCGACTAATTAGATAAGGCCCACCGATGTGCTGTATGGAGGGTAACCTGCGTTACTCAAAGTCTAATGGTTTAAAAATTAACCTCATTTAAGTAATGCCTTCACAGTAACGACTAGACTGGTGCTTGAGAAAATATCTGGGCAACATAGCCTCGACAAGTTAATATGTAAAATTAAACATGACATATAATCATAAAAATGTTAACACTAATATTGATGTAACTAATATTGTCATAACTTAGTTATGACAAATAATTTTGGAAGGATGGGAGTACATAAAGTATGCATGTGTATATAGCCATAGAAATTGGGGAGAAAGAACTTAATCTCCTCCTGCACATGATACAAAGTAAAATCAAGGAATTAACACAAAGCCAGCAAATCAATAAGAGGCAATACAACCAGGTGCTTTAGAGAAAGACAAGTGAGTGGCACCATGATCGGCTAGAAGGTAGAAGGTTTGCCTCTGGAGAAAGGGAAGAGGATTGGAGAGTGGGAGAAAATCCTGTTTTACCTAACACACCATGCAGACATTTTGGCTCCTTAAAATGTGTTTTTACATAATTTTGGTTTAAAACAAAATATAAGACAGTAAAAAGAAAAAGCCATTCACAGGAAAAAAAAAAAAGTTACAAAATATTAGGAAGCAACTGAGTGCTGATGTGGAATGATGCCCAAGTTATGAGAATGAGGAAAGGTACATTGAGGATTGATGGAGAGAGACAGGGAGATGCCCGGAGAAGGAGCCACATAGGCTAAGAATATGCACAAAGCGAGGCCTGGTGCCACATGCCTATAATCCCAGGACTGCAGAGGCTGAGCTGAGACAGGAGAATCATGGGTTAGAGTTTAGCCTCAGCAACTTAGTGAGACCCTGGGCAACTTAGCACGACCTTGTTTCAAAATAAAAAACAAAAAGGCTAAGGGTGGAGCTCAGAGACAGAAAACTCCTTGGTTCAATTTCTAGTACCAAAAACAAAAACAAAAAAAGTATGTGCATGGAGAACACATAGAAAGGCTTGCCTGGTAGATGTTTTCAATGTGGGGCTCATTTCTCTTGAGTTTCACTTTTAGTTCTACACAAAAACTTGCTGAGGGCCCCGTTCAAGTCTACCTCAACCCTGATGTCTTCCAGTATCCTCTCATAGGGCTGCCTTCTCTCCCTTGCTCTGAGCTTCTCTGGGATCTGATCTGCACCCAGCAGATTGTAGGTTATTCATTAAGTGAATCTTCTTTTCCTTCCCAAGTGGTTTGGAATCAGAACTCTGCCTGATATTAACCATAACCATAACCAGCATCCATCAAACACTTACTATTTTCTGATCCTGGGTTTGTTCATGTTAATCTACCAGTTCTCTGTAAGTAAAGTGCCAGCCACAAAAGGCCTGGAACTCTGGAAACAGCCCAGGAGTAATGCTTAGACCTGCCAACCTGCATCCCTCAGTAGATTCTTTAGGCAGTCTGTGCTGCTATAACAAAGTACCAGAGACTGAGAAACTTATAAAGAACACCCTCATCAGACACTGAATGCCATAGTCTTATGACCTGCATATCTTTCAAAATCGTGTCTTCCACCCATAGGGGAAGCATGACCTGTCCCAGGTAGGTCCAGGTAGCTCTCCATGAGTCCAGTTGTAACTGTGCCTTCTCTCCCAGGCACTTGTGTTCGAGGAGTGCATCCTATGGCTCCTGAGACATCTGCACACACCAGAGCCACTCCCAGATATCTTGCCAGGCTGAGGCCATGGGTTCAAGTATAGGGAGTAAGGTTGTCCCTTCTCTCACCTCTGGTTGCATTCAGGGTTCCTTCCAGATTCCTGTTACTTTCAAAGTGTGGTGCATTTCTGCTACTACCAGTGCAGCCAATTTGCTTATTTAAAAGCCACATTACCACTGGCCCTTGTGCAATTAGTCCAGATGCTTGGCACTGCTAGGGATATGCAACTGCAAAGTATATCATTGTCTTTAGCCCAGATCTGCAGCTGTTGACCCATAAAATGAGTACCTCTGTTATTTGTCATTACCAAGAGATGACTATAGGCTGCTGACAACTGTTCAAGGGAGGCTACAATATGTTACTGGTTAGCCTGTGTTACAGGGTAGGCAAAATCCAAATCTATGGCCATATCCATGGCCATCATAATATATGGAGTCCTTGATCATTCAGTAGTGGGCCAGTATAGTCAATTTGCCATTCCCATAAAGGTTGAGTATCTCAGAGGACCTGTCCCAAGGTTGTAGGGACCCTACATTGTGGTGGATTGTGTCTACACACCAAGGATACTGCTGTACAGCATTTTATGCTTGAACATGGGTAAAGAAGCTGTCTGTACAGTTGGGCTACAAGCCCCATGGTGCAGGTGCCTACATGTCCTAATGTCTTATATAACCACACTGCTACTGACAAGGGCTTCTGGGGCAGTCAAAGAGACCAAACTTATGCTAAAACATCAGTAGCATCATTACCAGGGGACTGGGAAGTACTGTTCCCTGGAACATAATGCATTATAGCTCCTTTTAGAGGCCCCATTTCCACAGTTCCTCCCACATATCCTTGTCCCACAGTGAGTGGTGTCCAATCAACCAGTCTTGTGCTTACCATCAGAGCAACCACAAGAGTAGCCCCTGGTAGACTGCCCAGCTGTCTGTACAGACTACCCAAAACTTGGCTCATTGGCTGAAGTATCTGGTACTTGTCTCATACCAAAATGTTTCTATGGAGTCTATAAGGTCACAGCTGCCCATGCAGGTGGCTGCCCATGACAGGAGCCATCCATATACCATGTGGGCACTGGGGTTTTATGCTTCTGTGGGCACTGGGGTTTTCCCTTTATCATAGGGACTATGATAACAACTATGGAACAATTGAATAAAGGATAGAGGCACAGACCAAGGGTATCAATAATCTCTTCAATGAAATTGGAATAGAAGGAATGGATCTCAATATCATAAGGCAATATACAATAAAACCAAAGCCAACATCATATTGAATGGGGAAGAACTGCAAGAATTCCCTCTAAAATCAGGAACAAGACAAAAATGCCCACTATGACCACTCCTTTTTAATATAGCCTTCGAGACTCTTGCTACAGCAATAAGACAAAAGAAGAATATCAAAGGAATTCAAATTGGAGACAACATGATCCTATATCTAGAAAACCCAAAGAACCCAACCAAAAGGCTATTGGAGCTGATTAACCAATTCAGTAAAGTGGAAGGATACAAAATCAACCTAAAGAAATCAATTGCTTTTCAATATGCCAACAATGAATCCATGGGAAAAAAAAAAAGAAAATTTCATTCACAACAACCTCAAAACCAATAAAATACCTAGGAATAAACCAAACCAAAGAGATTAAACATCTCCACAATAAAAACTATAAAACATGCCGGGCATGGTGGCACACGCTTGTAATCCCTGCACTTGGGAGGCAGAGACAGGAGGATCGCGCAGGTTCAAAGCCAGCCGCGCTGGTTTAAGAGACCCTGTTTTCGAATAAAAAAAGTATAAAATAGGTCTGGGAGTGTGGCCCGTAGGTAGAAGGGTTTTCAGGAGACCCAGTACCACCAAAAAAAAAAAAAAAAAAAAACTATAAAACATTAAAGAAAGAAATTCAAGAAGACCTTGGAAGATGAAAAGGTCCCCCTTGCTTATGGATAGACAGAATAAGATATGGCTCATTGGCTGAAGTATCTGGTACTTGTCTCATACCAAAATGTTTCTGTGGAGTCCTATAAGGTCACAGCTGTCCATGCAGGTGGCTGCCCATGACAGGAGCCATCCATATATCATGCTTCTGTGGGCACTGGGGTTTTATGCTTCTGTGAGCACTGAGGTTTTCCCTTTATCATAGGGACTTGGGATGTCTCCCACTTCTGTGAGTGCCAAGGGGGCTATTGCTCAGAAATTCATCAACATATCCATTCTGTGAAAAGTGATATACAAATTCAATATAATTCCTATCAAAATACCAAGTACATTTTTCATAGGCCTAGAAAAATCAGTCGTGAATTTCAGTTTTATATGGAGAAAAAAAAGGACCTGGAATAGCCAAAGCAATTCTCATCAAGAAGAACCATGCAGGAGGCATCACAATCCCTGATTTCAAATTATACTACAGAGAGCCGGGCGTGGTGGTGCACGCTTGTAATCCCAGCATTCGGGAGGCTGAGACCTGGAGGATTGCGGTTCACAGACAGCTTCAGCTACTTAGTGAGGCCTTCTGCAACTCAGTGAGACCCGGTTTCAAAATAAATAATAAAAAATAGGGCAGGGGGTGTAGCTCGGAGGTCAAATGCGCCTGGGTTCAATCCCCAGACCCGCAAAAAAAAAAAAAAAATTATACTTCAGAGCCATAGTAGTTAAAACAACATTATATTGACACAATAGCAGGCACACAGATTAATGGAATAGAATAGAAGGTACAGAAACAAACCCACGCACTTATAGTCAATTGATCTTTGACAAGAGGCCAAATTCATATGCTGGAGAAAAGACCATTCAACAAATGGTGCTGGGAAAACTGGCTGTCCATTTGTAGAAAGATGGAACTAAATCCTTATCTCTAACAGTCATAGGAATCAATTTGAGATAAATCAAAGACCTGGAAATCTGACAAGAGACTTTTCAGCTATTAGAGGAATGGAGATAGGTCCAATACTCCAACCACTAAGAATCTAGAGAAAGCCTACAGAATGTTAGAAGATCTTTACCAACTACCACTCTGACAGAGAGCTAATATCCAAAATTTACAAAGAGCTCAAAAGACTCTACACTAGCCAGACAAATAACCCAATTAAGAAATATGCAACTGAATTCAATAGACACTTTACAAAAGAAGAGATACAAATGGCCAACAGATCAATGAAAAAATGTTCAACATCATTAGCCATCAGGAAGATGAAAATCAAAACTATGCTGAGATTCCATCTAACCCCAATCAGAGTTGCAAGTATAAAGAAGTCAAATAACAAATGTTTGGGGAAAATAGGAACTCTTATACTGTTGGTGGGAATGCAAACTAGTTCAGCTGCTATGGAGATCAGTGTGGAGATTTCTTAGAAAACTGAGAAAGAATCCACCATATGATCCGGCTATACTGAATATACCACTCTGGGTATCTTTTCAAAGGAGTTGAAATCAGAGAACCACAGAAACATATACATACCCATGTTTATAGCAACACAATTTGCAATAACCAACATATGGAACCACCTAGGTCTCCATCAACAGATGGTTTGCAAAATTATGGGAAATACTCACAATGGAACTCTACTCAGCAATAACAAAGAACAAAATCATGTCATTTGCAAGAAGGTGGAAAGACCTGGGGAACTTTATGTTAGGTGAGATTAGCCAAACACAGATAGAGAAGAGACATGTGTTTCTTCTAATATGATCAAGCTAGGCAGTGTCAGGGATACCAGAAGGACTCCCAGTAATGGAGTGGAAACCTCAGCAAAGCCAGAACGGAAGGGTAGGGAAAGAAGAAGGCTGAGGTTAATTAATGGAAAAGCTACATTTGAATATGTGTATACATGTGAATATAACATTGTTAATTTGGACACTCAGTATTTGGAGGGAGTGAAAAGGGAAAGCAGGAAGGCACCAAGCACTGTGTGAATATATGCCATTGTCAACATGATCCACATTATGATGTGAGACCTTAGTTCACCAGTAAAAATAAATAAATAAATATCAACATAAAAATAATAGCAATAGAGAAAACTATATTTGCCAAGTCTACAACATAATAGAACTATCCCAGTTCACGTGACAGACAATCCTTCAACTTTGAAATTTTGGGTACTGCTGAATGCAACGTCACTTTATTTAACTCTCAATAGTCCACTGTCATGAGCCAGGAATTATCAGTGTTCTGCACTGGCCATGAAAAAGAATCAAAAGGGCTGAGAGTCAGGCCAATTACACTGGTCTCTTCTAGCTTTAGTATCATTTGTTCAATTTCCTCATGCCCCTGTGGTAACTTGTACTGCCATACATTCAGAATCTTTGTGGCTTGGGAGAGTTGTAAGGGAGCATGACGGGGATGTTCTCTAGTGATAGTGTTTACTACACACACTCATATCTGGGATTCTCCAATAGTTGCCCACCCCCATGATTTATTCAGCTATGGGGGATATATACACTTCATACTGCTGAGTAGAATGGTACATAGGGGCACATTTATTTACTCAAAGTCTTTGGCAACTCACTCGTGTTCTTTCTATCTTTGCCTCAGAGGTAGTGATGATATCTAAAAGCTGTTGCTACAGCTGCTCCACTGAGTCCAACAGCTGCCAGGTGGACCCATCCTGAGATGGCTGTGGGAGTGGCCTCCCACTAAGGCCCAGCCCCACCTTCCTGTGGTCTAGGTTGGCAGCCTCTCTGTTGGCAACCTCAGTCCTCCTGGGGGTCATAGTTCCTTTAAATTACCCAGCATGGGGTTGGGCAAGGGGCTTCTGGTCTGTGCTTGCACTGACCATTTCTTCTGCCTGCTAAGCCCCATTCTAGCAGCTCTGAGGGCCTGGCTGTTGTGGCTCCAGCACTTTTCAAGCCTTCCAGATTTCTTAAGCAGCTGAGGACATACATCACCCCAATCCTCTGGCTGGATTCATGCCTCCAGATACGTCACTACTATGAACCAAAAGGCGATCAAAGCCACATCTCCTCCACTCTGGGTTGTTCCTATGGGGAACGATACTGGTTATGGAACCCAGGGGTATTCTACCTCCAAGCTACACCCTCAGCCCTATTTTTTAGTTGTTTTATTTTTGAAACAGGGTCTCACTGAATTGCAAAGGGCCTCACTAAGTAGCTGAGGCTGTCCACAATCCTCCACTCTCCGCCTCCCGAAATGCTGGGATTACAGGCATGCACCACTACACCCAGCTCGAGAGACCTCATTTCAATGGGAAAAATTGACTGGGTAAATTTAATGAAATTTAAAGTAGGAGTGAGCACAGGAAGACTCATCCAGAGAGCCCAGTGTGCTTGAACTGGAAGTGCCTGCAGGGTTCAGCTGTCTTATCCTTCATTGTTTAGACAGGGACAATGGTCATTTGACTAAGATCCTACAGTGCATTTGGGATACAGCTAGAATTAGAACTCAGAACTTTCAGCTCCTGGCCCACTATTTATCCCATTACATGTGCCCATTTTTATGCTGTGGATTTCAGAAAAACAAATGTGTCCATTGGCCTGTAATAGCTAACCAGGCTCCACCAATAGTGTGTATGGCACATATCAGTACTCTCCACTTGTTTACAGATCACATTTCCTACTAACCCAGCTCTGCCTCCTCAGCATTCATGCTTACATTTCTCACTGCTGATCTGTGTGGCTCATTGAAACTGAATTTTCTTCCTTGTTTTGGCTCTTCCTTCTAGCTCTCTGTAGCAATTTCTGGATGAGAGTGGCCCCCTGGGTCCCCTGGGTCACATCTCCAACTTAGACAGTTGACAAGTGTTCAGTCTAGTCCTGCCTGCTCCCTCAGAGAGGTGATCACGGCAAGTGTTTTCTCAGAAGCCTTGAGTCTCAGGGCCACAAGAAAGCTAATGGTAGCAGCAGTGACACTGAGCTGGAATAAAGGACAGTACCCAGGGCTATATTTATTTTAATCTATAGCCATCAAGGTACAGTTTAGTGTCTGAAGGCTGTGGCTTTCCTTATATTTTACTTATCTCATCTTCTTCAAGTATCTCTGAACAACAGGACTAGCGTAGAATGTCCCTGGGTTCAATTCTCAGCAACACACACACACACACACACACACACACACACACACACACACAATCTTCAGTACAGATTCCTAGCAATTACTTCAGACCTATCAATCCAGAATCTCTAAGGTTTGCATACCAAGAACCTTATCTTATTTTGTTTAAGTCTACCAAGTCGAAAACTCACAGCTTCATTCAACAACCCAGTGACTGTCAATTGAGGCTGTAACTGAAGCACAGTGATGATGATGAGCTGATCCTGAGAGACCTTTTCAAAACATAAATTGAACTGAGCTCAGTAGCACATGCCTATTATCTCAGCTTCTCAGGTGGCTGAGGCAGGACTACAAGTTTGAAGCCAGCCTGGGCAACTCAGTGAGACTCTGTCTCAAAATAAAAAAATAAAAAGAATGGGGTCAGTGGTGGAGATTCCTTGAATTTAATCTCTAGTGCCACAATAAATATACAATAAATGAATAATTATAATAAAATAAAATATATGCCTTTGCTCCTGTGCTTCAAGCCTCTCCAGCAGCCTCCCCCAGAGCCAAAGCACAAGTCTTCAAGAATTATTTGTGCAGTTTGTCTGGTCTCATCTCCTTCCACCTTTCTCTCCATCATTCTGTTACATAAACACTGTCCCTTTGTGTTTTTGAACACCCAAGATCACCCTCAAAAGGGACCTCAGTACTTGCTGAGAATATCATGGCCCCTACTCTCATTCTGCTTTCTGTTCAAATGTCCCTCACTCAGCGAGGCCTCCCATGACCGACATATAGAAAACAGAACTCCCACCTAGCCATTCTACTCCTAGGTTCCTGACCACCCTTTAAGTACTTGCTTTTTGTCCCTAAAGTTTGTGTTTGTTCTAAATGTTTCTTCTCTAGGAAGACACTTTTCTCAATTATATCTTCTAAAAAGACTGTTTATATTTTTAAATTATATTTTCTAAAATGACAACTTCCTAATTGTTTTTTGCCTCATCTTTTATCATTTCTCCCATGTTAATCATCCAGACTTGTAAAATCAAGGATTGTGTGTTTTCTCTCATATGTGAAGCCAAAGAGATGATGAGGCAGAAAAGGGACTTCAGATAAATGAGAAGAAAAACCTGTAGAATTGTGGAAGAAAACTGGAGGAGGGAGCTGGAGAGGAACAAAAAGAGAACTGTTGAAGGAAACAGTTTAAATAATGCTATGTCCACACATGAAAGTACCACTCCACATCTCAGGGAGGTGTTGAGTGGGATCTGGAAGGAAAAAAAACAGGTGTAGTGTTGCATGTATGTTCGTATCACTTTGAACCTCATTATGATGTATACTTATAGTGTACTAATAAAAGTATTTTATTGTGTATTTTTATTGGTGCAGTATAGTCTCACATATAATGTAGCTCATGTTGACAATGGCATATATTCACACAGTACTTGGTGCCCCCCCACCTCCCATTTCCCTCTCTCCTGACACCAAGTGTCCAGATGGGCAATGTTATATTCACATGTATACACATAGTCACAGGCAGCATTTCCATTAAGGAACCTCAGCCTTCTTCCTCCCCTACCCTTCCTCTCTGGCTCCACTGAGGATGTCCTCCATTATCTGGAGTCCCTCTGGTATCCCAAATACTCCCTAGTTTGAGCATATTAGAGAAAACATATATCCTTTTTCTTTCTGTGTTTGGCTAATTTCACCGAACATACTGTTCTCCGGGTCTTTCCATCTTTTTACAAATGACATAATTTTGTTCTTCGTTATTGCTAAGTAGAATTACATTGTGTATATTTCTCATAATTTTGTAATCCATTCAACAACTGATGGACATGCATACTCATGTTTATAGCAGCACAATTCCCAATAGCCAAACTAAAGAATGAAAGTATATTTAAAGAAGAATTTCTCTCTGTCAAATCCTAGAATTCCACTTTCTCTCCATACCCTGCCATCTTTCTAGTTTTAGTGTCTTTTACCCTGGGAATGCCTTCTACTCCCACAGTTCATCTTACCTGCCTGGCTAACTACCTCTTGTAACACCACTCACATAGACACCCGTTCTCACCACTGGCTCTCTCAGTTCCATGCTGCCACCCTTGCTCTGGGAAGGATCCAGAAGGAATGGTGCCCACCAGCTCTCCCCTGCAAATACTGCCAGCCATTGCTTGAATGTGACACATTACCCAGTGTCCCAGCCCATCTTCCCAGCGCACTGGACCATCCTTTTCTCACTATTGGTCTGTGGCCTATAATTTGGAAACTCCTAAAACAAGGTGTTACATTGAATAACCTGGCTACTTTTGTCACAGTGTAAATCACCTTAGACTTTTGACAACCAATTTGTTTTTAATAGTGTGAGGAGATTAATCAGCTTATAGATTTTGGCAAAAATCAGCAAAAGCATTCAATATATATTTTATTATTTGTAACTTAGGTGATCTAATAATTTGGATTTAGAATGCCCCCTTAGTCCTCTGGAAACAAGATAGCAATGTTGGAACGGGGTGTGGCTACTAAGGAGGAGTCCTTGGGGTTGTGGCCTTGGGGACTCTACAAGCTCTCTCCCCACCTGCTCTCTCTTTTCCTTCAGGCCTCCAAGATGTGAGATCAGAGCCCAGGCTCTCATTCTCTCTGCTTCCACCCACTCTCTGCCCTCTACTTGACACTCTGAAATCTCCCAAAATTGTGAACAAATAAATCTTTCTTCCTCTAAGTTGTATGTTTAGTTGTTTTAGGTCACCACAGTGAGAATGTTGACTGAGACAGGTGCCATCTACATGGTTTTTTGACCAATAAAATCTACAATAAATATATTTTTAAAAGGAACCTTCTAAGCCCAGTGCAGTGATACACACCTATAATTCCAGTACCTGGGTAGCTGAGGCAGATAGATCACAAGTTTCAGGACAGCACCCAGTAATTTCACAAGATGTTGTTTCAAAATAAAATAGTGCCAAGGGTGTAGCTCAGTGGTAAAATGTCCCTGTGTTTAATCCCCAGTACCATCAAACAGGAAAAAAAAAAAGCCAAGTGTGGTGGTGCACACTTGGGAGGTTGAGACAGGAGGGTCTGAGTTCACGGACAGCCTCAGCTACTTGTGAGACTTTCTGCAACTTAGTGAGACCCTGTTTCAAAATAAAGAATAAAAATAGGCCTGGAGATGCAGCTTGGAGGTAAAATGGCCCTGGATTCAACCCTCAGTCTCAGAAAAAAAGAATATTTTATAAATTGAGGGTTGCTTTACAGAAGTCCAGAGAGAAATGAGGTGTCCGAGACTCCCAAAAAAACACAAGATGCCTTCCAGGTACTGAGGAGACAGCTGAACAAACGTCCCCTGCAGCACCCTGATGGGATGGTGGCCCAGCGCCAGGCTTCTCCACCCACAGTGAGAAAGCCATTACCACCTCATAAGCCTGCTTTTGGTGCTGCTCTTGAAATCAAGGTCTGAATGTAATGTTTTGACAGGGAAAGCCCAGCCTCCCTCATATGTTCCTAAATAGAAATGAGGAAAATGCCATTAAAGTCTCTCTGAGAGAGTCAGGAACTAAGAGCTGTCCCAGGAACCATATCCTTTCTCCCCACCCCACAGTGTTCTTAGGCATGGCCCCAGGTTTTCCTCTAAAGGCTTCCTTAGGACCTGGAAGTGGGAGACACACCATTCTCTTTCATCCATCCCTGAGAGCTTCAAATTCAGTACCCAAGGTAGGGCCTGCCATGTGACATCATCTGTTCATCTACTTGGCCTCAGTTTCACTGAGTTCCTGTCAACTGGACACTCAATAGTGAGCAAAGTCTCATCCCTCTTTCTGGACATTGTTATCAACAATAATCAAATAATTTCACAAAAAAATTGTTCGCAATCATCACCATGCTAAGTATCATGTAGTTGTGCTGTTACAGTTATAAAACATGTCTTACATAATTTACAGGGAAATGGGTGGAACTGGAGGACATTATGCTAAGTGAGATTAGTCAGTCACAAAGAGTAAGAAACCAGATGATCTCCCTAATATGCAAAAGCTAGGAAGAAATGGGTCATGGGAAGAACTCTAGATGAAGAAGAAGATACTATAGATGAGCAAATAAGGTGACGTAACTGAAGGGGATGGGGGGAAGAGGGAAATTCTATAATGCACATGATGTACTTTAAAAACAATCAAAGTCAATCACTAAGCCAAACATGAAAAGGAGGGAGGGGGAGGGAATGGGTGGGAATTGGGAAAGGGCTAATTGGGTGATGTGTGCATGTATGTCTTGCACCCCATTAAGATGTATAAATACAATGCAACAATAAAAAAAAAAAAACATGTCCAGCATAGAGGCCACAGAGATCTGGCTCCTTCAATTTATGAAAAAACCTACAAGAGGTATGCTACAATGATTTTGCTACTCATCTCAGGCCCTCTTCCATGCAGTAATAACCTGTTCTGTGGGTCATCAAGACTTCTACCCAGGACTGTGACAGAAAAGGCCACAGCACCCCAGGCTCACCCACTGAAACTGGTGAGTGACTCAAAGTAGGGCTCCAGGTGGCCATACTAACCAAGCAGAATGGGCATATCAGATGTAACTACCCGCCATCAGTGATTTACAAGTTTAACTCCAGCTGCATATCTCAATCATCTGAGAAGTCGGGGAGATATATAAGAATCCTGGTCCCCAGCCTGGCCAGTGAATGTGGTTGTCAGAGTTGAGGTGGGACACAATGTCATCATGTTTTCACAGTGATTCTAAAGTGCAGCCAGAATTGAGGACATTTAAATGTTTTTCACATCACCAACCTGGTTTAAGTGAGATGGTTCAACACTGCAGAAGTCCTGCTCTTCCAATGCTATTACAGACTGCTGGCTCTAGGTCACAGGATCAGGGCCCCAACAATTAGAGCAATGAAGAGTAACAGACATAGAAAACGAGATTTGCATATAAAGACATTTTAGATGCAAACATTTCATTTTGAGAAAAAGTAGAGTATTAACAGTATTTAAGAGTAGCTTAATATTTTAAAAGAAAATATCACAGTTTTTCATAGTTGAAGGGCCTGAGAATGTCGTCAAGAGGATGGCTCTTTTATGCATGGCCTGATGGCCCTGGCCATGTAACTTAACCTCTGTGGGCACCGTTGCTTCATCTATAAAAGGAAAAGGTTGATCCAGGTGATCCTAAAGATCCTTTTTAAAACTCTGCACTTTCTAGTTATAAAATACAAATGGTGTATTTGTTCATCTCTTATACATACATGTTTACAATATCATCATGTTCATATTAAAGCATGTAACAAAATGCAAGCAGCAGTTCTAGAGGATCCCAGTGATTTTTCTGACCTCCCGTTCCAACGCGCCCTTTCCTTGGGGAGCGCTTGTTTTTCCTGCAGTCTTTGAACCTCTCACAAGCCTGCTCATTATTTTGTTGTCTGAAGTTAGGCAGGAACGTTTCTGTGATTAATTAAGCAAAAGGCTCTGGTGCTGGTTGTGCAAGAACCATCAGATAATCACGCCTTTGGGGTGCTCACCAGGCCTGGGGAGCAGCCGGGCTGGGGTCCTCAGAGGGTTGATTAACTATGGGATTTTCAGTCCTGTCATAGACATGTGGCTCCCCGAGACACTGACCCACTTTATAGAAATGAGAACTCCACTGGACTTGCAGGGAATTACAAGAATTGGAAGGTCAGGGCTATGAGGTCTTGCCACTCTACTGGGCCCAGTCATAGACCCTGGGATTGTTGAACTGGAAAATGTTTAGACCAGCAATCTCACACTTTCCTAAAGAGCCACAGAATTTTTGAAGAATCTCAAGAGGCTGGGTGCCCTATTTTATTTATTTTTTTATTTGGAAAAAGGATCTTGCTAGGTTGCTGAGAGCCTTGCTAAATTCTTGAGGCAGCTTCAAACCTGCCATCCTCCTGTCTCAGTCTCCCAAGTACTGGGATTACAGAGATACACTACCATGCCCAGATGAGGTTAGAGAATAAATGAGAGTAACCTGGTAGAATTCTCCCTCAGTTCAGCTCAGCCTTACTTCTGCTTTTGGTTTTTAGGCCTGCTATAACAGTACCACTTTCTGCATGGCTTTAAAGGACAGAAATGTACTTTCCTGAAGTTTTGAAAGCTGGAAGTCTGAAATCAGATGTCAGCTGTCTGGTTCCTCTTGGGGGCTCTAAAGGAAAATCTGTCCCATACCTCTCTTAGCTTCTGATGTTTGCCAATAATCACTGGCATCCCTTGGCTCAAAGACACTGCACTCCAGTCTCTGCCTCTGTTGTCATTAGACCTTCTTCCCTGTATGTTTGTCTCTGTTTATATATCTCTCACCTCAAACAGATGGCAGTCATTGCATTTCACTTCGGGCCCACTCTCATCCAAAACATCCCTACCTTCATCCTTTACATCTTTTAGGACCCAGTTTCTACATAAGGCTACATTTTCATGTCCTGGGGTTTAGGATTTGCATGTATTGTGTGTGTGTGTGTGTGTGTGTGTGTGTGTGTGTGTGTGTAAGACACAGTTCAACCTCTACAACCTATCTTTTGTTTTAATCACATGCAAAAAAAATCTCATTTAAAAGAAAAAATTCTGAGCTGGGCTTAGTGGTGCATATTTATAATTCTAGTACTTGGGAGGCTGAGACAGGAGGATCACAGGTTCATGGAAAGGCTCAGCAAGTAGTCAGATTCTTAATAACCTAGTGAGATTCTGTTTCAAAATAAAAATAAAATAAGATAAAATAAAAATAGGACTGGGAGTGTAGAATGTAAGAATCAAATGGGACTGGAGGAGGTAGAATGTCCCTGTTTTCAATCTCCAGTAACACACAACTAAAATTACATTAGAAGTCGAAGTTGTAAAATATTAGAGGGATTATAACTGTAATCTTTTTCCTCCAGAATCTCCGTTGAGGTTGGCCTGCTAGCCTCACCAGGGCTTTGTGGGCAAAAATCTAGACAAGAGGCCTCCCACTGCTTCTAGTACTCGTCTGGCTACTCTCCCCCCAGCTTTCATCCTGATGTCTAAGTCAGGACTCAGTGAGAGAAGCAGAAGCTGGTAGCAGCTGGCTAAGTGGTCTCTATCAGGTTGTTGTCTCCATGACTAATGCTAGAGATTGAAGCCTGCAGGACAGACAGTCAGGAAGGGAGAAAGATGAAAAGTGGGCACAGCAAGAACAAATCAGAACCCATGAGCATGACTTGAAGCCCATGGGGGCAGACTCAAACCAATGCAGTTCTTGTGATTTGTGACATTGTTCATATGGGAGTCCTAGAAGCAAAGGCCCTTCATCAAGGAGATGAGAATACATACTGACCTAGGACCAGAGACATTGAAGGAGGACCCTGGGTAAGGTGAAGTGATGCTGGGACTGGCTGTGTTTTCATACTAAATAGGCAGCCGGTAGGCAAGTGACAATGAATGGGAGCCACTAAAGGCTCCTGCTAAAAGAATTTCTCCCGTGGACTACTCTAACTGGAAACGTAAAGAAAACTGACTTCTGGGGAATGTAGTTCAGCCTAGTCAAGTTTGCACAATTCAAAGCCACCACATCTAATGAAGCCCTCCCTGTATCCATTCCTTCAAATTCATATGTATGAGACCAGAGGCCAGGTCTTATGCATTCCCATGCCTCCATGTTGTACATAGTACCCAGAATTCAATATTATATGGTCACTTAATGATAATTAAATGGCACAGAACTGAACTGGAGGACACAAACCTCCAGGATAGATCCCCAAATAATGTTGGCACTTCAACCACGGTAGTCTCAATAAACATTTACAGAGCTCTGTATGCTAAGAACTGTGCTATGATAGACTCTGCCTCTTTAATTCTATGGCAATGCTGCAAAGAAGTTATATGCATCTCTTTCTTTTTAGTGATAAAAAAAGTCAAGTTTCAGGGAAGTTAAGTCACTTGTTTGAGGCCATATGGTTAGACAATGGCAGGTTTAAATTTAGATCCAAACCTTCTAAAGTCATGTCCACTTCTGGTATAGACTGGCTAAGGAAATTCTGCCCTCATCTTTGCTATCAAGCAATATTAAACATATCAGTAGCATAACTCAGAGAGGAGAAAATCTAATTTGACTGAAAGGCTGGACCCAGCTCTCAGTGGTGCTCTGGCAAAAATGGGAAGTGTGGTGCCAGAGGCAATTAACCCCGAGTAATAGGACTGTTAGCAAGCTGAGCAGGCCCCACACTCAATCAGGAACGGCTGTTTCTGTGGAAAATGATGAATTTGCAAATGGGCTGTGCCACCCCGCCAAGCTCTTCATCCTTAGCCATGACCCTCCATGCAGCAATCTGTTTACTGAGTTAACTAATGAGGGCAGCTGATCTCTAGGACCTTCACCAGAGAGAAGTGACAAGCAGCCAATGGAGGAAGAAGGGTGGAGGGGGATGGAGAGAAGGAGCCAGAGGACCAGTTCTGTCCCAGAAGGCTTCCAGGCAGACAGATCTCATTGGGCTTGGGAGAGATAATGAAGACTGGTTCTCTTGAGCTGAATGAGCTGGATGGGCTAAGGAGGGGAATCTGAAATATTGCTTTAAAAAAATTGTACTTTCTATTCACCTTAGCAGAAGAAGGAGGCAGAGAGTTATCAGAAATTTAAGGCTTGTAGACATCCAAAGAGTGTCTGTGGAGTAATCTCAGCATTTGGGAGGCTTAGACAGGAGGATAACAGTTCAAGGCCAGCCTCAGCTACTTAGTGAGGCCCTTTGCAAATCAGTGAGACCCTGTTTCAAGATAAAGAATAAAAAAAAATGGGTCTGGGGCTGTAGAAAGCCCCTAGGTTCCATTCTCAGTACTGAAAAAAAAGTTTAGTTAGGGGGACAATGATAAAGTTGAAAGAAAAACATGGAGGGCCTGCCAGAATTATAAAATTATCTATGAACCCTTTCCTGAGCCCTTCTACCCCAAATCTCATGACTTTCCAACTGGAATATGATGCTGAAGCAAAAAATATCAATATTATTTTGGGAGGCTAATGGACTGACTTATTAACAGGTACAATGAGATACAGTTGGCCTAGGAAGATGGAGGTGGCCAAGAAAAAGTTGTGAGCATTTTTTAATTTGTTCTAGATGACCTTACCAAGTTGAATATTGCATGTTAGTAGAAAGGCTATCAAGAATGGCTATCAACAGATTGAATAGATAATCCCAAGAAAGTGTATAAATCATAAAATAAACCATGTTTGTAAGAGGCAAAAGCACCTCACATTTCATTTCATAAGAAGCCTTCACTTTCATGGTATAGTGATAAAGGACTTTCAGATTCAAGGTCATGTATTTATTGACTATGATCTTGGGCAGGTTATATAATGTCTATGAAACACATTTTGACTGTCTGTAAAAGATCCAGAACAAGGCAGTCACTGTGTTGCATGCCTATAGCTCCAGGACTTGGGAGGTGGGGACAGGAGAATCACAGGTTTGAAACCAGCCTCAGTAATATAGAGAGAGCCTCAGCAACTTAGTGAGAACCTATTTCAAAATAAATAATAAAAAGGACTACGGTTGTAGTTTGAATGTAGAATGCCCCTGGATTCATAAAAAAAAAATTCAAAACAGTGCTTTCCTCCCATCAATTGATCAAATCAACCAGAGAGTCAAAGACCCACTGAATATTCTTGGAAAGGAGTCCAAAACTTGATTCTTTGGTAGATCAAGAGCAAGGAGGGAGAGCTAATACATTAAACAGTACATGCATTATGGCTTCTATGAAATGCTAATTTTATTTTTTCAAGTAAATGTAGGAAGTAATTTTTGCAAGTAAGGCAAAATTTAATTTCATATTTTAATCAGCTAAATATGCTTTAGGAAAGCAAGAATCGTGTTCTGTTTGTTCATTTCTATATCTTCAGCACCTTAAATATAAATAACATATATAAATAAATTATATATATGAATAATATATAAATGATATATATATAAATATTCCCAATTTCTAGTTAAAGAAATAGTGGCTTAAAGAAATTAATTGCAGGTTACTGAGAAAATGGGGAGCTACTAGCTTGTCTTAAAGTCTAAGCTTAGTGATAATATCAACATGGAGGTATGAGAAAAAAAATAGAGATGATAGAGATAAGAGTACACTGAAGTGTGTGTGTGTGTGTGTGTGTGTGTGTGTTTATGTGCGTATGAATGCAAAGAAATAGAATATGTAAAATACACTTTTATGTATCAGAAGAAAACTAGATGTAGTTAATGGAAAAAAAGAAAAAGGAAGATAGTGGGGTAATTAGAAAATACACAATGGCAAAAAGCCGTAGTGGTTACAATAAACATGAATGATTAAAATCACTAATCAAAAATCAGATACACAGCTTCTGCTTCCTGGCAGGATATATTAGATTTTAACAAGCCATCGCTCAGCTGCTACAGCTAGAAAAAAATGAATATATTTTAAAATAATATTTATATCCATAGAAATAGAGGATTAGATGAACCAAAATTTCAAAGGGGAAGAAGCCCATCCTGGAAGAGCAGAGAGCACCACCTGTTCTCCCCAGGGGCATTTTCTGAGCCTAGACTCAGGCTGAAGCTTGAGTGACTTTTTCATAGAGGGGCTGTACTTAGGAACAGAGAAACCAGAGTTTTCTGATGGCTTTATAGGAGAATATGACAGACTGATTAGAGAAGCCCAGAATTCGCCACCAGTGTCTCTACAAGGCACCAAAGCTGGGATGGTTTATACTAAAGCTGAAACCCAGCCCAACACCACACACTATCTGAGTATACTGATGTAATCATTCTTTTATCCTGTCTGCTTAAGAGTAAAGGACAAATCTCCTTCAATGAAAAATAAATTCATGTTAATTAGTATGATATCTTACAAAATCTCAGTATATAAAAATGTTGTGAAATAAAGATTATGCAAGAATCAAAAATTGTGAAAACAAGTTAGAGAGCTTAACCAATAAACAAGAAAAATATATAGACTATAGACATATTGGAGTTAGCAATGACTTTAAAATACTTAGTATAATTATTTTTAAATTAACAGGACAAAGATAAAGAGAAGGAGGAATGAAAGATTTAAATACAATTGAAATCTTATTTTTAAAATAAAAGATTATTAGATAGATATAAGGGGGAAAGGGGAGAGAATTTAAAAGGAATCAGAAAGTCTGGAAAAAGACATACAAGGCAAAAATAATCCAAATAGTAGAGGTACAGGCCAGCAGCACAATAGATTACATGCCTATGGGTCATAAAATTTAAAAATAAACCAAAGAAATATAAGATAGCAATGTGCAAATAAACGTATATTAATACAAATTAGAAATTAATGTAAAGCCATCAAAATTAATAAAGAGAAATTCTATAGAAGAGTAAGTGATTAATATATAAAAACTATAGCATTAAATATCACAAATACCCTTAACTTTATAGCCCCAATTAATTAACAAAACAATTTTACTTAGAGAATTAAAGCAGAAACTAATAGACCAAACAGATAAAAAATAACCAAAGATACTGATTTGTATAACAAAATCAATAATTCTAAATTATTAAATATTAGATAACTACATAGATAAATGCAAATTTTTTTATACCCAGAAAATGGGAAATTCACATTCATGTATTTACAAATAAACATGAACAATAATTGGCCATATAAGGACAAAAAACCATGAATTTTTAAGAATGATACAAGCTACATCCTTAATATATAATGCAATAAAATTTAAAAATCACTAAAAAAGAATTATGTAAGTCTAGAAAAATAATATATTGGAGAATTATTATTATTATTATTTTTATGGTGGTACTAGGGGTGGAACCCAGAGGCTTTCTACCTCCGGGCTATACTCCCAGACCTTTTTTATATTTTATTTGGAAACAGGGTCTCGCTAAGTTGCTGAAAGCCTCACTAAGTAGCTGAGGCTGGCTTCAAACCTGCGCGATCCTCCTGTCTCAGCCTCCCAAGCGCAGGAATTACAAGCGTGCGCCACCATGCCCAGCCTGGAGAATTATAATATAACTAATAAAATGTATTTTATATCATACATACAATCTTATATTTTAAAAATCACAATAAAATGTAAAAAAAATCTTAAGGCTAGTATTGTCAGAACAGAATGGCATTTAAGAACACAGATAAAAGAGTCCTTAGAGGAAATTGTACACCTTTTAATAGATTTATTAGAAGGCCAAAAGATTTCAAATAACATAAGCATTGAAATCAAGAAGTTAGGAAAATAATAACAATATAAAGTCAAAGAAATAAGAAGATTGGACATAATAATGATAGGAACAAAAATGGAGTAAAAAGAGATGAAGAAAAGCAAATAATAAAGTTTTCTAAAAGATAAATTTCACTGACAATGTCTATCAAGAAATAAAAGTATAACATCAAATAAATAAATCCCAAATAACACAGCAATACTAGCTGCTATAGAAAACAATGGGAAGAAGAGAGATCAAAATGGTTCTGATTTTCTTTTTTTCTATTCTGTGTTTTTACTGGTGCACTGTACAGTACATCTTAATGGAGTACAAGATGGTAGAGGCTTACATACACACATCACTCATTTAGTCCTTCCCCAATTCCAACCCCATCCCCTCCCCCTCCCTCATATTTGGCTTAATGATTGACTTTGATATGTTTGTGAATGTACATCGTGTACTTTAGAGAATTTCCCTCTTCTGTCCTCCCATACTCCAACTTCTTCGTGTTCTTAGTTTACAGCTTTGGACATGCTATTGTCCTCTGCCAATCCATGGATACCCTTGACCCCTCTCAATCCCCTTTCCAGAACAGGAGAGGACTTTTTTTTTTTTTGTACTGGAGATGGAACCCCAAAATATTCTACCTCCGAGCCACACTCCCAGACCTATTTGTAATTCTTTATTTTTATGAAACATAGTCTCACTGAGTTGCAAAAAGCCTCACTAAGTAGCTGAGCTGGCTGTGAACTGCAATCCTCCTCTCTCAGCCTCCCAAAAGCTGAAGTTACAAGCATGTGCCAACATACCTGCCTTTTAGGAGAGGACTTTTTACTCAGCCTCCTGCATTCCACAAGTAGAATGCAGTGAACCAGTCTTCCTACTGGATGAATTATGTCCCTTTTCCCACAGCTTCAGTATCATCCAGTGACATGGGAAGTTGCCTCCAGAGTACTTTCCAGAAGGCCTTTAGAAGGTGTTCCTTCCCACCATGTCTAGAGAAAGGGCCATTTTGTTTTGGCTTTTTTTAAACTTTTTATTGGTGGGTTATAGTCATAAATCTTAGTGGGATACAAGATGGTAAAGACATATATATACACATCTCCCAATTAGCCCTTATCCAATTCTTGCCCATTCCCTTCCCCTCCCTCCTTCTCATGTTTGGCTTAATGATTGACTTTGATATGTTTGTTAAAGTACACCATGTGCATTAGAGAATTTCCCTCTTTCCTCCTCCCATCCCCTCAGGTCACCTTATTTGCTCATCTATAGAATCTCATTCTTCATCTAGAGTTCCTCCTATGACCAATTTCTCTCTAGCTTCTGCATATTAGTGACAGCATCATTTTCTTATTTTTTGTGACTGACTATTCTCACTTAGCATAATATCCTCCAGTTCCATCCATTTCCCTATAAATGATGTAATTGTGTTCTTGTTTATGGCTGAGTAAAATTCCATTGTGTATATATCCCACAGTTTTTTAATTCATTTGTCTGTTGATGAATGGACATCTTGGCTGGTTGTATCATTTGGAAGTGGTGAATTGTATAGCTATGAACATAGATATGCATGCATAGTTTGGTAGTTTGATTTCCTTTCTTTTGGGTAAATATCCAGAAGTGGTATTACTAGATCATATGGTAAGCTCATTCTCATTCTTCTGAGGATCCTCTATACAGTTTTCCAAAGTGGTTGCACTAATTTGCAATCCCACCAACAATGGAGTAGAGTTCCCACTTCTCCACATCCTCACCAGCATTTATTGTTGTTTGTATTTCAAGTGATTGCCATTCTAGTTGGAGTTAGGTGAAATCTCAGGGTAGTTTTTATTTGCTTCTCTCTGATTGCTAATGATGTTGAATGTTTTTTTCATGCATTTAATGGCCATTTGAATTTCTTCCTTCATGAAGTGTCTATTGAATTCAATTGCCTGGTTTTTTTTTGTTGTTGTTGTTGTTGTTGTTGTTTTTGGTGGTACTGGGGTTCCTGGAAGCCCTTCTATCTCCGGGCTACACTCCCAGACCTATTTTTACATTTTTTATTTGGAAACAGGGTCTCCTAAGCCAGCGCGCGTGGCTGGCTTCGAACCTGCGTGATCCTTCTGTCTCTCCCTCCCAAGTGCGGGGATTACAAGCGTGCGCCACCACGCCCGGCTCAATTGCCTGTTTATTGATTGGGTTATTTATTTTCTTAGTGCTGAGTTTCTTGAGTTCTCTGTATATTCTAGATATTAGTCCTATATCAGAGGAGTAGGTGGCAATAAACTTTTCCCATTCTGTCGGCTCTCAGTTGAGGTTCTTGATAGTTTCCTTTGCTGTACAGAAGCTCATAAGTTTAATGCAATCCCACGTATTGATTCACCTTCTAGTTTCTTGTGCCTTTGGGGTCCTATTAAGAATGTTTTTACCTGCACCTATGTGTTGCAGTGTTGGACCTATGTGCTCTTCAAGGAGCCTCAATGTCTCTGGTCTAATTTCCAAGTCTTTGATCCATCTTGAATTGACTCTTGTGCATGGTGAGAAAGTAAGATTTATTTCCATTTTTCTGCATATGGTTGGCCAGTTTTGCCAACACCATTTGTTGAACAGGCTATCTCTTTTCCAGTGTATGTTTTTGGCCACTTTGTGAAAAATAAATTGGCTGTAAGTGTATGGATTTGTTTCTGAGACTTCTATTCTGCTCCATTTGTCTATGAATTCTTTTTTGTGTCAGTACCATGCTGTTTTTATTAATATGGCTTTGTAATATAGTTTAAAGTCAGGTATTGTAATTCTTTCTGCGTGGCTTTTGTTGCTGAAAACTACTTGGCTATTCTGTTTTTTGTTGTTGCTTCAAATGAATTTAAGGACTGATGTTTGTATGTCTGTGAGGAATGATCTTGATAATTTAATGGGTACTGCATTGAATCTGTAGATTACTTTTGGAAGTATGGCTATTTTAATGATATTTAACATGGAAGATCTTTCCATCTTCTAAGGTCTTCTTCAATTTCTTTTTTCAATGTCTTCTCATTTTCTTTGTAGAGGTATTTCTCCTTGGTTAAGTTTATTCCTAAGTATTTTATTTTTTTGTGGAAGTGTGGAAGTGGAAGTGTTTTCTGGATTTCTTTTTATGTAGATTTATGGTTGGTGAACAGAAAAGCTTCAGATATTTTAAGACTGATTTTTTTATCCAGACACTTTGCTGAGTTTGTTGATCAGTTCTAGAAGCCTTTTGATTGAGTTTGCTGGGTCTTCTAAGCATAGTATCATATCATCTGCAAATAGTGAAAGTTTGAGTTCTTTTTTTCCTATTTGTAGTCCTTTGATTTCCTTTCCTTGCCTTATTGCTCTGGCTAGAGTCTCAAGTACTATATTAAAAAGAAGTGTGATAATGGACATCCTTGTCTTGTTCCTGTTTTTAGGGGAAAGTTTCAAAGATTTTCCCCCATTTTAATATGATATTAGGTGTTGGCCTATTGTAGACTGTCTTTATGATGTTGAGGTATGTTACTTCTATTCCAATTTTTTGCAGTGCTTTTAGCATAAATGGATGTTGGGTTTTATCAGATGCTTTTTCAGTGTGAATTGAAATGATCATGTGACTTTTGTCTTTGGTTCTGTTTTATATGATGAATTACATGGATTGATTTTTGTATGTTGAACCAGCCTTGCATCCCTGGGATGAACCCTACCTGGTCATGGTGTGTAATTTTCTTGATGTGGTTTTGAATGCATTTAGTAGTATTATGTTTAGCAGTTTTGCATCCAAGTTTTCCTTCCTTGAGCTGCCTTTATTTGGTTTTGGTATTAATGTGATGTTGGCTTCATAGAATATATTTGGGAGAGTACTGTTTTATTTTCTATATCACTATATAGATTGAGGAGTATCAAGATTAGCTCTTCTATAAAGGTTTTATAAAATTCACTTGGGAAACCATCTGGTACTGGGATTTTCTTTGATAGTAAGCTCTTTATATTGCTGTTTCAATCTTTTTTATTTCTATTAGTTGGTTTAAATTTTCTATACCTTCTTGACCCAGTTTAGACAGATTGTATTTATCTAAAAAGTTGTCAGTTTCCTCCAGATTTTCCATTTTGTTGGAGTATAATTTTTTCAAAGTGTTTTCTGTTAATCCTCTGAATTTCTACACTATCTGTAGTAATATGTCCTTTTTCATCTCTTATCTTTGTAATTTGGGTTGATTCTTTTTCTGGTATGTGTCTAGTTTTTTATCTATCTTGTTAACTTTTTCAAGAAACCAGCTTTTGGTTTTGTTGATTTTCTGTATTTTTATTCTCTACTTCATTACTTTCTGCTCTGATTTTAATAATTTTCTACCTTCTACTGTCTATAGGGTTAGATTGTTCCTGTTTTTCAAGGGCTTTGAGGTGTGTCATTAGGTTATTTATTTGATGATTTTCTGTTTTTCTTATGTGAGCATCCAGTGCTATGAATTTTTCTCTTAATACTGGCTTCAAAGTGTCCCAGAGGTTTTGATATAATATATCTCTATTTTTGTTTGTTTCTAAAAATTTCTTGATTTCTCCCCTTACTTCTACTAAAACCCATTCTTTATTCATCAGTGTGGTGTTCAGTCTCCACATGTTTATGTGTTTTCTCTGGGTCTTCTTATAGATGATTTCTAGTTTCATTCCATTATGGTCTGAAATGACACTGGGAAGTATGTAACATTTTTTTAATTTTTTAGTGCTCACTTTGAGGCCCAGGAAGTGATCTATTTTGGAGAAGGTTCCGTGAGCAGCTGAGAAAAATGTGAACTCTGCTGTAGTTGGGTGGAATATTCTATATGTGTCTAACAGGTTCATTTGATTAATGGTGTTCTTTAGTTCTGAGGCATCTTTACTGAACTTTTGTCTAGAAGATTGGTCTAATGGTGTGAGAGGGGTGTTGAAGTCTCCCAGTATTATTGTATTGGGATTTATGTGTAACTTAATGTCACAAAGAGTTTGTTTTATAAAAGTTGCGGCACCTATATTTGGAGCATAAATGTTGACTACCATTATTTCTTCTAGCTTGATTATCCCTTTTATCAGTAAAAATTGACCTGCTTTGTCTCTTCTAATAAGTTTAGGATTGAAGTCTAACTTGTCTGATATCATAGTTGCTACTTCTGCTTATCTTTGAGTTCTGTTTGTGTGCATTACCTTGCTCCAGCCCTTTACCTTAAGTTTGTTACTATCTTTACTTGTAAAGTGTTTTTCTGGGGCCGGACTGCGCGTAGCATGCCAGACCCCTGGAGAAACCGGGCCCAGTACCCTGGGTCCCAGGCGGGGGTTGTACGGCACACGCCAGCCGGGGCCCGGGTTGCGGGACTCTGGGCCCCGGGCCGGACTGCGTGTAGCACGCCAGACCACTGGAGAAACCGGGCCCAGTACCCTGGGTCCTGGGCAGGGGTCACGCGGGGCATGCCAGCCGGGGCCCAGATCACAGGACTCTGGGCCCCAGGCAGAGTAGTGTGGAGCACGCTGGACCCATGGGAAAACTGACCGGGTCACGGTGCTACTGAGTGCCTGATCCCAATCCCACTACCTCCTCAAACCACATATACTGTCTTCTCTTATTAAAAAAAAAAATAAAGAAAAAAAAGAAAAAGAAAAAGAAAAAAATATCGGAGAGGAGTTAAGAAAGCCGTGGCAGATGCCAGGACACTGGAGATGCAGACAAAACTTATCCAAATGCACTGGAATTTATAGAAAAATTCCCCGTGAAGGAGGACTGCTGTTTCTCTATATTGTTAAGAATCTTGGACATCACCTGTAAGCAGAGAGTTTAGCGGAGACCAAGGAGAAAGGCGGTGTTGAAAGTGGTCTCTGCAATGGCGGTGGAGACTTGTATTCAGGAGAAGCAGAAATCGGATCCTACCAACCTTATTTTTATGGAGAAATTACACCAAATGTCGAATGCTACCGTCATGCATGCTTAGGAACACTGGACAATATTCAGAGTGGAAAAAGAGCTTGGGAAGGATTTGAAATGGTGGAGGCAGTGGTAATGGCAGTGGCCAGTACTCAGGGGAGGCAGAGATCTGATGCATTACACCTGGAACCTTTGAAATAATAACCCCAGAGGCAGAATGTTACCACCACGCACCCTCGAGAATGTGGGACAATTGGTTGGGCGAAGAGGGTGCTTGGATTGGAGCCTGCCAAGGGGTGAGGCTGGCAACGGACACAGCAAAGCTGGGATTGGAGCCTGCCATGAGGCAAGGCTGGAGCTGGAGCCTCCAAGGCCAGGATCGGATCGGAGCCTGCCGAGGGTATAGGCCAGTGCTGGGGCCGGTGAGGCCAGGATCGAAGCCTGCCATGAGGCAATGCTGGTGCTGGGGCCTTGGAGGACAGGATCGGAGCCTGCCGAGGGGTTAGGCCAGTGCCGGGGCCAGCAAGGCCGGGATCAGAGCCTGTCGTGAGACAAGGCCAGTGCTGGAGCTTCAAGACAGTGATCGGATCCTGCTAAGGGGTTAGGCCAGTGCCAGGGCCAATGGCCGATCGGAGCCTGCCATGAGGCAAGGCCAGTGCTGGGGCCTCCAAGGCCAGGGTTGGAGCCTGCCGAGGGGTTAGGCCGGTGCTGGGGCCTCCGAGGCCAGGATAACAGCTAGCCGAGGGGTTAGGCCGGTGCCAGGGTCAATGGCTATCATCGGAGCCTGCCGTGAGGCAAAGCCGCTACTGTGGCCTTCAAGGCTGGGATCAGAGTCTGCCAAGGGGTTAGGCAGATGCCAGGGCCAGCGGCCAGCATCAGAGCCTGCCATGAGTCAAGGCAAGTGCTGGGGCCTCCAAGGCCGGGATAAGAGCCTGCTGAGGGGTTAGGCCAGTGCCAGGGCCAATGGCCGGCATTGGAGCCTTCCGTGAGGAAAGGCCGCTGCTGAGGCCTCCGAGGTTGGATCGGAGCCTGCCGAGGGGTTAGACCAGGGCTGGGGCCAGCGAGGCCATCATTAGAGCCTGCCGTGAGGCAAGGCTGGTGCTGGGTCCTCCGAGGCCAGGATCGGAGACTGCCGAGGGGTTAGGCCAGTGCCGGGGGCAGTAAGGCCAGGATTGGAGCTCACCATGAGGCAAGGCCGGTTCTGGGGCCTCTGAGGCCTTGATCGGAGCCTGCCGAGGGTTTAGGCCGATGCCAGGGCCAACGGCCGACATCAGAGCCTGACAGGAGGCAAGGCCGCTACTGGCACCTCTGAGGCTGGGATCAGAGCCTGCCGACGGGTTAGGCCGGTGCTGGGGCCAGCAAGGCCGGGATCGGAGCCTGCCATGAGGCTAGGCCGGTGCTGGGACCTCCGAGGCCCAGTTCGGAGCCTGCCGAGGGGTTAGGCCGGTGCCAGGGCCAATGGCTGGCATCAGAGCCTGCCATGAGGCAAGGCTACTACTGGGGCCTCTGAGGCCTGGATCGGAGCCAGCTGAGGGGTTAGGCTGGTGTCGGGGCCAGCGAGACCAGAATCGGGGCCTCCCATGAGGCAAGGCTGCTGCTTGAGCCAGCGAGGTCTGGATCAGTCTACCAGGTAGTCAGGCCACTATTGGGGCCGTCAAGAGTGGGACTGGTACTTGCAACGCAGCATGCACAGAGAAATATCACAGAAAATATAAATCAGATGCTTCCCCTAATCAGCAATAACTAGGAGGAAAGGGGCAACAGGAAGAGGTCGAGTTATAGAAAGGGCCCTATAGTGAAGCAACTAAGGTGACCAATCAGAGGGTATGGAATAGGGGAGGATGGAGCCTCTTTAAAACGCAGGAGGTACATAAACAAATGTATCAAAGTTAATCACCAAACAAGCATGGGATTGAGGGAGGGGGAGGGAATGAGATGGGGGCTGGATGAGGGCTAATTGGATGATGTGTGCTTGTATATCCTCTCAAGTCTTGTACTCCAATGTAATTGATATATGACTACAATGCACCAATTAAAAAATAAATAAATAAAATAAAATAAATAAAAATAAATAAAAATAAAAAATAAAGTGTTTTTCTTGCAGGAAGCAGATAGATGGATTCTGGCTTTTAATCTATTTTGCCTCTTTATGTCTTTTTATTGGGGAATTGAGACCATTTATGTTCAGTGTGATTATCAAGAGATGATTTTTAATTCCTAACATGTTTAGATTAACTTCTGTTTGAAATTGTGTTTACTGTTCTTTGCTTAGTTGTTTGCTGGATAGAAATTCTTTTTTTCTCTGGTTCTGATGTATATTACTTATTTTTTCTTTGCAGTTAATCTCTGAGTATTTTCTCTAGTACTTCACTTTATGTTTGTTGTGGAATATTTTTATTTCCCCATCTAATTTGAGTGATACATTTGCTAGGTAGAAAATTTTTGGCTACAAGTTGTTTTCTTTCAGAGTTTGGAATATGCTACTCCAGGCCCTTCTGGCATTTATGACTTGGTTTGGGAAGTCTGGCATGATTCTAACTGGTTTCCCTCTGAATGTCACTTGGTCTTTTGTTTTTGTTGCCTTTAAAATTCTCTCTTTGGCTTCTACATTGGTCAGTTTGACTGTTCTGTGGCATGAGGAACCTTTTCTCTGTTCTTGTATAAAGGGAATTCTGTAAGTTTCCTGTGCCTGCTTATCAAGCTCCTGTATATGTTTGGAAAATTTTTGATATTATTTTTTGAAAGGATTGTTGGTCCCCTTGATTTCACCTTCTTTTCCCTCCTCTATGCCAATTATTCTTAGGTTAACTTTTTAAAAATGGGTCCATATTTCTTCAATGTCCAATGCATGCTTTTGAATTGTTTTTTCTAAGTTATTTACTATGCCTTCATTTTTGTAGTGATCATCTTCTAGGAGTGAGATTCTATTCTTCATGTGGTCTAATCAATTGTTTATAGTTTGAACTGATGCCTTCACATCAATGACTATATCCTTTATTTTTTTTCAGACTCTCTCTAAATTATTTTTTGAATTCCTGTATTACTTTTACCATTACGTCCCTGATTTGACCTGCTGGAGATCTCTGCAATTCTGTGTTGTGAGGAAGGAAGTGAAGTCATAAATGGAAGAATATGGTAAAGCCTCAGCTAGGATCGAATAGAATGAGAGTATGAGTTTGATAAGGTAATATATGCTAGAGATTAGAGATGGTGAAAATGTAGTAGTATTATAGTAACCAATGTAGAGTTTCTGGTATAGTGTTATAAAGTAGATTTAATATAAGACAAGGAAAAGAGAAGAAGGGAGAAAAATGATAGAAAAGGGATAGAAGAGAATAGGTATGTAAAAGGGACGACGCTTGGGAGAGGGCTTGGGAAGAGGGTAAAAAAATCAGGCATACACACTCACACACACAAAAAAAAAGAACAAAAAAACCCCACCTCCAACAACAAATTAATACAACTATACAAATAAATGACTATTCAGCAGTCTCTGTGCAGATGACGAGTGCCACTGGCACCTTACTAATTTGTAGAGGACCTCACTATGTTGCTGAGGCTTACTTCAAACCTGAAATCATCCTGTCTCAGCCTCTTAATTGCTGAGGTTACAGGAGTGCACCACTATGCCTGGTTTGTTTTCACTTATGCTAATCAAAACTTGTTAATCCAACATTCTATGCCTTTCATCAACTCTGGAAAAAAAATTCTACTATCTCTTTGGACTTCACAACAAATATTCTCTTTTGGTTTTGGATAACTTAATTTTCTGTTGTGTTTTTAAATTATTTGTTTCTCTTAACCATTCATTGATACTATTTATTTCTTTATTCATTAATACTGGGGATGGAACCCAGAGGCATTGTATCTCTGAGCTACATCCCCATCCCTTTCTATTTATTTTTCATTTGCACAGTTCCTCACTAAGTCACTGAGGGTCTTCTTGAGTTGTTGAAACTGACATCAATCCTGTAATCCTCCTATCTCAGCCTCCCAAGTAGTAAGATTACAGGTGTGTGCCACCATATTGAGTTTAATAGATATTTATCTCTTTCTCTTTGATTTTTTTTCAACCTGATCTGTCATCCAAGACACTTATTTTCTTTTCATTTGTGTCCTTTAATTTCTGCTGTTTTTACTGACAGTGGAGTTTTCAATGCCAAGGACTACTGTTTTTATGTATTTGTTATAGTGTAAGTGACCTAGTTTTTCTCTTAGCACTATTTTTTGTAGTTTACCATTTATAATTCCATCTATTTAAAGCATATTTTGATAGTCTTTCTCAAATTGTTTTATTTGAATTCCTTTGAGTTTTAATCTTCCTATTGTTCTTGTTGACCATAACTTACCATGAATGAGAAGTGTGTGTGTGTGTGTGTGTGTGTGTGTGTGTGTGTGTGTTTTGAATTGTGTGACTTCATACTCCCTGGCCTTGGTCATAATGCCATAGAATTTGAGGTTTTGAGTATATACCTTGCCAGGCATCACAGAGATATCTTAGCTGGGGATTAATTTCTCAATGTCATGGTTACCGGCCTCATGAGTGGTATAATTCTCAACCCCAAGTCCACTCATAGAATAAAGTCTGTACTTAGATTTCTCAGGGGATTCTCATTTCTTTTTTCTAGAGATCAGTCAGAGACAGGCTTCCTTGTTATCTCAATGTACCCTTTTGTCCATGCAATATTTTTTTTCCTTTGTCCCTTGAAATAAGGGAGATATTCTTCAAGGGTCCTTGCTTCATGAATGATTTTCTCTCTGCTTCATGTCACTTAACTATAAATTGTCATTCCTCAGAGTTGCAAGAGGATTGGAGGCCAAGTTTATGTTTTATGGGATCCACAATTCTGAATTCATCCACTGACTTCAAGGAGTAGCAGCAGTAGTTCACCCAGGTACCACTGATTTTCAGTTTCTTTGCCTTGTTTGGCTCCTGGGTTTTTCTTTCCTTTCTTGAGGTTTGGTAAGAAATAACATTTTCCCTTTGATATTTTATTCAGTGTTTCTGAGTATTTGAAGCACAAGGGATTTCAAGAACCTTGCTCTAGCATCTCGCTAGAAATAGACTCATTTGAATTTCTTAATAAAAGTTTTATATATTTCTTGTTAAGCACATTTTTATTTATTTGCTTTTCATTGCTACTTTTTGCTTTGAGAAATGGTATCTTTGCCATTATGATTTTATTTTTTATTTATCATTGATTTGTAGAAGATATTCCAAGTGTTATTAGTGTTTTAAATCTTTCACATTACTGAATATAATAAGTAGTTCAAATAGAGTAATAAGTGATTACCAAGAAGATGGCTACAGTTAGTATAAAAATAAAAATATACATCCTTTTTAAAGAATTACACTGTGTATTTATTTTTTCAATTTTGCATTCTGTGGCTAAAACTTGAATAAATATATTTAAAAGTAGTAAAGATAATGGGGAGTCTTTCTTCACTTTGAGCATAAGTACTTCTCCCTTTTCCCGATTTTCCATGTTATTTGCTTGACCTTAATGGAGTGCTTTTGTCATTTTAAGGATTAATTCTTCTATTCCTATTTCAGGGTATTTCAAAGTTGGAAAAGGTCATTGAACCATCCTTGTAGTTTTATAAGAGATTTTTATTAGTCTAGATACAGTGTGTTTTAAGCTATGTTGATGGCCTTGATTAGGAGATATTTATTGGAAATTACTCACATTTATATTTTAAATGATTTTGATGAGATATGATCAGATGTTTGCTATTATTCTCCTTTGTTTCCCTTCTTCCAACCTGCATGCCTGTCTACAATCTTCATTTTTTTCTTCCTATCTTTATTATATTTAAAGGGCTTCCAGCAGTGCTTGACATTCATTCCACTGCCCCTTATATTTTTATTTAGAGCTGATGGCTTGTTTATGTTTAGGGGGGAATGTTTTGTTATGTTTTTGTGGATAATGCTGGGATCAAACTCAGGGGCATTCTACCTCCAAGCAACACATCCAGCTCTTTTTAGTTTTTGTTTTGAAACAGGATCTCACTATGTTTCCGAGGCTGTTCTTGAACCTATGATCCTCCTGTTTTAGCCTCTTACAGGTGTAAGCCACCACATCCTGCAAAGCTGATATTTTGACTTTGAAGTTGATAACTCAAAAGTTGATTTGAAAATTTACCTTTTATATATTATAGAGTCATTTTTATAATATTTTGTTGCAGTACTGAAGATTGAACCCAAGGGAATCTATCTCCAAGCTACACCCCCAGCCCTTATTTATATTCTTTATTTTTTGAAACAAGGTCTCACTGAGTTGCAAAGGGTCTAAGTAACTGAGGCTGTCCACAAAATGGTAATCCTTCTGTCTCAGTCCTGCAGATGCACCCCGATGCCCGGATTTTTACAATACATTTTTGACCAAAAGAAAAACAATCAAGAAAATCATATTGGCCTAGTGCTTTTATTGATGCTAAAACTTTGATGATATTTAAAATTTTTATCTTCAGTTCTTTCTTGTTCAGGTCTTTAATTTTTTTGAATAAACTCTGGTGATTTACATTTTTTCCCAAGAAATAGCTGAAGTTTTATTTCCAATAAAATTGTTAGTTTATATTTTAATGTATTATCCACTTTAGATCAATTTTGGTACATTTTTAAATTTTCATTGGTGTTTTTTGTTTCTTTGTATAATTTTCAATTTCTTGTATTTTGTTTGTTTGCTTGCAGCACTGGATATGGAATTCAGGGCCCCAGACATTCTTGACAAATATTCTAATCCATCCCCTCTTTTTATATTATTGCAAACTTGGCTGACAGTAGTAATTTTTTAAAATCTTAAAACCTGAGCACAGGATACATATCTATAGTCCTAGCTAGTTGACAGGCTGAGGCAGGAGGATTGCAAGTTTGAGGCCAACCTAGAAAACTTAGTGAGATCTTGTCTCAAAATAAAATAAAAATAAAAAGTGCTGTGATATAGTTCAGTGGTATAGTGATTGTATAGCCTAGCAAGTGCAAGACCCTGAGTTCAATCCCGAGTGTCTCTCTCTCTCTCTCTCTCTCTCTCTCTCTCTCTCTCTCTCTCTCTCTCTCTCACACACACACACACACATAAAAATATATTTTTCAACCAATATTTTCTTGAATTATTTTGATTTTTTTCTATGGGTCTGGGAATGGAACCTAGGAACCCAGGGCATTTGACCTCCAAGCTACACTCCCTGTCCTGTTTTTTATTCTTTATTTTGAAACAAGGTCTCAGTAAGTTGCAGAGGGCCTCACTAAGTAACTGAGGCTGCCTGCGAACCATGATCCTCTGGTGTCAGCCCCCCAAATGCTGGTATTACAAGTGTGCGCCACCACACCCAGCTTATTTTGATTTTTAAGAACTGTACAATCTCTAATTTTCTTTTATTTCATTTGTTTGACTTTTATTCAGCCATTTTTGTTTTGCTTGACTCACTTTTCATATTTAATTTGGTTATTTTCACAATTTAAAATTGTCACCTCAACATAAGTACTTAACAAATTTATATTTGTTATAATAACTAACATATTTCTACTGTCTTATAATGTTTCTTGGGATTTTCTTGTGCTTCACTTAGTTTTTTATTTAATATATGAGCTAAGGACTATTCGATTGATCAAAAACATAATAGTCACCTTGATATTAAAAAAATTAAATGTGATTTGTTCAATTATTAGAATTAACAATAACCTTTACCTATTAATTGTATTATAAATACCTTATTATTTATTAATTCTCTTGATAAGGAAAATAAAAATTTAAATTTTGGGTTCTTCCTAACTTTTGTTCATGTGAAAGTCTTTGGTTAAAAAAGCTATGTTTTACACTTAGTTCATTAATTCCTCAGTTTTATATTATGAGTTTAAATTTGTTATTGCTGATGATGTATGATACACTTAATTCTGAATCTAAATTAATTTCTATAAAATAAATTTTGGGGATGTATATTCCACTTAGAAGTACTTTGTTTTAAGTAATCTTTTGGTTGACTAAGGTAAAAGTCTTCAGGGTAGGTTATGTTTACTTCTGGTACCATCAAGACTCAAGGGTATATGGGTATAGGTAGTTTTAATATAATTGATTTCTATGTCTTCAGATTTATATGCATTTTTATATAATTTATTTGCCTGAGAATCTGCCTCAACAGTCAAGCTTCAACAAGTTCTCCTTCCCACGGCCCCTTTTACAATCATCTTTAGCCATATTTCTCATGCATCCAGTGCCTTCCTATGCTGCACTGCTTCATAATATAAAAAGCCCTCAGGCGTAAAATTTATGGATAATTTGAAATATTTTATATCAGAGAAACTCATTTAAACAAGACACTGTAAACTAACCACTTTCTGCCCATCTTATTAAGATATTTTTCCAATAAAAATACTTCTTGTGTCAATATTTTTTTCAAATGTTTGAATATATTTGTTGTTTTTATCACATGCATACTAAAATAATTATAATGAGAAGTAAATTCAGAACAATTTGTTAAATATATATATTTGGTTACAGAAAAGAATGATAGGGGAATCAATAAAAGAGTCCAAACATAAAAATGTATTAATATTATAATTCTGGGAAGACAAAAAATGAACACAGGAGGTAAATAAGAATATGAGTAAAGCAAAATTTCTAGCAAGTAAAGAAGAGCTTATTGATTATTTTATCATAAACTATACCACACAGCAAAACTGTCTGTGTTTTATTCTATTGGGTCAATTTTAAAGATTGAAGGGAAAAGTTTATTTTAAAATGAAGTTTATGGTCCCACCATCCCTCTCCTCAATATTTATCTAATAAAAATGAAAACATATGTTCATATAAAGCCCTTATATGAAACTTCATAGCAATTTTATTTATAATCATCAAAAAATAGGAATAACTGGTGTCCTCAACTGGTGAACAAATATGGCATATCCATACAAAAGAATACTATTCAGCAATAAAAAAGAACAAACTCTTGATATGTGTATCAACAAAGATGGCTCCCAAATACATTATGCAGCATAAAAGAAACCTGACTATAAAAGTTATATTCAATGTACTTCTATTTATGTATCATTTCAAAAAGACAGAAATCAGATCAGAAGTTGCCAGGGTCTGGAGTAGAAAGAGAAATTGTCTACAAAATACAGGATGGATTTTTTTTTTTTTTTTTTTGTGTGTGTGTGTGTGTGTGTGTGTGTTACTGGGTATGGAACCCAGGAATATTTTACCTCTGGGATACACCCTCAGTTCTATTTTTTTATTCTTTGTTTTGAAGCAGGGTCTCACTGAGTTGCAAGGAATCTCACTAAATAGCTGAGGCTGGATGCGAACCTCGATCCTCCTGTCTCAACCTCCCAAATACTGGGATTATAAGCCAGCACCACCACTCCCAGCTAATGATGGAATTATTTGATTATGGAAATATTTCATAATTTGTTTCATATTTTGATTGATGTGATTATAAGATTTCATACTTTTCTCAAAGCCCATCAGATTATACATCTAAAAAGGGGAATTTTCTTCTATGCAAGTTATTTTTCAATGAAGCTGACTTAAAAATACAATATTTACCTTATCATTTGAAACTATTATAATCATATGAGAAACTTTAATAACAATTAAAATGTGTAAAGAATTTAATTGATTGTGGCACTTCTGACTCACATGTAACATGTACTTCACCATACCGCATTTATTGGTCCTTTGCCCACCGATGCTTGGTTTATACTGAACAATGTGGCCAGGCTAATAATCTATTTTAGAAAATGTGATTTTGTTTGTTTTCTACATTCAAACATTGTGGAAATATATGTCCTCAAATTTCAAAATTTTAATCAGACAAATATGTCAATCACTTTATAAATCTTTAGTAGCAAAAGTCTACTACTTTTTAAAATTGTTTTGCCTAAATTTCTTTTTTATTAGACAAAACTGTGGAATATGTACACAATGGAATTTTACTCAGCCATAAAAAAAAAACGCAATTGCAGCATTTACAGGGAAATGGATGGAACTGGAGGATACTATGCTAATCGAGATTAGTCAGTCGCAAAAAGTAAGAAATCCGATGTTTTCCCTAATATGTGAAAGCTAAGGTGAAATGGGTCATAGGAGGAACTCCAGGTTAAAAAGGAGATACTATAGAGGAGCAAATAAGGCAACCTAATTGTGGGGATAGCAACGGGGGAGAAGGAAACTCTTTAAAGCACACGATGTGGGATTAAGATATATTGTGGGGTGGATTCAAAATGGCGACTGAGAAACACAGCACTTCTCAGTAGCTGAAACAAATAAAGTTCAACTACTTAGAAAGCAGTGTCTTAATCAACAAAATAAATACATCCTAGGAACCAAAACAAATCCAGATACCTCGGCGGAAACCCTGAACTCGAAGAAGAAGAACAAAGATCGGGTACCAGACCTGCTGCAGATACAATTGGGACGTCCGCCAGCAGGCTGCCTGCCTGCCCAAACTGCACTCCTGAGCCCTGACTGAAATCACTGCAGCAAGATAATCCGAGACTGAAAATGGACATAGGGCCTCATCTTAAGCAGCGAGCAGCACCCACGTCAGAATTCTGTGTGCTCACCAGCGACTGGATCACAACAGCACAGGGACTCCCACAGACACCTGGACCAAGGAAGCCAGGTACCTGAGTGCATCCAGGGAAAGTGCGGGTCCTAGCGTGCACCCCAGGCCCAGCACTGGCCTGGGGCATCTGTCCCATGCCTCAGAACCCAGCACTATCCTCGCGCACCCTGTCTGCACCCCGGACCCCTGCTAGTAGTCAGTGCCACTCCTAAAATTGGAGCTTACCTTATGTGCCTAGCCCCTGCCCCCCACTGGAGCCCAGATACCCACCTTGCCGGAGGCCTGTTTTCCAGGCGGCAAAAGCTCTGTGCGCCCAAGAAATCTCCTCGGACCCCCAGCTTCTATGCCCCGCGGGAGGCAGAGATCATTGCTGGACACTGTGGAGCGCCTGTGCCCCTGGACCCTTGTGCACCTATCCCATGCCCCTGGCCCACCACTGGGAGTTCCTGCCCACCCGGTAGCCTGATACTCAGTTCTAGTCTAGAGCACAGCTCAATGTACCAGCTGCACCCACTCACACCTGGGTCCAGTAATAGCAGCGCACCCAGCCTGCACTCTCAGAATAGGCAGAGCTCTGGCAGTAAGTGTGGGCATCCAGGAACCAGCATCCCTTTGCCCAGGGCACATCTTGGGACCACACCAGCTAGCCCAGTTAGAATTTCCAGAGACACAGGAAAATCCATCAAAACACAATATCTGCACAGGACCTCAGGGGGAGGTTCCAAGTCTACTTTGGACATCCTCCACTCCTGCTGTAGGGAAGCACAGGCCGGAGTCTAGGGTGGTGAGTGCAGAGGTGCTGACTACAGGTTGGAATTACACAGAACCTGGGAATTGTACAGAATCTAATAACAGTGATACCAGACATCCTGACACATAAACCCAAAGCAGTTAAAGGAAAGAAAGGTGTCCAAACACCCAGAGTGACCTAAGAAGATAAAAATAGTGTACAAAGAAAACAAAGAAACATTGGATTATATTCTGAAAGCTACCAAAGCAACCAATACGCAAATATTATATGGACCTGACCCCATATTCGTAAATACGTAGGACTGTTTTTTTTTTACTTTTGTTGTGGATGTTTTGTTTTGTTTTGCTTTTACAGTGCTTTTGTTTTGGTATGGTTATTGCTGTTTTATATTTTTTTCTTTCCCCATCCTTCTTTTACTTTAACTTGTATATATATATATTTGATAGTTTGCCTTATTTTCTGATTTCACACAGCTGCTAGTTCTTTTTATTTTATTCATGTCCTTTTTTCCTCTTTCTTCCTCTTTCCTTCCTTTTTTCGTTCTCCTTTGATTGGTTTTTCCTTTCTTTTTCTTGGATTACATAATAGTCTTGGTACCTTGTGTGGATTTTTTTTTATGTTTGTCTGCTCCTTTCATCACCCCTCTTACAAATTTCCCCACACTAACCTATATACTCTTCTCCCCCAAAACTTTTCCCCATAATATACCTCCTTGTTTAATACTCAAAGTATTTCATATCTCCATACTTACTCTACTAACGACAGGAGTCCTACTAGTTAACTCTCCCTCATTCTCAGCAAGATATTACCTTACATACTTAAAGACTTTCTCAACCTAAACATATCCTCTACTTAATCTGACTCCTTTACCCATCACCCCAGCTCCTCCCACATCACCCACCCTCAACACTGGAAAAGCTCTGCTAACTTGCTGATACCCCTAAACTCCTAATATTAAGATTGGACTAAGCATAATACTCACAAACGATGGGTAGAAATCAGAAAAACAGGACAGAGAATACTATAAATATGAGAACCATGAATTATGAAGAGACAGCAAAAATCACGAATACTGACCTACTAGAAATGCAAGAAGGGGAGTTCAGAATCTTGATGTACGATATGATGAAAGGATTTAAAACAAGTCTAGAGGAGGTGATAGGTGAGTTAGAAACACTAAAAAAGAATCAGAAAGAGGTCTAGAATGAAATGAAAGAGGAAATAAGTGAAATGAAGACAGCAATAGAAAGAAATTCTGGAAGATTAGATGAAATGGAAAACAGAATATCAATATTAGAAGACAGTACATCCCAAACCGAAAACACAGTCAGCGATATACAGAAATCTTTACAGCAACAAAACCTAAACATCCAGAAAATATGGGATAATATGAAGTGTCCTAACTTATGGATAATAGGCATTGAAGAAGGGATAGAGGTACAGACCAAGGGCATCTGTAATCTCTTCAAGGAAATAATCTCAGAGAATTATCCAAATATGGAAAGAGACTTGGACCTGCATGTCCAGGAGGCATACAGAACTCCACTGAGACAGGACCAAAGAAAGACCACTCCATGCCATATAATAACCAAAATGACCAACATAGAGGCCAAGGAAGGAATCTTAAAAGCAGTGAGAACAAAAGGACGGGTGACATATAGAGGCAAAACAATAAGAATCACCCCAGACTATACAACCCAGGTCATGAATGCTAGGAGAGACTGGTACAACGTGATTCAGACCCTGGAAGAAAATAACTTCCAACCAAAGCTCATTTATCCAGCAAAACTACTATTCAAGATCAATGGTGAAACCAAAGTCTTTCAGGATAAACAGAATCTCAAAAAATTCATGAATTCAAAGCCAACACTAGAGAAAATTCTTAAAGAAATAAACCATAAAGAAGAAAAAAGAAGCAGACTTCAGAATCAGAGAAGAGAGGAAGTTAATAAGTGGGCCATTTAAGTAAAGAAGAAAGATCAAACCACCCAAGAGTAGACAGAACACAAAATGGCAGAAAACAAAAATCATATTTCAATAATATCTCTTAATGTCAAAGGACTTAACTCACCAATCAAAAGACATAGACTGGCAATGTGGATTAAAAAACATAAACCAAATATATGCTGTCTGCAAGAAACTCACCTTACAGCCAAAGACATTCACAGACTGAAAGTGAAAGAATGGAAAAAGATATACCATACCAACTGTGACCAAAAAAGAGCAGGGGTAGCAACTCTGATATCCAACAAAACAGACATCAAACTAAAACACCTCAAAAGAGACAAATCAGGGCACTTCCTTTTATTAAAAGGAACAATACACCAAGAAGATATAATGATAGTAAATATTTATGCCCCAAATGTGGGTGCAACCACATTTGTAAAACAAACCCTTCTGGACATAAGATCCCAAGTAGACCCAAATACAATAATTCTGGGAGATTTAAATATGCCTCTCACACCACTGGATCGATCTTCAAGGCAAAAGGTGAGTAAAGACGCTTTAGAACTAAAGGAAACCATAAACCAAATGGACCTAACAGACATTTTCAGATTATTTTAACCAGGAACATTCAACAACAGATTATTTCAACAGAATACACATTCTTCTCAGCAGCCCATGGAACCTTCTCCAAAATAGGCCACATCCTTGGACACAAAGAAAATACTAGCAAATTCAAAAGATGTAATATAATTCCTTGCATCTTTTCAGACCACAATGGAATAAAAGTAGAAATTAGCAACAGGAAACTCAAAAAAAAGTATTCAAATTCATGGAGAATGAATGATACACTATTGAATGATGAATGGGTAAGAGCAAAAATTAGGGAAGAAATAAAGAAATTTATGGAAACAAATAAAAACAGAGATACAACCTACCAAAATCTATGGGACACCATGAAGGCAGTATTAAGAGGAAAGTTTATTGCATTGAGTGCCCACATAAGAAGGACAGAGAACCACCAAGTAAAGAACCTAATGACACAACTCAAGGACCTAGAAATTCTGCAACAGTCTATTCCCAAAGCCAGCAGAAGGCAAGAAATCATTAAAATTAGAGCAGAAATAAATGAAATAGAGAACAAAAAACAATTCAAATAATCAATAAAACAAAAAGTTGGTTCTTTGAAAATATTAATAGAATTGGTAAACCCCTGGCCAACCTAACCAAAAGAAAAAGAGAATCAACCCAAATTATCAAAATTAGAAATGAAAAAAGAGAATCAACCCAAATTATCAAAATTAGAAATGAAAAAGGAGATATCACCACAGATAGTGAAAAAATTCAAAAGATTATCAGAAACTACTTTAAAAATGTATACTCCAATAGACTTGAAAACCTGGAGGAAACTGATAGATTTCTAAGCACAGTTAACCTTCCTATACTCAGCCAAGAGGATATAGCAAGCCTAAACCAACCAATAACAACCAAAGAAATAGAAACAGCAATAAAAATTCTTCCACCAAAGAAAAGCCCAGGCCCAGATGGGTTTTCAGCTGAATTCTACAAAACCTTCAGTGAACAACAAATACCAATACTTTATAACTTGTTCTGGGAAATTGAAAGAGATAGAACACTCTCAAATTCCTTCTATGAGGCCAGTATCACATTAATCCCCAAACCAAATAAAGATATCTCAAGAAAGGAAAACTACAGACCAATATACTTAATGAACATAGATGCAAAAATTCTAAACAAAATTCTAGCTTTACGCATTCAAAACTATATCAAGAGAATAATACACCATGACCAAGTTGGTTTCATCCCAGAAAAGCAAGGCTGGTTCAACATACACAAATCAATACATGTTATCCACCACATAAATAGAACCAAAAACAAAAATCACATCATCATAGCAATAGATGCTGAAAAGGCATTCGACAAAATCCAACACCCATTTGTGTTAAAAAACACTGCAAAAAATTGGGATAGAAGGAACATACTTCAACATCATTTAGGCAATATACTGTAAACCCAAAGCCAACATTATATTGAATGGGGAAAAACTGCAAGAATTCCCGCTAAAGTCAGGAACAAGACAAGGATGCCCACTATCACCACTCCTTTTCAATATAGTCCTTGAGACTCTTGCTTCAGCAATAAGTCAAGAGAAGGAAATGAAAGGAATTCACATAGGAAGAGAGGAATTAAAATTATCCTTATTCGCAGATGACATGATCCTTTATCTGGAAGACCCAAAGAACTCAACTAAAAGACTTCTGAAGTTGATTGACAAATTCAGCAAAGTCGCAGGTTACAAAATCAACCTAAAGAAATCAGTGCCTTTTCTTTATGCCAACAACGAATCCACAATGAAAAAAACAAAGAAAACAATTTCATTCACTATAACCTCAAAAACCAATAAAAATACCTAGGAATAAACCTAACACAAGATGTAAAAGACCTCTACAACAAAAACTATAAAACATTAAAGAAAGAAATTGAAGAAGACCTTGGAAGATGGAAAGATATCCTGTGCTCATGGATAGGCAGAATAAATATCATCAAAATGGCCATTCTCCCAAAACTGATCTATAGGTTCAATGCAATTCCCATTAAAATACCAGCGACATTCTTCAGAGACCTAGAAAAATCAATCATGAACTTTATATGGAGAAAGAAAAGACCTAGAATAGCCAAAGCAATTCTCAACAATAAGAAACATGCAGGAGGCATTACAATCCCAGACTTCAAACTGTACTATAGAGCAATAGTAGTAAAAACAGCATGGTACTGGCACAATTACAGATTTAATCTTTGACAAAGGGGCCAAACACATACGCTGGAGAAAAGACAGCCTTTTCAACAAGTGGTACTGGGAGAACTGGCTAACCATTTGTAAAAAGATGAACCTAAACCCCTATATCTCACCAAACACAGGAATCAACTCAAGATGGATCAAAGACTTAGAAATTAGACCTGAGACTGTGAAGTTAGTAGAGGAGAGCATAGGTTCAACACTACAACATATTGGTACAGGCAGTAACTTTCTCAACAAAACCTCCAAAGCTCAGGAAATTAAACAAGTGGGATAGCATCAAACTAAAAAGTTTCTTCTCATCAAAGGAAACTATCAATAACCTAAAGAGGAAGCCTACAGAATGGGAAAGGATCTTTACCAGCCACCATTCTGATAGGGGGCTAATATCCAGAATATACAAAGAGCTCAAAAAACTCAACACTAGCAAAACAAACATCAAGAAATGGGCAAATGAACTAAATATAGACACTTCACAAAAGAAGAGATACAAAGGGCCAATAGATACATGAAAAGTTGTTCTTCATCACTGGCCATCAGGGAGATGCAAATCAAAACTACACTGAGATTCCATCTAACCCCAGTCAGAATGGCAAGCATAAAGAAATCAAACAACAACAAATGCTGGCGAGGTTGTGGGGAAAGAGGAACTCTTTTACACTGTTGGTGGGAATGCAAACTAGTTCAGCCACTATGGAGATCTGTGTGGAGATTCCTGAGAAAGTTGGGAATAGATCCACCATATGATCCAGCTATACCACTCCTGAGTATCTTTCCAAAGGGGTTGAATTCAGAGAAATACAGCAACATATGCATACCTATGTTCATAGCAGCACAATATGTAATAGCCAAAATATGGAACCAACCCAGATCTCCATCAACAGATGAATGGATAGCAAAACTTTGGGAAATACACACAATGGAATTCTATTCAGCCATAAAGAAGAACAAAATTATATCATTTGCAAGAAGATGGAAAGCCCTGGAGAGCATCATGTTAAGTGAGATGAGGCAAGCACAGAAGGAGAAGTACATATGTTTCCTCTAATATGCCCAAACTAGGAAACACAGAGGATACCAGTGGGACTCCAGATAATGGAGGGGAAATATCAGCAAAGTTTGAATGGAAAGATAGGAGAGGAGGAAGGCTGATCTTGATTAAATAGGGTCTACATCTGAACATGTGTAAAATTATAAATAAGACATGGTTAACCTGGACAACCATTGGTGGGAGGGGGGAAGGGAAAACGGGGGTGGGGGGGAGAGGGCACCAAATATAGTTTAAATGTATACTATTTATGTTCAATAAAAAATGTTAAAAGAAAAAAAATAATAAAATTAAATTAAATTTAAAAAATAAAAAATTAAGCACGTGATGTACTTATTCATATCATAGTCAACCACTAAGTCAAGCATGGGAGGGAGAAATGAGGAGGAAGTGGGGTGGGGACTTGGTGGTGGCTGGCTGGTTGACATGTGCATTTATGTCTACACAAGTTTTTTACCCCATTATTATGTATAAATATAATGCACCAATAAAAAGATTTAAAAAAAGAAAATTGAGAATTGTTTTTCAATTTTGTGCCTAGACCTTCTACCTACATAACTGTGAGCCAAGATAAGCCTCTTTTCTTTATAAAGTAGCCTTCCTTGGTTATTTCCCTATTATAAGAAAAAAAAACAGGACTTCTGGGAAGATGGCGACCGAGAAAAGCGGGGCTTAAGAGCCCCGCTAACAACCAATCTCCATTACCACAAAATCAGTGCCTTTCATAGCCAGAAAACACCATCACCAGAGAAACAAAAAAATCAACAGGCTCCAGAGAGAAAGCGGACTGAGAACAGAGCTCAGAGCCACAGAGGAGATACACCGGCCTCACGCCTAAGGACGCGGCAGCAGCGCCATACTGCCGGCAGCAGTGATGAATTCACCAGACGGCCACAACAAGCTGAGGTGAGCTACTGTGGAACAGCCAGGTAGGATCTTTTGGCGCAGGGAGCATCTAAAGCTCCCAGTGGCTGAGCTCAGCACATGCTGCAGGGGCTCAGAGTGGAACTCAAAACCAGAGAAGAAAAATTACGCCAGCCTCATGGCCGTGGGCATGGCAGTGGCGCCATATTGCCACCGGCGGCACCAGCAGTGAATTCACCGAGTCCTGTACAGCTACATCTGCGTACTCAAGAACAGTGAGTCAAATTGTGGGCCACAGAGGAGAAATCCCAGTACTGTACTCCCTGGGACTTGACCCAGTGGGGGAGTGGCAGTGGCAGAGATATCACACCATAGGAGAACGTGCAACCTGGCACCCCCCATAGTCTAAATCAGCCTCTATCGACTCCCTGGGTTGGAGACTCTGAGATACAACCCAGGAAAGGAGTAGTGGGGTCTGAGATACCACAGACTCGAGATCCAGAGAACCTTAAGCGAAGTCATAGTGACCCAAGGGAAGAACACAGAGAAGGCACAAACTTCCGAAATCATGGGAAAGAGGAATAACACTGGAGCAATGAATGCCCACAACCCCACAACATCAGAACCCGATAAAAAAGAAAATCAGAGATTTCTAGAAGATCAAATCAGGAAAATAACTGTAGAAATAATAGAGGTGCTTCGAAAAGAATTCAGAGAGAGCCAAAAAGAGATAAAGGATGCAATTAATGAAGTAAAGGCCTCAATTCAAAGCATGAACAACCGATTAGACCACATGGAGAACAGAATCTCGCTCTTAGAAGATGATCATTCCAAAAATGAACGCATAGTTTCTAATCTAGGAAAAAATATCCAACAGCAGGAATCTGACATTGAAGAAATATGGGCCCATTTTAAGAGAGCTAACCTAAGAATAATTGGAATAGAGGAGGGAAAAGAAAGTGAAACCAAAGGGATCAACAATCTCTTCAAGGAAGTAATAGCAGAAAATTTTCCAGACATAGAGCAAGAGGTCGATACGCAGGTCCAGGAAACGTATAGAACTCCCGTTAGACAGGATGGGAGAAGAGGATCCCCACGCCACATAAGTGTCAAAATGACTAAAGTGGAAGCCAAGCAGAGAATCTTAAAGGCAACAAAAACAAAGGGCCAAGTGACATTCAGAGGAAAACCAATTAGAATCACTCCAGACTTCCCAAACCAAGTCATGAGAGCCAGAAGGGCTTGGAGTAACATATTCCAAACTCTGAAAGAAAACAACTTCCAGACAAAAATGTCCTACCCAGCAAAACTTTCTATCAAATTAGATGGAAAAATAAGAAGCTTCCATGACAAAACAGAAACTGAAGGAATTTATGTCTTCAAAACCAGCGCTAGAGAAAATACTCAAAGAGATTAACTACAAAGAAGAAATAGGTAACATAGACCAGAACCAGAGAAACAAGATTTTCCATCCAATAGACAACTAAGACTGGTTATCTGTGGAGATTCATTATTTATGTTAGTCTTTTACCTATCTCTAAATTGTATTGTTTGCCTTTATTGTTGTTAATTTTTAGGATGTCTAGTTGGAATATTAATATACCTTCAGATATAGCATTTGGAAATATTTTATCCCATTCTATTAGTAACTTTTACAATATTTTTTTCTATTTTTTAGGTAGTTTGTATACTCTTCTGTTGCCTGTGCCATTGAAATCATATCCAAGAAATCACTGCCAATTTCAATGTTGTGAGGTTTTATGACCCAGATTTTCTCCTAAAAGTTTATAGTCTTAAGATTTATATTTAGGTCTTTTATCCATTTTGAGTTAATATTTGTATATGGGATTAGGTAAGGGTCCAATTTTATTCTTTTCCATGTAAGTATTATTTTTCAACAATATTTAGTTAAAAGATTATTATTTCCACCACCAAATGTTTGTGGAAACCTTGTCAAAAATAACTTGACAATATAGGGAAGAATTTAGTTCTAGGCTTTTATTTAACTCCAATGGTTTATATATCTGCCTTTAGAACAGTACTACACTGTTTCAATTATTGTAGCTTTATATGGTTTGAAATTAGAAAATATATATCTTCTAGCTTTGTTCTTTTTCAAGATTATTTTGGGTATCTAGAGTCCATATTCCATATTAGGATAGATTTTTTTCTGAAAAATAAATATATAAATATATTATAGTTTCACCTAAAAAAATATTCTCTGGTAAGAAAGAAAGCAAAAAGAAATATTGAAATGTTATCTTTAAGTCATCAAAATCTTGGTATCAGACTAATGAAACTGTAATGTGAAATTATCATTTTTAATTTTGTATAAATTGCTATAATACTAGATGTCAACCACTAAGCCAAGCATGGGAAGGAGGGATGGGGAGAGAATGGGGTGGGGATCGGGTGGGGGCTGACTGGGCGATGTGTGCATGTATGTCTACAAAAGTTTGTATCCCACTAGGATGTATGAATACAGTGCACCAATAAAAAAAAGAAAAAGAAAAAAAACAGACTAATCCAGTGGAGATTCTGCCTAAATACAAACCTAGTAAGGGAAACACCTGTACATTCAGGTGCTAGAAGATTCTGGAACATCACAATCCATTTAAAGCTTTCTATTTGAGCTGATCTATAATCCAAGTATCCCTGCCCCCTGGTTTTGTATCAGAAGGGGCCCTGGCACTCACCAGATCTGTTTGTGGAAGTGACATGAAGTTGATTGTGAGCCCCTATTGTGGTCCACAGCACCAAACATGATTGCAGGTCTGCGTTCCCCACTGCCCTGAACATCATCCTAGGGTCAGTTCCTCCTTCTACAGAAAGAGGCCTCAGCAGTTCCTCCAGAACTCTCTTGCCAGGCTTTCTTGCCACCCCTGCCAAAGGAAACATCGAGGCCAGACCCCAGTGCCCTCCTGCAATCTGGCCCAGCTACAGTGCATGGAGCAGAAACTTCTCAAAACTCTGGAGGATACTCGCTAGTATCTAGATACAGTTTTTATTTAAAAATTTTCCAGCCATTTAAAAATATTCCTAAAACAATGAATTCAGAATTTGAAAATGGGACATTCAGTGCCTAATTTCTAAACACTAACTCAGACATTTTTTTTTCTTCTTTGAAGCACAGGTAAATAAAAGATTGGCTGGAAAAGTAGAAGAGAAAATCATGACGGATGAGAGCCTAGAAGTACCACTATGATAACTGTGACATAAATGCAATGTGCCATCTTGCAAAGAGGCCCCCGGACCCTGACCACCCCATGTATAAAGTACTTTCAGTGGCCACAACTGAGCTGACATTGAGTAGGACACTCTCCTCTCCTCCAGAAACATTCACTGACTCCCGCCAATCCCTGCACTCCTGCAGCCTGCAGCCTGCCCTCTGGGAGGCGGCACGCTCTTGCTGTCAGCTCTCAGCTCTGCTCCTATCGTGCTTGTGCCTATTCCACCTATTCTTCATTATAAATGCTAAAATGCCCCACAATCAATCACATGCAAAAAGAAGGAAAGGAATTTTTATTTCTATGAAAAGAAGCAAGATGGTTTGGAAAACCCAGAGAGTTATTGTGAGTCCCTATTGCTGTGAGTTAATTGCAAACAAGATTACAATAGATTTGGAAAGTTTAATAGTAGACATTTATGAGGACTCCTTTCTTTCAGATTGCCTTGAAAGTATCTTTAAATTGTAGGTCTAATTTAGTGGATTCAGAACTGAAAATTGGAACTTTCCCATTATGGAACTGGTTTATGCAGGAAAGATTCACAAATTCATTTAAAAGGGCAAAGAAAGGCTGGAAGTCACTAAAAATTATGAAGAGAAGTTGGGTGTGGTGATGCACACCAATCACCCCAATACTTGGGAGACTGAGACAGGAGGATTGCAGATTTGAGGTTAGTTTCAGCAATTAAGTGAGACTCCCAGCAACTTAATGAGAACCTATTTAATTTTTTAAATTTATTGGTGCATTGTAGTCATATATCTTAATGGGGTACAAGATGGTAAAAACATACATGCACACATCACCCAATAAGCCTTTGCCCAATTTGTACCCCATTCCTTCCCCCTCCCTTCTTCTCATGTTCGACTTAGTGATTGACATTTATATATTCATTAAAGTACATCATGTGCATTAGAGAATTTACCTCTTCCACCCTCCAATCCCCTCAGTTAGGTCTCCTTATTTGCTTATCTGTAGTTTCTCCTTCTTTGTCTAGAGTTCCTCCTATGACCCATTTTCTCCCTAACTTCCACATATTAGTGAGAGCATCAGTTTCTTATTTTTTGTGACTGACTAATCTCACTTAGCATAATGTCCTCCAGTTCCATTAATTTCCCTATAAATGATGTAATAGTGTTTTTCTTTATGGCTGAAAATAATTCCACTGTATATGTCTCCCACAGTTTTGTAATCTATTCATCTGTTGATGGACATCTTGGCTGGTTCCATAGTTTGGCTATGGTGAATTGTGCAGCTATGAACATAGATACACATGTATTCATTTGGTAGTTTGGTTTCCTTCCTTTTGGGTAGATAGCCAGAAGTGGTATTGCTGGATCAAATGGTAGATTTGTTCCCATTCTTCTAAGGATTCTCCATACTGTTTTCCAAAGTAGTTGGACTAATTTGCAATCCCACCAACATTGGAGTAGAGTTTCCATTTCTCTACATCCTCACCAGCATCTGTTGTTGTTTGTGTTTTGAATGATTGCCATTCTAGTTGGAGTTAGGTGAAATCTCAGGGTAGTTTTAATTTGCTTCTCTCTGATTGGTTATGATGTTGAGTACTTTTTCATGCATTTATTGACCATTTGAAGTTCTTCTTTCATGAAGTGAAAGTTTAGTTTCCTTGCCCATTTTTATTGGGATATTTGTTAATGCTGAATTTCTTAATGTCTCTGTATATTCTAGATACTAGTTCTCTGTTGAAAGAGTAGGTGGCAAAAATCTTCTCCCATTTTGTTGGCTCTTGGTTGAGGTGTTTTGTTTTTGTTTTTGTTTTTGTTTTGTTTTGTTTTTTGCTGGTCTGGGGATGGAACCCAGGGGCATTCGACCTCCAAGCTACACCCTCTGCCCTATTTTTTATTCTTTATTTTGAAACCAGTTCTCACTGAGTTGCAGAGGGCCTCACTAAGTAGCTGAGGCTGTCTGCGAACCGCGATCCTCTGGTCCCAGCCTCCCAAATGCTGGGATTACAAACCTGCGCCACCACGCCCAGCTCTCAGTTGAGGTTCTTGATAGTTTCCTTTGCTGTACAGAAGCTCTTCAATTCAATGCAATCTCATGTATTGATCTGCTTTTTAGTTTCATGTGCCTTTGGGATCTTGTTGAGAAAGTTTTTATCTGTTCCTGTGTGCTACAGTGTTGGAACTTAAAGTCTGGTCTAATTTCTAAGTGTTTGTTCCATCTTGACTCTTGTGCAGGGTGAGAAAGTTGGATTTATTTCCATTTTTCTGCATATGGTTAACCAGTTTTGCCAACACCTTTTGTTGAACAGGCTCTTTTTTCCAGTGAATGTTTTTGTCCTCTTTGTCAAAAATCAATTAGCTCTAAGTGTATGGATTTATTTCTGAGTCTTCTATTCTGCTCCATTGGTCTATGTATCTGTTTTTGTGTCAGTACCATGCTGTTTTTATTACTATGGCTTTGTAGTATAGTTTAAAGTCAGGTATTGTGATTTGTCCCACATGGATTTTGTTGCTGAAAACTACTTTGGCTATTCTGGGTTTTTGTTGTTCCAAATGAATATAAGGACTGATGTTTCTATGTCTGTGAGGAATGATTTTGGTAATGTAATGGGTATTGCATTGAATCTGTAGTTTACTTTTGGAAGTATTGTCATTTTGATGATATTTATTCTGCCTATCCATGAACATGGAAAATCTTTCCATCTTCTAAGGTCTTCTTTGATTTCATTTTTCAATGTTTTCTCATTTTCTTTGTAGAGGTCTTTTACCTCCTTGGTTAGGTATATTCCTGAGTATTTTATTTTTTGTGAATATCCTGAAAGGAAGTGTTTTCTGGATTTTTTTCAGTGAATTTATGGTTGGTATACAGAAAAGCTTCAGATTTTTTAAGATTGATTTTGTATCCAGACACTTTGCTGAATTTGTTGATCGGTTTTATAAGTCTTTTGGTTGACTTTATCGGGTCTTCTTAGTATCATATCATCTGCAAATAGTGAAAGTTTGAGTTCTTCTTTTCCTATTTGTACTTCTTTGATTACTTTTTCTTCTCTTATTGCTCTGGCTAGAGTCTCAAGTACTATATTGAAAAAGTGGTAATAATGGACATCATTGTCTTGTTCTGAAATTCTTGAAGTTTTTTTCCCCATTTAATATGATGTTGTCTGTGGGCATAGTGTAGATTGCCTTTATGATGTTGAGGCATGTTCCCTTTGTTCTTATTCTCTGCAGTGATTTTAGCATAAATGGATGTTGGATTTTGTCAAGTGCTATTTTAGCATCTATTGAACTGATCATATGATTTTTGTCTTGGTGAGACCCTATATCAAAATGTAAAAAAAAAAAAAAAATAGGGCTGGAGGTCTAGGTCAGAGGTAGAACACCCCTAGGCTCAACCCCAATACTAAAAAAAAAAAGTACAAAAATTAGTATACATATATTTTTCTGGCTTTTGCTGCTGAAGTAGAAGAGAGCTAAGAGGTAGTTTTCTTTGTGTAACTTCTCTTGTATCATTCTTTTATCCACTGCTCGCTCTCTCTCTCTCTCTCTTTCTCTCTCTCTCTCCTTCTCTCTTTCTCTTGCATCCCTCTCTCATCTCCACCTCCGTCTGCCAGTGTCTCTCACTGACTTGCAACCTTGGCTCTAAAATTCTCTTTATATTACCTTCATATCCTTTCTACTTTCTCCCTCAAATCCATGCAATTTGCTCCTTGTTATGGGCATAAAAGACTACTAATATATCACTAGTAGTTAGTCAACTACAACTACTGATCATGTCATCTCTGAGGAACCATGATTTCATCAAAATCCACAGGTACTTTCTGATAGGACACCGTCCACCCAAGTTCTGCCTCTCCTGAGACTGAATCCCAGCTCTCTGATTCAGAATTAGATCTCTATCATGCAGCCACACCTGGAATTCAGGCCTGTAAGTGTTGGAGAACAGAGAATGAATACATACTGTAGTCTCTAGATATCAGAATTTGAGTTATTTGAGGGGAGGAAGTCTGTTAAAATGTGAATTATAAAAATAACCATGTTGTACTCCCTTAAGATGTATGGCTACAATGCACCAATAAAACAAATAATAATAAATAAATAAATTACATATTTTCTTCAAAGAGTTAATTCTGGGGGTACAGTTGAAACCTGACAAGGATATTCTGGAGGATATTCTGCTTTTCTCCAGTAGTCATAGCTGGAAACAAAATCCTCACCAGACAGACAGGTTCTGACCTAGATCTCTGTTTAAGTATGGTTCTACCCTCATTCTACCACCCAAAGCGGTTTCCAAAATGAGGTGCCTAGCCTTGCAGAAAAAATCATAGAGTATGGAATAAGATAAACTAAACAACCATGAAGCCATTCTATTACCTCGCTTACACTCCATTTTCTTGCCTATGAAATGGGATTACCTTATCTCACAGGTTTTCTGATTTTGATTTTATTGTTTATGGTTTGTTTTGTTTGTTTGTTTCAGTGTATATGAAAAGTGAATGAGATTAAGATATGAATGATGGCCCAGCAGGGTGGCACACCCCTATAATTCTAGTACATGGGAGGATAATTCAGGAGGATCCAAGGTTTGTGGTCAGCCTCAGAAACTTAGCAAGGCTCTCAGCAACTTAGTGAGACCCTGTTTCCAAATAAAAGTAAAATAGGGCTGGAGGTTGATTTAACACACACACACACACACACACACACACACACACACACTCACACACACACAATGCTTAACTAATTGGTTTGAATGCTCAAGCAAATCTACAATAATTAATGCCTTTACAGTACCTGACACATATCGTAAGCACTCATTAAGAGGTAGTTGGAATAACAGTAGATGCAGTTTTGCTGCCGCTGCCGCTCCCATTGCTACCTGACTCAGAATCTAAGCCCTTCTTTAGGTAGCAGTGGAAACAGGCTACTCTTAAAACATGGCACTGAACAGCCAGGCGTGGTGGCACATGCTTGTAATCCCCACGCTTGGGAGGCTGAGACAGTAGGATCACACAGGTTCGAAACTAGCCTCAGCTACTGAGTGAGGCTCTCAGCAAGTTAGACCCTGTTTCCAAATAAAATATAAAATAGGGCTGGGAGTATAGCCCAGAGGTAGAAAGCCCCTGGGTTCCACCCCAGTACCACCAGAAAAAACAAAAACAAACAAAAAACCATGGCACCAACCTAGAAGAGTTTGCTTGGGCCCTCTCCAGTTCCCTCCTATTTCAAAGGATAGTAGGAAATGTAGCTGTGGTCTCCAGAGCTGGGATAAAATCTGCACCCCATACTGTGCCTGTCATTTGCCCCAAGGATACCTGGAAATCTCCAATGCTTTGTGAGCCTCACACCAGTATTGGGGATTTTGCAATGGAAATGAGGGATGACTTTATTCTGCACCCTGGTAGTCTCAGCCCTTCCGACTGTTCCAGCAGCTTCTAGTCATAACCCTGTGATTTGAGAACAATGAATCTTAATATAATTGAGTTAACTGTATCATTTTTAATGTAAGACAATCTTGATTACAGCCAAAGGGCACCATTAATACGCTGAAGGAATGGCCGAGATTTTAGCATGTGAATGTTGTACAGAAAATAGAACTAATTAGCACTAATTTAATTCGAAGATTAAAGAAAATTCTGCTTTTAATTTTTAATTTAAGACAAACCATTTTACGCCGAACAAAGAAAGAATAATAAGTACATTTTTTTCCATCTGAAAGGCAATTTTTACTTTTGCATTATTACACTAAAATGGGACTGTGGGAATCCTGACCCCATTAGAGATCAAATAATCAGCATTTAATTATTGACAGCAAATTAATATTTAATAAAGACACAAGGGTTCCAGTATATGAAAGAAAGGCACCAAGGCTCTGCTGACCCAGAAACGTCCAGACCGTCCCTTAGCCAGGATGCGCTCTCCTGTGCCAAGGGTAACGAGTCAGGATCCCCAAAGAGTCGTGGCAGTTTATTTCCATCCCAGCTACCGAGACAGGAGCAAGAGGACCAGCGTCTGCACCCTCACTCTCCTTCCCCTTCCTACTCCACCCCCCGCCAGCTCTTCCTTAATCAAGCACTTAAGCTAAATAATACATCGAATGTCATAACCAAAAGGAGGGCAGTCATAATAAAAAAATAATAAAAGAAGAGGCCAATCCTCCTTTTTATTCTGCAAAAATAATACTGACTTTTCTTTGCTGTGGGACTGCTTGTCAGGGATAATTTCTAACCAAAGAAGACATAATGGATTTACAATGAAACTCTGATGCTCTCCTCAGCCTCACGAAGATTCTGAAAATAAGCGCTATTACATTAGCAGTCCAAGAAAATCCCGGGAAAAGCTGTTAGCTGATTTCTCAAGAAAGCCAGAAGTGTGTGCAGAGAATGGCCTGTGGGTGACCTGGTGTGGGCTCGAAAAACCTGTTCCCACTGCCCCCAGCTCGCAGAAAGAAAACTCAGAGCAGGTCTTCTGTGGACCTGTTGAGCTTGAGAGCAGCTACTGAGAAGGACCAACCGGAGCTGAATATTTGCAGCAGCTGGGGGTCTTGGACCCTCATATTATTTTTTATTATTCATTTGGGCCTGGAGATTGAACCCAGGGGCTCTCTGCTACATCCTCTCCATAACCCTTTTTAATTTTTATTTTCAAATAGGGCCTAACTAAATTGCTAAGGCTGGCTTCAAATCTGTGATCCTCCTGTTTCAGCCTCCCAAATGCTGAAATTACAGGTAGATGCCGTAGTCCCCAGATGCCCTCATATTATTTTTAAGGTACTCACCTTCAGGCAGATCCAGCCTAACTACTTGGAGTAGCCAAGTTAGACTGATGTGTTAAGTCTGAATTAATACTAGTACTGAGAGATTTCTTCAGGCTACTACACCCATGCCCCTGGTTCCGCTCCATAGTATAGTTCTCCTGTGTACACTTTAAAACCTATGCCTACTGTTTGTCTCCATTTGAGTGATCACCAGACTCCTCACACTTAGCACACACAAAGCTGAGCTCCTCCACACAGATGCAGTCCTCCTTTAAACATTACCATCATATTCTTTCCTCTCCCACTGCAACACTTCAGTCCCTAGATGTGAGAATGTTTCATATATGACAACCAAAAGTCCTCCTATTGCCTCTCTTCCATGTACAGAGGATAAGGTATAATTATCAGATGTTGCCTGCCAAGGCAGTTTATTCCTAGATACATGCAACAGTCATTTTAAAAATTCTGCATGGATTCTAAGTGTCCTTGAACAGGTAGAGCCAGAGAAGAGCCTCACTTAAATTAGTAGAGTGTTCTCTAGAGAGCAGAGTGCCTGCATCCACGTCTTGCCTCCGACACATGTTAGATGGGTGACCAGGCCAAGTCACTCTAGCTCTGTAAGTCTCATTGGCTTCATCTATAACATTGGGATAGTCAGAGGTGGGCAAAGTGAGTCAATCCATGTGACATGATGGGACATAGCAAGTGCTGAAATTCCTACATGCGAGGAACCCACAGTGCATTTTGTCAATCAAAGACTAAAGAAAAGGGGCATGATAGTCCCTGGGATAAGTACAAATTCTCCTCCCATGAGAGTCTTATTTTCTTTAGGGCCTCTATACTTCTGCCTCTAGGTACTAATGTCAGTTTTTACAGAATGTTGTTCTAATAACCTACTGGACAATTAACAGGAGTCAAATTATCTTACTAAAATGACCCTGCATCTTACTCTAAAGTGTCTGTACACATTTGGAAAATGTATGACTTAGGTTCACTGCATCCAAGCATCATATTGGAGGTGGGGGTAATGGATGGGTTCTAGGGTAAAGCCAACACCAGAAGTAGGAATGGTGACTTGTCTAGAAAGGATCAGCAGTTCATGTGGAAGTGTTTAAGTTATGAGGCACTTTCTCACAGAAGAAAAACCACAATGGCAGGGAACAAAGGTTGGATTGTGCTCCTGATGGGACCTCCTATGAAGGACTTATTCTGAGGTCAAATTTAGGTAAGAGATGAATAAAACAGGAAAAGGGAATACATTGATAATGTTAAGTAGAAGACTCAATGGTGCTTGGTGGATGATAGGTAACAGAAGCGATCATATGGGTGTAACAGTTCACAACATTTTTTGTTCGTCAGAAATTCCTGTTATTGCTCCAATTCTTTCAAAATATGACATAACCATGCAGCAGTGTATGGTTTAGGTTGAAGGATAAAGGATCTATGCCAAACGGGAAATTGTGACCTACTTCCATTTACTCATGTAGGAAAAGAAGCATTCCATTTAAGGGAGTAGATTGTGTCCATCAGCAAAGGAACAGAGGCCTGTGGTAGAATAGTGAGATGCTGGAGGAACCCACTGAAGGACAAGCACCTATTAGAGGGATGATTCCAAACTGGATATGTAACTCAGAGTTCTCTCAATATATGCCAAAGACAGGGATCCCTGGAGAGGGGAAAGGGAAGCCGATTGGGGACTATATTCCTCCTGTGTTTATCTTAATAATAGAACCCATAGACCATCTCATCATCATGTCAAACATCTGGAAGTCATTCGTGACACCTCTCTCCCCCACTCATCTCTACATCTAGTCATTAGTCCAGCATCCTTGGTTCTTTACATTTCTGTCATGAATTTGCACCTTTTCTCAACTCGTTTCTAATATGAATCGTACTTCATCATCTTTTACTTGGATTTTATCAACAACTCCTTAATTGGCCTCCCATTCTCCCATCTTACCCACTTGATCCCACCTGCCATACATTTTTAATAAATTAAGCTGGAGTCAAATGCAACTGCCCTGGCTAGCTTCCTCATTCCTCACAAAAAGTCAAATCCTGTTCCTGCGCTGGTGGCACTGCAGTGGTTGGGAGGAGAAAAGGGGGAAACCCTGTATGTGGAGCTCTCTGAGAGTTACTGGTTCATATATAACTCCCAGCATGCCAAAAGAATTAATCTATCATGGCAGAAAATGTTGGATGGCTTTCTGAAAGTGAATGAACTTACTAAAGCCTAAGTTGCTTCATCTCTAAAAATGAAATAACTGAGATTCCCAAAATTGGCCAACAATAGTACATCATAAGGCTGTTATAAAGTGCTGAACTGGATCAGGAAGACAGAGGGGATACCATACATCTTTAGTATATGCCAAAATCTATGAGCATTAAAGCTGAAATACTCTTGTGAAACATAAGAAACCTTCATATTTTATTTCTGTCGTTTCCTTATTCATAAGCTATAGAAAGAAAGACAACCACAGGCAAACACCTGAATGAGATAATCTCCAGCTCTGGTTCTTGCTGGTGAGGACTAAGTAAGGTTCTGAAAAGTCAAAAAGCAGAAATGTATTGTAGCAGTCTGAACTGGAGCCAAAAGCTGGATGCTTCAGGATCTTAATAGAACTTTGCATCTTGATGTGTTGACTTTATAGCATTCCAATAAAGCAAGCATCAGATGAAGAATCAGAAAGCAACTAGACCTGAGATGCTGGGCTGTTTCATGGGTCCAGTTGCTGGGAGTGGCATGTATAAAGGTATCACAACAAGAAACTACAAACAAGATCATACAACTTACGGAAATCTTCTGGATCAAGATTAAATAAAACCATGCATCAAAAATTCATAACAATCAAGTGTTCCTTAAACCATAGATGTCAACCTCATTTTTGTGACCAGAGTCTTTCTATTGTTTCTGCATCTGTTTGATGCAAAAGTAGAAGTGCACATACTTGTGCCCTAAGCCAACTCCCTTCTAATGGGAAAATGGAGGCCAAGAGAGGCCATCTGTTGGCTTCATGCTGCACAGTGATAGGCATTAGCCAAAATCCAAATCCACATAACTTCTGCAGGTCTGTAGTTTTCACTGAAACCTCTTTATCCCCAAAATGGGACTTCTGGGAGTCAACTAATAAAGAAAATGGAGGCAGAAAATCCTTAGATTCGGTTCATACTGTATCTCAAATAGGATTGGGTTCCATGCTCTCTAGGAATAACCTCAACTTTAAAACTGTCTATAGGAATCCCCTAACATATTTACTAGAAGACCCAATAGCAATGCCTTATTATGGGATTCCAAGGAGAAAATGGAAAATATACCTGGAGAACTTTCAAATGCTTAATTCTAATCTTCTGTGTCCAAGATGTTCTGACAAACAGTTCGTGGAACCCTTCCCTTGCCCAATTAGCAGTGCCTAGACCTGTGAAAAGGATCCACAGAAGCCTCACACCACCTTTCTCCAATTTCACCTTTTACATAAGGTTACAATTGTTTCTGGGATGAGCCCGGCCCTGAAGAGAGCAAGTATAAAACTCTGCAGATCATCACCAGTTTCAGTCCAACTTTGCTACAGAAGCCGAAGGGAGTGTGCATGGCCCTGTGCTAAACTTCTCCATACATCATTTTATTTAGTTCTTATAATATTCTCATGAGATAGATTTGCTATCCAGATTATTAGGAATAAGAAACTAAGGCCAAAGAAAATTAAGAGTTTTGGCAAATGCCATCTAAATTTGAAAGCAAGGATTTGAATTCTGGACCTGTTGCAATCTCAAGCAAGCCTGTATTATTTCTCTTACACCAGAGATTTTTAAAGTGTTCTTGAATTTTTTTTGGGGGGAGGGTTTGTTTTGTTCTTTCTTTTTATTATTGCTGTAGTTGGCAGCCCAAATCACTATGCAAATAAAATTTTAATCTGATCTTCATTTTATAAACTTGATAAGAGCGCAGTCACTCTGATGCCTCTGTTTGAAGCAAGAATGGGCCCTCAAATTTTGCCCCCTTCGCTCACCATCACCAAAATAGCAAGGACTTCTTCAATCAGTTTGGAAGCACTTGTTCCTCTACACTGAGTAGATATCATTTAGCTCCCTTGCATTGAATTTCTTTCTTCCTCAACCTGTCTAGTTAACTGTTCTAAAGCTCACCTTAATCCTTTTGCTCCCTGATTTTGCCTGCCAAATGCAGAGCTCCTCTTCCTGGCCTTGATGTTTCAGCACAGGCCTCAGCACACAGCTCCAGTCTTATCCTGATCTATGCCTTGTACTCCATCCAAAGAACCACTCCTGCATGCTAAGCGTTCCCATAGTTTCTGCCATTATGCTTTTGCACAGGAAGTTTCCTCCTTTTTTTATGCTTATCTTCACCCTCCCATTGGCACCTGAAAAACCATCACCTACCCTTCCAGAGTCACCTGTAACCCACCTTCTTCAGGAAGCTCCCCAACTGGGGTAATTCTCCTTGGGTTCTGTTCCCAGATCACTGGTATTATAGTCATTCACAAGCATGCCATATCCTTTCTTGAGAACTGAGAAGCAACCCCTGTGCTCCTCACGTTATCTTACCAACATACCTTGCATACTTTAGGCAAGGGATTTTTTTTTAACAGAGTTAACAGTATTTAATTAATTTAGTGACAGGCCAGGCAAGCACTCTCCCCCAAATTATATACTAGGTGATTTCCCCCAAGTTGTAAACTAGACATTCCATTAATGCCTTCTTTCCTACCCTATGCCTCTCTCTTGCTTAGAAATGATCTTTCCCCTACAGCTGGCCATTAACGGATTCCTAAAGAAGAAAAGAAAAAACAGAAGTAACTAAAAGCTTGAAACTGACAAATCTTTCTCCAGCCACACCAAGAAAAGTGACATATGTGCCTTCCATCCTCTCTTTACCCTCCCATACACACCAGAGGGAGGGAGATTATGAGTCTAGTCAGGCCACCTCCCACTCTTGCTCCAACAAATGAGTGATGCAGTCCTACTTGCCAGCCTCTGACCTCCCTTCCCTGGGACTGCTCATGGGATGCCCACTGTTACCTCCACTGAACCACCTTAAACATATAACTGCTCCTGCTGTCCTCTTCACATCTTTATGTCCTTGAGAAAATGTCCCATTACCCTTTTCCCTTCTTTTTTTTTTTTGTGATAGTAGGGGTGGAACCCAGAGGCTTTCTACCTCCGGGCTATACTCCCAGACATTTTTTTATATTTTATTTGGAAACAGGGTCTCACTAAGTTGCTGAAAGCCTCACTAAGTAGCTGAGACTGGCTTCAAACCCATACGATCCTCCTGTCTCAGCATCCCAAGCACGAGAATTACAAGCACGCGCCACCATGCCCAGCTACCCTTTTCCCTTCTTGCCCCATTCCCAGAGCAACCCATTTGTTCAATCAGAGACAACTAAAAGGACATTTAAAGTACAACTAGACTTAATGGGCACAGAAATTCATTTGACAGATATTCTCTCCTTCTTCTCCTTCTTCTCCTTCTTCTTCTCCTTCTCCTCCTCCTCCTCCTCCTCCTCCTCCTCCTCCTCCTCCTTCTTCTTGTTCTTCTTCTTCTTCCTTCTCTCCTCTCTCTCCTCTCTCTCCTCTCTCTCTCTCTCTCTCTCTCTCTCTCTCTCTCTCTCTCTCTCTCTCTCTCTCTCACACACACACACACACACACACACGAGTTATTCATCTCTGCCCAGGTCTGCTTCTCATTGTACTGTGGCTTCCTCTAGCATCACAAGCACAGGTCCATTTTCCCATGGTGAGAGAAATTTATATTGCCTTTGGTTGACCATGGCACCAGCTTCTACCTTGAATTTTTAACTTTAGACATCCTTACCAACTAATTAACATCCTTCTCCTACTAGAGTCTCACAATAAAAACTTTAATTGCCTTGACCTACTTCCTGAATGGAGTACCACTGGACCAACCACCTATTGTCCCTGGTTTATTCCTGGATGTCCGGTCCAACCCTTTGGCAGGTACTATGGTCAGGTTGTCATTTCAAAGATGAGTTTATTGGCACACGGCCTGAGCCTTTTATAGGAATTGCTGATGAGATTTCGAAGTTAAGGAAACAGACTAGAAGATGAAAAGAAGGAAAGAGATGGAGATAAAGAGGGAGAGAGACTAAAACTAAAATGTATTGAACCTCTGCCCATGCTAAGCACAGGTTAGTTTCTTGCATATAAATCATCCTATTTTTGCCTCAGAGTAATTCTTCCAAGTAACTGCTAATAAGTTTCACTTTCCATATTCAGAGATTCTGGTCTCAGAAAAGTGAAGCGAGATGCCCAGAGCCACCCTGTAGCTAGCTAGTTAGTTAATTAGTTAGTAGCAGGACAATGATTTGAACCGGGGATCATCTGGCTTTGGAGCTCAGGCCTTGAACAGTTTCATTGGAGGTAAATGTTGTTCTGTGTGACAAATTTGAAAAGAATAACATCAAAAACAGTTTTCTTTAAAACAATCAAAACAAAAGAGTGATTATTGAAGGATGTTAATTGATATCTCACTGCCCTGGTTACTTCCGCCTGATGGTTTAATTATTAGTAGCTCAGTGAGTTTCATTAGGGACCTATTGTGCCGCTGTTGGCAAAACAACACTGGCATCTCATGTTCAATAATTAAAAGCAGGAAAAACAAACATTCTCTTTGGAGCCCTGGATTTATAAATAGCAGTGGTATGTGATTCCTTTAATCGATAACTAGGCTATCTTGCCTGGCATGGATGATGGAGACAATGGACCTTCTTGTCTTTTTAATTCCCCTTATCTAGCCTTAGCCTTATACAGCCCAAGTGGACAGAGACTAGTCTTGTTGAGTAACCGTCCTAACCTGAGCCCTGCCTTTTTGCTACATGGAAGTTAATAGGTAATGTTCTAAAAACGGCAAAATTATGCCAGGTTTGGTGGTACACACCTGTAATCCCTGTACCAGAGAGGCTGAGATGGGAGAATATCAGGTTTGAGGCCAGCCTCAGCAACTTAGTAAGACCCTCAGCAACTTAGTAAGACTCTGCCTCAAAATAAAAAATAAAATTAGCAGGGGGCAGAGAGGTAGCTCAGAGATAGAATGCCCAATAGCCCCCCAAAAAAGGCAAAACCATACTCTCATATTTAAGTGAGTATAAAACATGTAATTAAAATGTGTGACAAAGGAAATGGAAAAGATGCTACAACCTGTTCAAAGGAGAAATCAAAGAACCACAACTTGTAAGGAGTAAAGGAATACGGACATGAATTTTCAAATCGATGTGAAACGAGTTTTCTGTTTTGCTCTGCTTTGTTTTTGTTTTCACTGAGGGGGTGGGAGTGGGAGAGTCAATTAAACCTAGACTGGACAGAGCTTATTTGCATCTCTATAGACAAAAATTATTTTGCATTGCCACCACTCATATACAACTTACACTGTAAAACAATGCAAGGATGACAATAAAAGCCTCAAATCAGATTAACTTCAAGACTCTGCTCTAAACAATGCATAGTTTCTCACAGGATACATCCAGTAATCTTTCTTCTTGCTGCCAATTTCCTTACATAGAATAGTAGAAAAAAAAATCATGTACCTAAGGGTCAAATCTAAGTTGGAATGAACTCTACTGTTCATTTGCTGAGGATGATCTTAGATGAGTGACTAACCCCTCTGGACCTCATTTTTCTCATCATAAACTAGGGCCAAAGTGCACCCTTCATAGGCTTAAGAAGAATGTCTACTTAATGACATAGTATTTTACACAGAGTGGTGGTCTTTAAGTGTTTTTTCTCATAGGCCTTCTCCCCCAGTTCGGCAAGCTCAGGAAATCCAGAAATCATTTTCCATTTGCTAGTTTCTAGGAGAGTTCAGTTAATAAAGTGAACATCAGACAGCTCAGGTGTTCTATGCTGCTCTGGTCCTTGACAAAATGACTTTGCAAGTTGGCAACAATAAGTGGTAGCTAAAATCACAAAAGGTGGAGAAGGAACTTTGTTTCACAATGATCATGTTTACACTCACTTGGGGTGTTTGTCAACTGTTAATAAGACCTTACATCTAAGTCAAAGAGAGCTGAGACAAAGAAAAGCTCTGCCATCTATGCGGTTACTCAGCTATACACATCCAGTGAGTTGTTCCTTCAGTGAAGATACAACCTCTCGTCCATCACAAGAGATGGGACTGCACATGCGCTGGCTACATTGTCCCTGGCCTGGCTGGGCACTGAAGGTACCCATAGGCCTGAGAGCTGCCCCTTCCTTCTCCTACAACCCTTACTGGGCTTGTCCTTGGTCTCAGACAGAACAGAAGCACAGTTGGAGTAGCGCTGTACCTCATGTAGACCTCAAGCCATCAGTCTCCTATGGGGAACACTAGTTTGTTCTCACTGTCCTAGGCTACTGGCCCTGAGAAACATACTGCTGGGATGCCAACTGGCTGGGGTTTCCTGTGTTCTGCTCTCGCTGTTAGGGACTTTGAGTAAGGGGGCCCTTTCCCTGTGCCTGCCTCCCCCATACAGTGAATCATACCATCTGCCTTCTGCAATTTCTTCTCTCATGTGAAGGCTGCCCTGCTACCTCATGACAGCCTCCCCATGTGGCCAAAGCAGACACATGGTTACTTTCCTCCCACACATCTGCCTTCTGGGGGAAGGGTACTAGGTAATGAGCCCAGCTCCCTGAAAATCTTGCTCAGTTGCTGAAGGTGGTCTTGAACCCATGGTCCTCCTTTCTCAGCCTCCAAGTCCTAGGATTACAGGTGTATGCCACCATAGGACTAACACAGCTGTCTTGCCTCTTCACTCTGCTTGCTCATGGCTCAAGACCCTTTAGGCCAAGTGTATCCTGTTAATTCTGAGTCCTACGGAAAAAGTGAAGGCTGCCCATCTGGAAATTAGCACAATCTGAATAGGTTGTCGGGAGTGTGTGTGTGTGTGTGTGTGTGTGTGTGTGTGTGTGTGCGCGTGCGCGCGCACATGTGTAAAAGACTTTCTTCAATAAAAAATTTAAAAATGAAGTATTTTTTTAGAGATTTAAGAAAGTACTAAATAAAGCTGCTTATTTTCTTCTAGAAAGAATAAATAAAATTTAAACACAGGATGTCCTCCCTAGTATAAAAAAGAAAGTATTTAGCCAGGCATGGTGGCGTATGCTTGTAATCCCAGCATTCAAGAGGCTGAGACCGGAGGATCGCGGTTCGTGGACAGCCTCAGCTACTTAGTGAGGCCCTTTGCAACTCAGTGAGACCCTGTTTCAAAAATAAAGAATAAAAACTAGCATGGCGGGGGGTAGCTCGGAGGTCGAATATCCCTGGGTTCCATCCCCAGACCCGCAAGAAAAAAGGAAGTACTTATGGGGATAGATGGATGATTGTGACTCTTTTTTCTTATGCATGTGACAAAACCTGTGCAGAGATCCGCTGAAACAAGTCATTTTCCTAAACCAAAACTCCAGGGGGTGGGGAAGAATAGGTATAGATTCCAGAAATGGACACTGACCCAAGCCAAACCCCATGAAGTGGTCCACCAGGCCAGACCATTCACTCTACTTCTAGAAGCAGAGCTGCCCCTGCTCTCCCTCCGCTGCCCAGCCCAGAGGGTGTCTGTGGTTGAGTGATAAGTTAACAAAGCTAATGTCAGATCAGGCATGATGGAGAGCACATATCCCTTCTTGAGACCCTTTATCATTCAGAGTGAGTGTTTTATCGCCCTGCATAGAGGTTGCCATAAAACAACATTTTAAGGAGCTCGAGGCCATATTTCATCCATTAATGTCCTCTTGCCCCAAGAGGCAAAACAAACTAGCAGGTGGCTCAGGATTAACATCTTTATTACAGATGACCTCACTATTGTGTTCTCTATAAAGAAAAAATATTACAAAGCATTAACGCACTTTAACTATTAAATTAATGCAGATTTACGGCTCATATCCGGATCTAAATTTCATGCCTTGCAGGGTCGTTATTTTCCTGTGATTTTTTTGACAACATTGCTAATGGGGACCAGAGCAAAATTGATATGAACTGTGATGGTGGATGCATGAATCCAGAGAGGCAGCAGGTTATGTCTCCACATAAATCATGCCGATGGCAGTTTTGCACTAGAACTTACACAAGTATTTTCAATATTTGAGCAATAGCCACAGAAGGATATTTAGCTGAGAAGATGCAAGTACTAAGATTCCAATATTTACTTTGTTCTGACAAATGGCAAAACACGAAGACCGAGTTTTAATTACTTGGAGAGGCTTTGGCACATAACTTTTCCTGCCCTCCCTCCTTCAAATTTAAAGTAGCCATTACATATTTTATCTCAATATGTCACTATTGAATGTTGTGCTTATATATGCTATGGATTGAAATTCCCCTCATGCCCGCTTCCTTCTATGGTTCTGTAGCTGCTATGCTCTGGTCACTAGTCAAATGGGAAATAACTCATCGGTTATATTGATAATTGCCAGAAAATATCCAAAGCCCAAAAGTTTGGTAAAAAATGGATTGTGGAACAGAGCTTATGAATAAGCAGAACAGAGTCTGTCTCTTTTCTTTCATGTTTAAAGCTTGAGGGCTTCAGTCATTAAGGCAGTGAAAAAGAAAAATTGCTTATTTACCTGTTTACTGGTTATGCCACAGAAGATAGCTCAGGAGAAATCAAAGGGTTAAGAGGGCATTTACAAGCACTCTGACCCCAACTTAGCGATCCTTTCTAGGGGTAATATGGTCCCCAGACCTAGGCTTCTACACAGTACACTAGTTACCAAATTCTCTGTAGGAGAGAGGTAAGCATGTGAGGTATAGAGGGGCAAAAGTGGGCCTTCTAGCATCTGGGCAGGGGAGCAGAAGGGGAAAGAATCCTTGAAAGAAAGACTGTGCTTCCTGTGGGATCAAGAAAAATCCCTAGGAGAAGGTGAACAGTGGAGTCTCTGATTATTTCAAAGGACTTGCAGTCCAATCTACCATCTAGTCTTCGTACTCTGTATCATTTGGGGTAAGACAATACCTTGACACATGGGCTCTTAAAACATACAATCCACACGTTGGATCCCTGCAAAGACCTTGATAGAAATCTATGCCCATCAAAAAAGAGCAAAGTATCTTAAGATGCTCAAAGTGTCCTGATTTGAGAGCATATCTACTCTTTGATTTTAGCAGTGGCTATGGTCCCAATCCCCAGTGCTGAACTCTACTTGACTTATCTGAAAAGAAGGATTCTTGGGTTAGTCTTGGGCTCCTGCTGACTTCAAGAAATAAGGGTAGGTTCAGGTGCATCACAATGATGGCAGAGAGAGTCTGTGTCTTAGAGTTGAAGGTGAGGCGGGAGCTTCCTCCAGCCCATTCAAAGTTATCATTCCTGGAAAACAACAAAAGTACTTTATAAACAGAATATGAGATGGAAATGGGGTTTATTTAGGCAAGAACTGACTTATGGAACTGAAACAAAATGTGCGAGAAAGAAACAAGTAAGGCTTTCTTCTACCACAAAACCATCATCAATAAGAGCAGTCATCTGAAAGCCTTAAATCTCAATATCAGTTGTTCCAGACCATGGAGCTCTACTCACTCCCTAGCAAGACCTATAATCTCTTATTCTCTCCATTTCCATCTCTATAATAAGGAAGCAAGAAACCAATCAAAAGAGACTTCCACCCATCCATAGTCTTAGCAGAAGAGGGGACAGGTACATGTCCCTTATATGTCCTGTTACTGTTGGCCTCTGGTCTTAAGAGGCTTCTTGAGAAATAAATGGAAAACAATTTTAGTGAGGAATAATGTAGTGATGTGGTAAATCACTGGCCCTGTTTTTTCATCTCTCTCATAAACATAATCCCAAGAAATTTGAGAAAGTATTTTCCCTTCTCCCACTGATACATGGATATCTATGAGCACAAAGTCAGCAGCCACACTCACAGCTATTAGTAATCACATTTTTTTACATATTCTGTGTGTGAATATATGCTCCCACTGGGCATCCTTTGCATGCATGAGCAATCAAATGCATGTGTGTTGCTATGCTTGCATGTACATTTTGCAAGTATTCAGGCACATGTACACATGTATGTGTATCAGTGGCTAATATGTGTATGTACATGCAGGTATTTTATGCTTGTTTTGGTATGATTCTGCATACATGCTCTGCCAGGTGTGTTAAGTGTGATCTGAAAAGCATGTCACGTGCGTGCCTGAGTACACATGTAAGTTCTGTGTCTGGGTGTTTGTGTGGGTCTGAGTTCTTAAACCCTACCACGCACCAGGCTGTTTGCAGCCAATGTTGAGCTGCTAATGATTTTAATGAGAGTGCCTTCTGGATTCATATTTTTTTCATAAAATACATCACACTAAAACCAAATCAATGAGAAACATTAATTAGGGCCTTTGTAGATGCCTTCTGTGGTGGTGTTTTTCTTTTGAGAAGCACCAGACGAAGAATGCTGGGCTTTATTTAAGCTAAGTTGTTTGACATTTAGATGAGAGAAAAAAGGGGAAGAAACTAGCCAGCCCAGGAACCGTTTTTGACAGCTCTTTGTCATGCAAGGGAGAAAAAAGGAGCCGGCTGTGAGAGTCTACTTTGAAGCCCTGGAAATTTGTAATGAAAAATTTAAGATACAAGAGAGGCAGAAAGATGAGCTATTCACGGAGCTCTGCATATATTAACACTTGTAATGCAAACTAAAGGTTTGCTATGTGTTTTTATAATTTGGCCGCTAATAAATATCTTCCAGAAGTGCTTTGATTTTCTAAGCTTGGGTATAGAGTTCGAATCCATTAAAAAGTAAAAGAAACAATTGGCATTGGACTCTGGTCCCTGATTAGGGGACCATGCACATCAATTATTACAGACAGACCACTGACTGATTTCAAAGGAAGCCCTTGCACTCTTGAAGGAAAACGTACATGTGTGGACAGCTCCTTCACTGTGACTGTCCATGCCGTCCTCCAGGTCAACCCATCCCAGGTACTTTACCCCTCCTTTTCCTTGATCTCCTGAGCAGAGTTACTGACAATTCTCCAGATGCCAGGGACCCACTGAGAAAGTTTCCCAAAAGCTCCATCTTCACTATTGAAAGGGCAGAATTTCTGTGATTTCAAAATAATTTTTGCCAATTTGAAATATTGAGGCAAATCATTTCTACCCACACATTATATCCTTGTGAGCCTTGTACACTTCTACAACCTCCTTTATTTTACTGATCCATTGCTATTGCCAGCCCAAGGCATTTTCTATTATTTCTGAATCTCCTGATGTCTTCTTTCTCTTCCTTACCTCTTTCTTGAGTGTGTCTGCAATTTCTATTCCCTAGTTAACAAAAACCCAACATCTTACACTTCCCCCAGAATTCTCTTCTTCTCCAGTGATTAAGCATGGCTTTTCATTGGATAGAATGCAGGCTTGGCCAGTGAATAAACACATGTTCTTTTCCTTTTACTTAACTATGTGACTTGGGATGAGGCTTTTAACCTTTCACATCATTGGTCTCTGCATTTATATGAAATGATAGTTTAAGTGCCAACCTCATGATCATAGGAAGGATTAGAAATCTGTCTCTGTAAGCTTCCTAGTACACAGAAAGCACACACACGTGCACATGCAAACACAAAGTATTAGCCAGGATCACTGTGAGCCGAAACTTGTCCTTCCCTTGAGAAGAGCACTTCTTCTATAACTTTTTGAATTTAAGTTTTGTCTTTCTTTTGCCTCATGTATCTGTGTGGCCAGATGGTTTGGAGCATTCTTCCAGCTCCTCATAAACACTTCTGAATGATCACTCCATGATCTTTGTACAAAACACTGATGTTCTGGAGCTCATGCCCTTAGACAAGATTCCTGTTTGGTACCATCACTCATCAATTGCTTTGCCTCCTGGATCATCCAAGAGACTCCGATATCCATAATCTTATAGCTTCCCAACTTTCTCAGCTACCTTTAGGCTTCAGTAAGCCTTATCTGCATTCCCCTGGTGTCAATTGTACCTGTGGACTTAATTATATAGGCTGTAACTATTCCCTCTCCTCAAAATACCTGAAATTACCACATTGCCAATTTTTACTCTAATCCACTGCTTTCACTTCATGAAACAACTGGATTCACAGTTACTTCAGACTCTTGGATACTCTCCTTTCTCCCTACTCATTGGTAATAAATATCAAACTAAACATACTTTATATCAGGCAGAATGCTATTCTTTACAATATTGGGTACTGAGTATTACTATCATCCCTAATTTTTAAAATAGGAAACCAACATTCATAAAGGTTAAGAAACTTGCCAAAAGACATAAAGGTAGTGTTAATTAAATCTGAGTCAGAGTGTTCCTGATTCCAAAGCTCACTTTTTCAACCTCTGTACTGCTGATTTCTTTAATTCTTCTCTCAGCAGCTTGAACCTTGTAGATGATCACCTGAGATGTCCTTACTTTCCTCAGTTTCTCCATATATACCTTAAAACCAACTTTTCTTGATAGTTTTCCCAAATCACCAAATCTCCCCTAAACCAACCACCTTCATTTGCAATATGGTACAGTGCTTTTAATGATGACCTATTTATGTCCTTAAGGTATTATGTAACTCATCAAGAAAAGTATAGATCACATTCAGTTAGGAAAACATGCCCTTTACAGAGGCAGAATTGGGGAGGGGAATGTGCCTACCAGGACCTGCCCAGCATCTTCCAGAAGTGCAAGCAACTTCCATATATATTAAAGAGATAAATATTTGCTTCTAGAAGGCCAACAAAGCTGTCATAGTCATCTACATGGTGAGAAACTGCCATCCATTTCCCCCCTGAAGGATGATTATGACAATCTGGCTACAAAGAAGCACCTACCACCCAGTTTGTTCCAGAAAATGGTATGCTATAGGACGTTCCCATCTCTTGTGCTAAACAATCCTTTCTCTTTTGAAATATTCACAACATGTTTGCATTCCCCTTTTCATCCAGTGAAAGACTGCTAAATGTTCTGAAGACCAATTGGAAGACCTTCTCTGCTTCTAAAAATCCAATATTAATGTAATACTTGCCAACCAGAGCCTGCCTCAGCCTTTCCTCTCTTCACTGTGTGAGACTTACTTCCCTAACACTACCTTTATGCTGAAAGTAAAAGTGACCACAAATGAACTCCTTTGTCACAAGTTTATAATTAAATAACCTTGGCTTGTTCTGTCTCAGTCTTTGTTTTGTCTTTGACAAAGGTTAAGAAAGGTATACTCCCAGGTAATCCTGCAGGGAAAAGCAAATGATTTTTCACCAGGAAGAAGATGTGGGAAATCATTGTCATCCTGGGGGTGAAGTCAACAATATCTACATTTCCAGAAATACTAATTCAGTGGGACAGTCCTACTCACAACCCTTTTCAGAAAGGGCATGTAGAATCTTCACAATGACATCTTCATTTCATATGTCCCAAATGTCCACAGCATCTGGCAATAAGAAGATCCAAATTATGAGTCTATAGAAGCCTCCTTCTATGAAGATCAGTGCAGAGATTTCTCAGAAAATTTGAAAGGGACCCGCCATATGATCCAGCTATAACATTCCTGGGTATCTTTCCAAAGGGACTGAAATCAGAATGTTAAAGTGATGCATGCAAATCCACGTTTATAGCATCACAACTCATAATAGTCAACTTATGGAACCAACCTAGGTATCCAGAAACAAATGAATGGATTACAAAATTATGGGAGATATACACAATGAAATTCTACTCAGCAATAAGAAACAACAAAATTATATCATTTGCAGGAAACAGATGGACCTGAAAAACATTAGGTTAAATAAGATTAGCCAGAAAGTGAAGGGTCATAGGTTTTCTCTCATATGTGAAGCTAGGGAGTAATCGGGGTATAAGAAAGACTAGATAATAGAACATTGGAACAATGGTGGGGTCTAGTGGAGGGGGCAGACTTAATGATGGAAACACTTCCATTGACATTATATGCTTATGTGAAATGATCAATGCCAATCTTACGATCATGTATTGGGAAGAGGAGGGAGTGAGGGGGGAACCATGGGGAAGCGCACCAAGTGCTGTGTGCATGTATAGCTCTATCACTTAGAATTATATTAGGATGTGAGAATACAGTGTGCCAATGAATGTATATTTAAAATAGACTTCCTCCTTTAATACAGTTTCATCTTTTAAAAATAAAAATTTTTACTTTTAAAAAGTAAAAATTGGAAGGATTCAGGACAAAGATTGCAAGGAGTGTGGAAGGGAAAGCAAGATAGCAGGTTTTACCTGGTTTCTAAGCTTTGTCCCCACACAAATGGAACTCTGAATAGCATTGACATGCAGTGCCCAGGGACCTCATCCCTCACACTTGACCCTCAGTAGCACTTCCTTATACACCTGCTCCGACTACACTGATTTTGACCTCTTTTTGAAAACTTTCTACTGTGAATAATTTCAGTCCCTGAACATTAAAGTTCAATCCCAGAAGACACTCCCATAGGTCTCTTCTAATCCCTCAAGTAAAAGCAACACAATCAGGATTTCTCAGTTTTTCCTCTATTTGTATTTTGGGACAGATAATTCTTTGTTGCAGGAGAGTTTCCAGGGAACTATAGGATGCTTAGCACATCCCTAGTCTCTACCTTCTGGAGGACAATGCCAAACCCCCCAGGTTGGGAATCAAAAATGTCTCCACACATTGCCATCTATTCCCATGGCAACAAACCCATTGCAACTGAGGAAACTGATCTAGATAATTCTGAGTGATTCTAAGAAAACAATACAGGTGATAGTGCTTTATAAAATTGTATAAAATGTGAGTTATTACCATTCTCCTTACTTCACTTAGCTCATTAAGACCAAAATGTCAGAAATCTGTGGTGCAGCTTCCCAACTTCAAATACCAAGGGAAGATCTCCATGAAAAATCAGTAGGCTTGCAGGTTTCTCTCTGCTTTCTACATATGTATGCCATTAGCTGACTCTTTTTCATTTTACTAAAATGGACAATACCAAGTGAACTGCAGGACCATTGGACTATTCCCAAGAGACCCAATGTGGGAGTCCAGGAAATGTCCAGCTTAAGTGTAGTTATGGTTTGTGAGACTAGAGATAAACTACCAAAGGTATGATCCAAAAAGAGAAGCTTCCACCAAGGACTTGGAAGCAAAGAGATAGCAATTTTGAACTGGTAGTTTAAGGAGAGTTTAACAAAATAGCTCTTTATAAGGATTTGAATAGTTCTTTTGCTCTTTAACAAAAGGCTTATTTATTATTTATTGTGATATTAGGGATTGAACCGAGGGGCATTCCACCTCTAAGCTACAGCCCCAGCCACATTTTTGAGTAAATTTTTTATACTTTATCAGTACACTGTAGTCTCACCTCATAATGTAGTTCAGAGTGATTGTCTCACTAGGTAGCTTAGGATGACTTTGAACCTGTGATCCTCCTCTCTCAGCCTCTCAAGTACTGGGATTACAGGCATGGCATGCATCATGATGCCCAGATAACAAAGAGTGTAAGGAAAGGAGATAGTAGAGTGCTCTAAGCCTTGGAACAGCTGAGAGCTACTACTCATCCCTAGGCCAGAAAGGGGAGGGAAGGGGGTGATTATTTAGAAAGTATAGCTGTAGGAAGATTCTGAGAAGAGCTGTGGGGAGACCAGCACACAGCTATCTAGAACAAAGAGGGCAGGGAATAAATTCTCTGATCCCTCTTTGTTCTGGACTTCATTCCTTCCCGAAGAGGACAGAGCAGAGCGGAGGAGAAGCCAATAGATCAAGAAGCTACTGAAGGTCTCCAACACAGATTTAAAGAAAAGGGAAGGTGGCCAACAGATGGTTTCTGGGCTGGTACTATGGCCAAGGAATTGTCAAAGGCACAAAAACACTGAGAAGCAAAGCCCAGAGCTACAGAGGACAGGGCTAAGAACCAGCCAAAAAAAACAGTGAAAACCTGGGGAAATTCTGACAATAAAATGGTAATGCTGGCTTTTCAGTAGCTGCAAAGCTCACTTCTGATGGGGTAGGTTCATTTAAAGGAGGAAGAATGAAGGAAGGACACGTCCAAACAAAACTCCTGGGAACTTAACTCAGCTTCCTAATCCCCCCTTTTTGATGATTCTGGTGATTGAACCCCAGAGGTACTCTACCATTGCGCTATACCACAAGCCCTGTTTGTTTTTTATTTTAAAAGGTCTCACCAAGTTGCCAAGGCTGGCCTCAAACTTGCTATTCTCCTGCCTCAGCCTCAGCACATGTCTATAATCTGAAGTACTAGGATTATAGACATGTGTCATCACCCCTGAGCTTCTCCTGATGCTATTTTATAACTCAGGATTAAATGGCATTTTCTTTAGCTCATACATTCCTTGAAGACAGATATTACCCCTGATTTGTCCATATATTCTCCAGTGCCTAACATGGGACCTGCCTAAGAACAGTTATTCAGAGGACTTTTTCATGTGAATCTGAGAACTCTGGCATTCTCTTATCTGCCCTATGTCATCCTATGATGGCGATGGGTGAGAAGAGTTCCCAAGAGTCACTATCAAAGTAGAGGGTCTTACATGCTTCCATTCTGTTCAGCAGAGGGGAAAACCCTCCCCACAAAGTATCACTGCTCAAGCAGTATCCCACATACTTACCCACCCATCAGCTAGTTCACAAGGAGAGCGAGGAGTAGAAACTTGGAGTTTCTACTGGCCTCCAAAATTGGACAAACTTTCACCTGAACCATGGTTGGGAAAGGCACTCTGTTATCCTTTGGCAGCAGGCAATCTGGGCTGATCCAACTTGTAGGATGGTGGGCATGGTGCCCTATGCAGAATTATACCAACTCATCCTTCAGATACATACCCACTTCTGTGGCATCAACCCACTTGATTTCCTGAGAGTAACAAGCATCCCATGGTGCAGACTCTTGCCACATCCTGCCAGACTGGCCCCACTTCTGGGGAAAGGGGCCATAAAAGGGGTCCAGAAAGCACTGCTTCAGAAATACCTCTCCAAGTCTTTCCCTAAGCGGGCAGCTAAGGCCCTAGTACAAACTGCCTCTACAAGGTATTTGAGTGTGTCTGGATCTTAAAATATGCATTGCGAGTCTACCCTGAGTTTCTGTGATGAAATAATTCATCACTTCAATAGGGTTATAGTCCAGGGGGAAAGGTTAAAAAATATTCTTTATCTGTAATCTCTAATCTGTAATTCCAGTATTTGGGAGGCTAAGATGGGAGGATCACAGGTTCAAGGCCAGCCTTAGCAACTTAGTGAGACCCTGTTTCAAAATGAAAAGGGGTGAGAATATTGCTTGGAGGTAGAATGCCCTTAGGTTCAATATCTAGAATAATAATAATAATAATAATAATAATAATAATAATAATATTTAATTGATCCAAAGCAGCCAAGGGTCAGTGAGATGCTTCAGAAGAGAGGCGCCCCCTGCTGATAGGTATGGATTCAGTGAGATGTAGGCAGGTATGGGCAAAATAGGGACAAGCCACCACCACCTTCTGAGCAGACTCTCTCATCAGCTGGGATGGCCACGTCTTTTGAGTCCTATCTAATGGATAAGATTTTTTCTACTTCCTTTCTATTCATGATCACTGGAACAATTTTAGGAAGATGTTCTGGTGATATTGGTTAAATAGCTCTGTCTCTGGTTTTCCATTTGAAACGCACTTCTTAATTATGCACCCTGACCTGAACATAAATGCATTTATGTATATTAATTTTTGCTCCACTTAACAAAGTGGTCACTTAATTAAATGTCTTCAGTTGTTTTATTGGGGAAAAAACTCCCCCCCCACCGTGTCCCTCCTCCCCACTTAGGCCTCTGTTGTGCTGTGAATTTAAACAGACTATTTTGTTGCTTTTCATTTTATCCATTTGTAACCCTGATGCCACTGCATTTATAGGAACTGATATTAAAAAGTAATATCCAAGACTAAAGTCGCTAGACTGTTTAGTAGATTTTTAAATTGAAACCAAAATTATACAGATTTTTCATTCTGATAATTCCACCAATTCACTAATTCTTTAATCTTTACAGGTCATTGAACAGTTCCACATTAATGAGATGTAGTTAAGAACAAATTTTACATTTTTTCCTTTTTTTCTTGAAAAATGTTTCCTATCATTTGTAAATTAGAAAGAACTTGTTCCATTTATGGTCCATTTATTTAAAATAATCGAATGCATGGGATCTGACTGAACACTGTGTGTAATGATGCTTTTAAACAAATTACCATTTATTTATAAGCAAGAAATAGACTTTTAAAAAGCGTCCAGACTTGGTTGCATTATTAATGGTGTTCTCTAGACCAACAGCTCTGGGGGGTAGGAGGGTGTATATATACAGCACTAGTGTGTATATGTACACACACACACACACACACACACACACACACACACACACGCACACAGATGTGGACTTAATTCCAACAAGAAGATTGAGAATTTGGGAATATAACAAAAAGAATGCCGTCTTCTAGGAAAACATCATGTTTTTTCTTTTTAGAAAGTTTCCAATTTAGCTGAAACCCAGGTATGATGAGTCTTCAATCTCCAAATCCTCCCCGTGAATTCATGGGCGTCATCCTCAAGCTCCCAAAGCTAAAAGCAGTTAGCACTAGCCCACTGTGCTCCGTGTGTCAGGCTGAGGATGTGGAACAAGGTCGTTCATCCCAGCTCACACAGAAGGCTACAATAGTATGCAAAGCCCACCTCTTCCACGGGGTGGGGGGGGAAGCATTCCTACTCAGAGAATAATTGCATTTTCATAAAATGCTGGAGAGTTAATTGCTTGGGTTCAAGTATTGTAAATTACTATTATTCCTTACCACACGCTGCCGCAGGGAGGAAAATGTTTATCCTGTTAAGTGTTACTTAAAGAGCACAAGTTGTCGAGAATCAAGGGAGAAGCCTGACTATGCTGAGAATTAATGGGGAGAGATTATTCCAGCCTCATCAGCTTTGGTCCTACTCATTTATAATATAGTCTCCATTCTCTCTCTTCTGTCCCTTTTGACCAACTGTAGAATAAATAAAGAATAGGTGTTCCCTGGGGCTTCTAATATTTAATCCCAGCCCTGTGGTCCTCCCTTTCCTGAAATATATGTGCAAGCTTCAGATATCCCTCTCTAACTCCAACAAATCAACTGAATTAATTGTGTGTACCCATTTTATTTTCTTTGAGGAAGAGGTCTACAAACCTAGAAGGACTCAAAGAAGAAAAAAATAGGAAGAGGAAAAAAAGCTGACAAAGGAGAAGGAATGAAAAGAGGTGGGAAGTGAAGGGATGAAAAATAAAGGTATACTCTCAGAGAAATCAAACCTGCTAACCAGAGAACTTGAAAGAACATGTGGGCAGGACTCAGTGTAACACCTTAGAGACTCAAAGTCATTTGCACACAACTAAAAACCAAAACAAGTTGAAAGAGTTGACACCATTTTTCAAGTGTATAGTTGTGTGTGTGTGTGTGTGTGTGTGTGTGTGTGTGTGTGTTAATGTGTGTGTCTTTGTTATTGGGGATTTAACCCAGGGGGCTTTCTATCTATGAGCTATACTCACAAACCTATTTTATTTCTTACTATGAAACAGGGTCTCATTAAGTTGCTGAAGGCCTCACTAGTTTGTCAAAGCTGTGATCCTCCTGTCTCAGCCTCCCAAGTACTGGAATTGTAAGCAAGTACCACCACACCTGGATTTTATCAACTTTTTAGTTTTTCATCTTAGTACATTATTATGTAATAATAAATACAAATGACAAATCCATAATCCATATTTCACCCAAATCTAAGATAAATAAAATATTAGTAAAAGGAAAATTTTAGTTTATTTTTAAATGACAAGTAAAAATTATATATTATATATATTCTGTATAAAATATCTTGATATATGTATACTTCATAGAATAACTAAATCAGGCAACCAAGACGTGTTACTTCCTATATTTAATATTTTTCATGGTAAAAATGCTTAAAATCTATTCTCTCAGCAATTTCAAGTATACAATATATTGCTACCAACTGTAGTTATCTTGATGTCCAACAGATCTCTTAAACTTATTGCTCCTGTCTAACTGAAATTTTTGTGTACTCTGACCAAAATTTCCCCTCATCCCTCAGCCCCAGACTCTAGCAACCACCCTCTTATTTTGATTCTATAAGTTCAACTTCTGTAGACTACACATATAAGTGAGATCATGCAGTGTTTGTGATTCTGTGCCTTGTAGGGTTTACTTAGAGTAATGATCTTTAGGTGCATTTGTGTGATTTCAAATGGCAAATGTCCTTCTTTAAGACTTAGTAGTACTCCACTGTGTCTATATTCTACATTTTCTTTATCTAGTCATTTATCTATTATTAATAATGGTACAGTGGACATGGGAATTGACATACTAACTTCATACCCCTTGGATATATGCCCAGTAATGGCATTGCTGAATAATTTGTTAATTCTATTTTTAATTATTTTAGGAACCTCCGTTCTGCTTTCCATAATGGTCCTATTAATTTATAATCCCACCAACTGAGTACCAAGCTTCTCTTTTCTCCAAAGACTTGACAAAACTTATCTTCACTTCTTTCAATAACATTTTAGAAGATATGAGGTCATACCTTTGTTGTTCATTGTTGTTTTAACCTGCATTTCTCTGATTAGTGATGCTTTATAATTGTTGGTAACTAGTAACAGTTGGTAACTGTCTTCTTTCAATAAATATCTCACTTCCGGGAAGATGGCAACCTAGAAAAGCGGGGCTTAAGAGCCCCGCTAACAACCAATCTCCATTACCACAAAATCAGCGCCTTTCATAGCCAGAAAACACCATCACCAGTGAAACAAAAAATCACCAGGCTCCAGAGAGAAAGCGGACTGAGAACAGAGCCACAGAAGAGATAACCGGCCTCACGCCCTAGGACACGGCAGACGCGGCAGCAGCGCCATACTGCCGGCGGCACCGGCGAATTCACGGGACGGCTACAGCAAGCCAAGGTGAGCCACTGCGGAACAGGCAGGCGGGATTTCTCCGCGCAGAGAGCATCTAAAGCTCCCAATGGCCGAGCTCAGCACACACTGCAGGGATTCAGAGTGGAAATCAAAACCAAGAAGAAAAACACCAGCCCCACAGCCGTGGGCGTAGCAGCAGCGCCATATTGCCACCGGTGGCAGCAGCACCGAATTCAGCGAGGCCAGTACAGCTACATCTGCGTACTCAAGAACAGTGAGTCAAATTGCGGGCCACAGAGGAGAAATCCCAGTACTGTACTCCCTGGGACTTGACCCAGTGGGAATGGGGCGGTGGCAGAGATATCACACCATAGGAGAACATGCAACCTGGCACCCCCCACAGTCTAAAGCAGCCTCTATCGACTCTCTGGGTCGGAGACTCTGTGATAAAACGCAGTAAAGGAGTAGTGGGGTCTGAGATACTACTGACTCGAGATCCAGAGCACCTTAAGTGAAGTCATAGTGACCCAAGGGAAGAACCCAGAGAAGGCACAAACATCCGAAATCATGGGAAAGAGGAATAATACTGGAGCAATAAATGCCCACAACCCCACAACATCAGAACCCGATAAAAGTGAAAATCAGAGATTTCTAGAAGATCAAATCAGGAAAATAACTGTAGAAATAATAGAGGTGCTTCGAAAAGAAGTCAGAGAGAGCCAGAAAGAGATAAAGGATGCAATTAATGAAGTAAAGGCCTCAATTCAAAGCTCAAACAACCGATTAGAACACATGGAGAACAGAATCTCGCTCTTAGAAGATGAGCAATCCAAAAATGAACGCATAGTTTCTAATCTAGAAAAAAATATCCGACAGCAGGAATCTGATATTGAAGAAATATGGGCCCATTTTAAGAGAGCTAACCTAAGAATAATTGGAATAGAGGAGGGAAAAGAAAGTGAAACCAAAGGGATCAACAATCTCTTCAAGGAAGTAATAGCAGAAAATTTTCCAGCCATAGAGCAAGAGGTTGATACACAGGTCCAGGAAACTTATAGAACTCCCTTTAGACAGGATCGGAGAAGAGGATCCCCACGCCACATAATTGTCAAAATGACCAATGTGGAAGCCAAGCAGAGAATCTTAAAGGCAACAAAAACAAAGGGCCAAGTGACATTCAGAGAAACTGAAGGAATTTATGTCTTCAAAACCAGCACTAGAGAAAATACTCAAAGAGGTTAACTACAAAGAAGAAATAGGTAACACACTCCAGAACTAGAGAAGCAAGATTTTCCATCCAACAGACAACTAAGATTGGTTATCTGTGGAGATTCATTATTTATGTTAGTCTTTTACCTATCTCTAAAGGGTATTGTTTGCCTTTATTGTTGTTAATTTCTAGGATTTCTAGTTGGAATAGTAATATACCTTCAGATATAGCATTTGGAAATATTTTATCCCATTCTATTAGTAACTGTTAACTCTGTTTACATTGTCTTTGGATATACAATAATTTTTTTATTTTTTAGGGAGTTTGTATACTCCTCTGTTGCCTGTGCCATTGAAATCATAACCAAGAAATCACTGCCAATTTCAATGTTGTGAGGTTTAATGACCCAGATTTTCTCCTAAAAGTTTATAGTCTTAAGATTTATATTTAGGTCTATTATCTATTTTGAGTTAATATTTGTATATGGGATTAGGTAAGGGTCCAATTTTATTCTTTTCCATGTAATTATTATTTTTAACAATATTTAGTTAAAAGATTATCATTTCCACCACCAAATGTTCGTGGAAACCTTGTCAAAAATAACTTGACAATATAGGGAAGAGTTTAGCTCTAGGCTTTTATTTAACTCCAATGGTTTATATATCTGCCTTTAGAATAGTACTACACTGTTTCAATTATTGTAGCTTTATATGGTTTGAAATCAGAAAATATATATCTTCTAGCTTTGTTCTTTTTCAAGATCATTTTGGGTACCTAGAGTCCATATTCCATATTAGGATAGATTTTTTTCTGAAAAATAAATATATAAATATATGATAGTTTCACCAAAAAAATAGAAAAAAATATTCTCTGGTAAGAAAGAAAGCAAAAAGAAATATTGAAATGTTATCTTTAAGTCATCAAAAGCTTGGTATCAGACAAATGAAACTGTTATGTGAGATTATCATTTTTAATTTTGGATAAATTGCTATAATACTAGATGTCAACTACTAAGCCAAGCATGGAAGGGAGGGATAGGGAGAGAATGGGGTGGGGATTGGGTGGGGGCTGACTGGGAAAAGTGTGCATGTATGTCTACAAAAGTATGTATCCTACTATGATGTATGAATACAGTGCACCAATAAAAAAAATAAATTAAAAAAATACTAAAATTAAAATAAATAAATAAATAAATAAATATCTCTTGGGTCTTGAAGGATGATAGTATTTTTATATTAAAGAAGTTTTGCATCATTACCAAAAAATGCTCTAGTTTTTCTACTTTTCTCATTTCTTCAAGGGATAGAAACTCCCTCAGAGCCAATGCCCGCATTTAGAAAATACTAATCCAGGCAAGAGTAATCAGGGTACCAAGACTGCTTGGTGGTCATTCATAAAGCTACAATAAAAATGACCACTCATCCAGAGAGGAGAAGTCTGATTTTCACAATGGCTCCCCTCTGCTGCCATCACAAAAGGATTCACAAGGTCCTTACACTGAGCCATGTGCCTAAATTCTCAACAAGGTGAGGTCTCAGATTAATGTTGAGTTTAATAAAACAAAGAATGGTTTAAGTTAAAAAAATTAAATGGCAGCATTTTTCTCAAAAATTAGTGGCAGTTCCTCTAAAATCTAACCATATCCATTTACTGAAAAATCTATTATTCCTAAGTTATTCTATATGCTTAGGTATGTATCTGAAATTCTATTCAGTTGGTCCATTTATTACAAAAGAACCAAACTGCCAGGTGTGGTGGCATACCTGTAATCCCAGTACTTGCCAAGCTAAGACAGGAGAGTCACAAGATCAAGGCCAATCTTGGCAATTTACAGAGACCCTGTTTCAAAATTTAAAAAATAATAAAAAGTGTGATTGACAATATATCTCAGTGGTAGAAGACTCCTGGGTTTAATCTCTAGTGCCCCTCCTGCAAAAAAAAAAAAAAAAAAAAAAAAAAAAAAAACCAAACTATTGGAACCGTTAAATTTTCTAATTCTTGGGAGTGAAAGTCCACCATTATAATGTATATTTTTCAAAAATATTCTAGTATTCATCTATACGCATTGTTCCAGATGAATTGTGAAACAATATATATGGTCAAGGTTCAGAAAGGAAATCCTCTCTTTAGCATTCTAAACTATTTAAACTTGCAGATTCATTTTGAAAGGGTTGTCATCTTTTCCAATTAATCTTCCTCCTGAGGAACACATATGCTGTTTCATTTCCATTAATTCAAACCTTCTTACCTGTTGCTCAATAACATTTTGTTAATATTAATCCAAGTCTTTAAGGGTTTTCTTGATATTATGGCTCCTTTATTCCTTTTATATGGTACATAAAAATTTTATTTTTATTATTTTATACCTCACCTTTTACAGAACTGTTATACTGAGTGGTCTTTCTGGTTGATTTACATGAATTTTCCAGGAATCTTCATGTCAATTCTTTCTTAGTATTTGTATTTATTTTTCTTTTCTTACTGCATCAGCTAGAACTTCTCAATGTAAGAGTAATGGCGGGAGGCATCCTTTATTAACCAAGATTTCTCATCTTCTCATAATTTTTCTGCATATATATATATATATATATATATATAGTCATTATGCAATCCTAAATTGTGAGTAACACAACTTTGAGAGCAGCTTATCAAAATATCATAGAGAGAGAGGGTATAAAGGTGATAGTCAGCAGACTTTTTTTTTTTTCAGAAGGAATTTCTAAAATAGAAGAGACATACTTGAAATTCCAACATTGCATGGATCTGCCCAGCAGAACAACCTGGAACAGGGAGGTCCACCACAGCCACAAGTGGAAACTTTACACTGGACATATTTGATCATTTGAAAGGAATTGACCTGAGAAGGATTTATAGTGAATATCTACATCTGCTACAAGAAAGCAACAAATCTAGGCAGTTTAGTAGGGGACATGGAACAAGAAGGGGCTTTCAAGAGAGGTAGATAAGATGGAAGCAGGCTCTTGAGTGTGGTGGCACAGGTCTATTATTCCAGTACTTGGGAAGCTGAGACAGGTGGATCACAGGTTCAAAGACAGCCTCAGCAATATACTGAGACTTTCAGCAACCTAAGGTGAACATGTTTCCAAACAAAAAATACAAAATATTATAGCTCAGAGGTAGAATGTCCAGAGGCTAAATTCACAGAACCACAAATAACAACAACAACAAAAAAATGGAAGCAAGCTGGTAAATTGGTAAAGTTAGAGGTTGTATGTTGCCTCTGCACAGACGAAGGGTTCCATCAGTCACATAAAGAGGAGGGACTGATGGCAGAATCTGAACCAGCCTTAAGCATCAGTAACAAGACAGAATCTTTCAGCTTTAGGTTTACACTGGGGCTGCTTGATAAAATACAGCTTCTAGGGTCTACCTAGAGCAACAGAATCAGTGTCTACTTCAATCTGTATCGTTAACAAAAAGCCCAGGTGTTTCAAAGGCAGCTGGACTTCGTGTTATTCCAGACCTTACCTTTAAAACCTCTGCTCCTCTGTGTGTGTGTCGTCTAATATATAAAAACAATGTGGCCCTATGTATTCATATAGGACCTTACATCAATAAATAACTTGGGAAAATAATCACTAAATTTTATGATTAACATTGGGAGGATGGAATGAGGGGCAAAGTAGGAGATGGCAGCACTTTCATAATTTCTGATTAGTTTTTTAACCTCATTTATGTATTACTCTTCTTCATCCTTCTTCATCTTCTTCTCCTCCTTTATCTTCTCCTTCTTTATCTATTTGTTCTTCTTTCTTCTTTCTCCTCCCTCTCTCTTTGTGTGTGTATGTGGAGGTGGGGATTAAGGCCAGGGGTGTTCTACCTCTGAGCTATATCCCCATCCATATTTTAGTTTTTATTTTGAAACAGTGCTTCACTAAGTTGCTGAGGGCCTTGCTAAGTTATAGAGGCTAGCTCTGTACCTGCAATCCTCCTGTCTCAGCCTTTCTAGTACTGGAATTACAGATATGTGCCACCATACCTTCCTAGTTTCATCAAAAACTGTAAAAATGGTAGCAAGTTTTAGACTCGATATTCATTCATTCACTCATACATTCAAATATGTTCATTGAATGGATACAATGTGTCAGGCATTGTTCTAGGTACTTGAGATGTAATATTTGCAGAATAAATATGCCATTGGGTCTAGACCATCTGCTTTGCAAATTGAATATAATTTAACATTTTTACCCAATTAGTCATCAAAAATTTCATTTTTTATAGATTTCCAAGTTTTAGAGGCCCTCCAGATATGTCAGCTGAGCCATTAGGACGGAGTGAGGCCAAGTGACAGGAAAAACATGACCTAAGAGCCTGTGGATACCAGGGGAGACATGCTTTTTCTCTTAAACAGTGAGGCTAAAAAGGGCTGATTCTTTCCTGCTCTTCTGTCTATTATTTGTATAGTAAGATCACGAGATCATGCCTAAAGAAATGAAGTCATTTACTTTTGGCATTAAAATATATTAAACAAGATAGAAAGAGGGTAAAAGATAAAGTTGAGATATAATATTAAGCAACTAGCTTGAGGTGCAAGAGTCTAAGTTTTTCTTTTTTATCTCAGGTTAAGGATCATTCATTTTATTTTCTTTATGAAGAATAACCAGTAATAGAAGTTGAAGGGAAAATTTCTATTTGTAAGAGATTCTCTCACCCAATAGCACATCCACCTTCAAAGTCATACATCAAAATCCCCTAAGCCAATAGACTTTGAATTGTGTAGATTAAAAGAAATCATTTAAAGTCTTCTTACATAATGCTATATACAGAGCTCTCTAAGATACACATTTTAAAATTAATATGATTTATAACCCCAGAAATAGTATCTTAATTACTATTTGGCTGCTTGCTGTATGCAAGATGCCATCTTGCATAAGTGCATATATAGCATCTTATTTTATCCTTACAATATTATGGGATAAATATTATCATCCTCATCTTTTAGAGGATAAATCACACATTCAGCTTACTATCAACCCAACTACCTGCCTCCAAAATCTGCCTGCCATCTTTCCCACTCACCCTCTGTGCCTAACTTCCTCTGTTGTAATAATCTAGACCATCCAAAAATATGTATCCCATAGTCCAAAAGAGAGGTGATAAATTCACCTCTCTAGAGAGAGAGGACAAATCCAACCATCAGTGTTCCTTCTCCTGTTCACAGACAAATGAGCAGGTACAGTCTTCAAGCAAACCTTTACAAGATAAAACCATCCTGTGGACAATAACCATCATTAGGTTCCATGAGCAGCCACCAGCTATCAATCATCTGCTCTCTGGGCCCAGGAGATTGAGACTTTTTCTGTTTCATTTCTTCCCCTCCTCTCCTTTCTCTGCCTTTTCTCTCTTCTCCACCATCTTCTTCTATTCAAGAGTCAATGAAGGTGAGTCAGCAAGAAGTTATAATGGAACTTAAATGGCAGATTTAACATTTTTAGATTCCATATATCACCTGCACTTTTTTTCTTGACCTTAGAAATGTTTTCTTGTTCTTTAAACTTAGTTTGGTACTGCCCAAACTACCACATATGGACTATCATTCTACAGATGCAAAGAGATAGAGCCATGGTTAAGTAAGTTTGAAAAATTAGACACATCAGCACCTCTTCTTGGAGCTTCACTGCATGTACTGACATAAAATTCCAAGAAGCCCTGCAGGAAAGAAAACTGTTTACATTGGTTAACAACATTTCACTCAGAAATAAATATTTTGTGTGCCTCCTGTGCACAAACCCCTGTTTCGATGCTGGAGGTGCAGCAGGAAAGAAGACAAAGCCCCTCTTTTCGTGGAGCCTTTATTACAGTAAATGCAACTAAATGATGCACTCACTAAACATTCTTTGCAACATTAATATATTGGAAAATATGTCCCTTGGGTCACCAGTTTTAGAAATGCCTTTCCACACACGTGTATCAGTTATATACTTTGGCTTTTATTTTTATCTACTGAAGCTAATACGGAGAAGGACACCTTTAGAAGAAATATCTCTGGTCTTGGGATTATCCAGAAGATATCTTGTGTGCTCAAAAAAATAGTATGTTTCAAAAATACTGGTTATATAAAGAGGAAATATTATGTAATAGGGCCTCACTGAAGAAAAATATTCAAATTAAGGGCAAAAATTACATTGGTAGCTTTGTTCCTCTTATCTCTCCTTATGACTCCGCTTATCAGATATTGCAGAGGCATCTTACATAAACCCTTTGTCTATAAGCTTTTCCTGGAGCAAGACATGACATCAAGTTCTTGTGCCATGATTCCTAAGGCTTCCCAAGATCAATAACATTCCCTAAAATACTGGGGATTAGATTGGTTTTGGTCTGTATCTGTTATCCTTTATCTGGAAAGGCCTTAAGTTTCTCAGTTGAACAATCGTGGGAAGCTTTCCTCTCTGTTCTGATTGGTGAGAAGAGGTAAAGCTAGTCTTTGAGCAAGAGGAAGTGCAGACAGAGGAACAGGTGGGTGTGAAGTTAATTGTCTTTAGCAACTAGGAATAAAAGGGGCTCACTGTGTACAAGAGTATCATAGGGAATCAGGGGCTGATCAAAGTGCCTGCACATACCCTTCACCTCCACCAAGTGTACTATGTGTGCTACTCCACAGCCATATATTAGATTCCTGTGTTCCCCAATGAGGGTCACACTGGCATGTTTCACCACTGAACTCACTTTCAAAACGATGCCTCAGGATCTCCTTCAGAACAGGGATAAAGTGGACTTTAGCGAGGACAGTGCTGTGAAAGAAGGGTCAGAAGAGAAGTAGGAGTAGTTTAGAGCTATATATAAATGGCTCATATACTAAAGGGCTCTCTCAGGAGGCCCCTGGGTCCATGGTAATCATTCATTCAGTTTGGAAAACACAAATATTGAACTGTTGACTGTCCAGTGAGCATCCCTTTCAGTAAAGTCCTTGACACACCACTCTAACACATAAGGATGAAAGAACTCATTCTCCACACTACCCCCCCCCCCAGCTGATCATCAGACCCAGGGCCTGTGCAGAGAGTGCACGGGCCTCTGCCACTGAGCTCTGCCCCAACCCCAAAAATACCTTTTCTGTGTCAGGCTTCTGATCTATTCCATCTTTGCAGGCTTTTGAGCCAGATTTCTGAGCCTGACAAAGAAGTCTCACTTAATCACCAGTTGTTACTTTTGCCCAAAGTTTTATTAGAATACAAAAGAAATAAAAGAACTCAAGAAGAGCACAGTAGCTGGTGGTAGAAGAGTTTTATATTCATTAATCCAGTCAGCTAGTCATTCAAGGACAGAGAGATAGGAGAGGGCACAGATGTCTCTGCAGATGCTAAGGGTGGGAGCATGAGGTCATTGAGACCTCTCTCTCTCTCTCTCTCTCTCTCTCTCTCTCTCTCTCTCTCTCTCTCTTTCTCTCTCTCTCTCTCTCAAGCTCTAGGAGGAAGGACAGACATTAAGTAAATGAACAAATGATAATTTCAAAGGGGTGAAAAGTGCTTTGAAGATAACCAAAGGAGATGTGAAACAGGGTGAGTAGATGCGTGGTTTCTGGCTGGGAAGGAGGATGTATGCTGAGGCATCTAGCCCACAGGGAACTCAGAGGAAAGCAGACCCAGCACCCAGTATGCTTCAAGACCAGAGAGCAGGGCCTGAGCTGGCAGGGATGCAGTTGGCTCCAGAGGGTCCACTACCTGTAGGGCCTGATGAGGCTCATGATGAGACTCAGGTTTGAATTTTATTCCAAGTATGGTGGGATGTCTTTAGAAGATTTTTAAGGAGAAAAATAATGTAATCAATTTTAAGTTTTAAAAGAGTACTCTGGTTATACTTTAAGGACAGAGGATAATAGTAGGGGTGGAAATGTAAGAAAAGTTAAAGAGCCATTTC